>NW_006921626.1:12307790-12309629 GCF_000298275.1 Orycteropus afer afer | reverse complement strand
AAATAAGCTCTGATTTCTCAGCAGAAACCATGCAAGTGAGAAGGCAATGGGACGGTATGTATAGAACCCTGAAAGAGAAAAATTTCCAACCAAGAATAATATACACAGCAAAATTGTTCCTCAAATATGATGGTGACATTGGAGATTTCCAAATAAGCAGAAATTAAGGGAATTTGTCAAAACCAGACCAACCTTACAAGAGATACTAAAGGGAAGCCTTCACATAGACAATCCAAAATAGCAAACAACAACTGACCATTAATACACATGATGACATAATCCAGAAACCAACACAGCTATGGAAGTATTCAAAGTAAAATAAGCTTACAAGATTTTAAACAGGGAGCCAGAGACATCAATTGGCAAATGAGGACAACTACAAACCAAAAAGAGGGAAAAAATAGTGTAGTTACAGAACTTCTAAATGGTGAGGAAGTCAAGAGAGTTGCAGATAGAATAGACTGTTGTAAACTTGGGGAGAAAATTATAAATCACAGGGAAACTTCAAAGAAAACTGATAAACCTTCACATCACAATAAAAAAGAGGACAAACACAAATATTCAGCATATACTAAAACAATAGCAATAAAGGAAATGATAACGTGATTCATAAGCATAATGAGCTCAACACAGAAAATTATATGGAACAAAGAAACAAGGAACAACATGAAGAAACACGTAACAAAATGACAGTAACTAATTCATACATGTCGATAATTACACTGAATGTCAATCGATTAAATTCACCACTCAAGAGATGGTAAGTTGCGACTGGATAAGAAAGCATAACCCATCAATATGCTGTCTACAAGAGATACACCCTAGAGACAAAGACAAAAATAGACTAAAAATCAAAGGTTGGAAAAAGATATATGAAGCAAATGGCAACCAAAAAAAGCAGGAGTAGCAATATTAAGTTATGATAAAAGTGACTTTAAGGCAAAAACCACCATAAGAGACAAGGAAAGATGTTATATAATGATTAAAGGATCAATCGAACAAGAAGATGTAACCATAATAAATATTTACGGACCCAATGAAAGAGCTCCAAAATACATAAATCAGATTTTAACAGAATTGAAAGGACAAATAGATGACTCCACAGTCATAGTAGGAGACTTTAATACACCACTTTCAATGAAAGACAAACCAACTGGAAAGAAACTCAACAATGATACTGAAGAGCTAAATAATACAATCCAACAACTTGACCTTATAGACATCTATAGAGCACTTCACCCAACAATAGCACAATATACATACTTTTCCAGGGCACATGGAACATTCTCCATATAGATCATATGTAAGGCCATAAAGTAAGCCTTAATAAATTTAAAAACATTGAAATGCTGCAAAGCATCTTCTCAGATTACAATGCCATCTAATTAGAAATCAATAACAGGAGGATCAATGGATAAAGACTAAACACATGGAAACTGAACAACGCCCTCCTTAACAAAGACTGAGTAAGAGAAGAAATAAAAAATGAAATTCAAAAATTCCTTGAATCAAATGATAATGAAAACACAACATACCAAAATCTTTGGGACACAGCAAAAGCAGTGATCACAGGCCAATTTATAGCAATAAATGCACACATCAAAAAAGAGGAAAGAGCCAAAATCAACACTTTAAATGAAATCTCCAACAATTAGAGAAAGAACAGCAAGAAAAGCCCACAGTCACCAGAAAGAAGGAAATAATCAAGATCCAAGCAGCAATCAATGAAACAGAAAATAGAAGGGCTATAGAAAAAATCAACAAGACCAGAAGTTGTTTTTTTGAAAAGATCAATAAAATTGACAAACCACTGGCAAATTTAACAAAGGAAAAGAGGGA
>NW_006921626.1:12301690-12307563 GCF_000298275.1 Orycteropus afer afer | reverse complement strand
AAAGGATGAAATCATCCCTTATTCATTTTATGGAGCAAGCATAACCTTGATACCAAAACCAGGCAAAGACATCACTCAAAAGGAAAACTAAAGACCAATATCCCTCATGAATATACATGCAAAAATCTTCAACAAAATCCTAGCCAATAGACTCCAACAACATATCCAAAAAATAATTCATTATGACCAAGTGAGGTTCATATCAGGTATGCAAAGATGGTTCAACATTAGAGAAAGAATCAACATCATCGTTCACATAAATAAAACAAAGGAAAATAATCACATGATCATATCAATCGATGCAGAAAAGGCATTTGATAAAATCCAACACCTACTCCTGATAAAAATTCCTAGCAAAATAGGAATAGAAGGGAAATTCCTCAACATAATAAAGGGCATGTATACAAAACCAACAGCCAACATTATTCTCAATTGAGAGAGACAAACCATTCCTCTTGCAAACAGGAACCAGACAAGGATGCCTTCTATCACCACTTCTATTTAGCATTGTATTGGAAGTCCTAGTGAGGGCAATAAGGCAAGAAAAGGAAATCAAAAGCATCCAAATTGGTAAGGAAGAAGTCAAACCACCCCTATTTGCTGATAATATACTCCTATACATAGAAATCCCAAGAGACTCAGCAAAAAATCTACTGGAACTAATTGAGAGATTTAGCATTGTGGCAGGATACAAAGTCAACATCGAAAAATCAGTTGGATTCCTCTACACCAGCAAAGAGATTACTGAAAAAGAAATAAGGAAATCAATACCATTTACAATCTTGTTGTTGTTGTTGTTATGTGCCATCGAGTCGGACCCCACTCATAGTGACCCCTCATTGGGTTTCCGAGGCAGTATCACTACGCAAGTAGATTGCACCATCTTCCTTAATGGCTACCAAAAAATTAAATACTTGGGAATAAATCTTATCAGGGGCACAAAAGATCTGTGCAAAGTAAACTATCAAAGACTACTTCAAGAAACCATAAGAGATCTACATAAATGGAAAAACATCCCATGCTCGTGGATAGGAAGATTGAACATTGTGAAAATATCAATTTCTCCCAAAACAATCTATACATTCAATGCAATCCCAATCCAGATCCCATCAACATTCTTTAAGGATATGGAAAAACCAATCATTAACTTTATATGGAAAGGAAAGGGACCTCAGATAAGCAAAGCACTATTGAAGAAGAACAACAAAGTAGGAAGTCACACTCCCGGATCTTAAAACCTACTGTAAAGCCACAGGAGTCCAAACTTTCTGGTATTGGTACAATGACAGACACGTAGACCAATGGAATAGAATTGAGAACCCAGAAATAGATCCATCAACCTATGGTCAGCTGATCTTTGACAGAGGGCTAAAATCCATTAAATGAGGAATAGATAGTCTGTTGAACAAATGTATGTGAGCTGCTGTATGGAAAGAATTTGCTCTGTAAGCTTTTACCTAAATCACAGTAAAAATAATAAAAAAAAAAAAAGAGAAGAAGAAGAAGATGGAAGGAATACACAGAATCACTGTGTATTCCAAAAATAATTGATTGATGTTCAATCATTTCAGGAGATATCATATGATTAAGAACTAATGGTATTGAAGGAAGAAATTCAAGCTGCACTGAAGGAAGTGGGAAAAAACAAGTCTCCATGAATTGACAGAACACTCACTGAAATGTTTCAACAAATGGGTGCAGCTCTGGAGGCTTTGTGAGGGAGTTTGGAAAATGAACACCCAGCCAACTGACTGGAAGAGATCGATATTTGTGCACAATCCAAAGAAAAGTGATCGCACAGAAAGTGAAAATTATCTAACAATAGCATTAATATCACACACAATTAAAATTTTTGCTGAAGATAATTCAAAAACAGTTGCACCAGTATATTGACAGTGAACTTACAGAAATGAAAGCTGGATTCAGAAGAGGTCGTGGAATAAGACATAATATTGTTGATGTCAGATGGATCTCAGCTGAATGCAAAGAATACAAAAAAGATGTGTACCTGTGTTTTTATTTTTGACTATGCAAAGGCAACTGTGCATATCATAACAAATTTTGGACAACATTGTGAAGAATGGGAATTCCCTAACTCTTGATTGTGCTCAGGAGGAACATACACATAGACGAGGAGGCTGTCTTTCAAACAGAACAATACTGAATAGTTCCAAATCAGAAAGGGTGTGCATCACAGTGGTATCCTTTCACCATACTTATTCAATCTGTATGCAGAGCAAACAGTCCAAGAAACTGGACTGTATGAAGAGGAACATGGCATCAGGATTGGAGGAAGACTCATTAACAACCTGTGATATGCAGATGACAAAACTTTCTTGCTAAAAGCACAGAGGACTTGAAGCACACATTGATGGAAGATCATAAGTCTATGATCTACAGTCTTCAGTATGAATTACACCTCAACATAAAGAATACAAAAATCATCACAAATGAACCAATAAGCAATATCATGATAAATGGAGAAAAGATTGAAGGTGCCAAGCATTTCATTTTACTGAGATTCATAAACAATGCCCATGTAAGCTGTAGTCAAGAAATCAAATGATACATTGATTGTACTAGGCAAATATGCTGCAAAAGACCTCTTTAACATGTTGAAGAGCAAAGATGTCACTTTGAAGACTAAAGTGTGCCTAACTCAAGCCACGGTATTTTCAATTGCCTCACATGTATGTGAAAGCTGGAGAATGAATAAGGAGGATAGAAGAATTGATGCTTTTGAATTGTGGTTTTGGTGAAGAATACTGAAAATACCATGGACTGCCAGAAGAATGAACAAATCTGTCCTGGAAGAAGTGCATCCAGAATGCTCCTTAGAAGTGAGACAGGCCAGACTTTTTCTTACCTACTTTGGTCACGTGGTCAGAAGAGGCTAGTCCCTGGAGAAAGATATCATGCTTGGTAAAGTGGAGAGGGTCAGAGAAAAAGGGGAAGGCCCTCAATCAGATGGATTGAAACAGAGGCTGCAATGATGGGCTCAAGCACAGCAAGGACTGTGAGGCTGGCACAGGCCAGGCCAGTGTTTTGTTCTGTGAGTTTGTTTTGTTTAAAGTTAAGAGAAAATACTACAAAAGCAATTAAATAATTCAATCTCTTTTTTTCTTTTAATAAAGGTTCACATTTTAGTTTTAAATAGCATGGATTGACTCCTCTTTGTGAAACAGGTGATTAACATTCAGACTTCCTTCCACTTTCTGGTTTTTGATTGCTTATTTGGTAAATTTCATCACCAAGTAAGTCTCTTTTTTTGTTTTTGTTTTTTCCCATGAATTCCTGGAGTTCTTTCTTATGTGAAAATGATTCCCTCTGCCTTCACATTTAAAAATAATTAGTTGAATATAATACAAATGAGTCATTTTTGCTTGCCTGGATTTCTTAAACCTTCTAATAACCGAGGAGCTCTGGTAGCATAGTGCCTAAGGCATTTGACTGCTAACCACAAGGCTGGCACAAGTTCAAACCCACCAACCACTCCTCGGAAGGAAGGTTGGGCAATCTACTTCTGTAGAGATACCGCCTCGGAAACCCAAGGAGGAGTTGAGTCGCTATGAGTTGGGACTAATTGAATTTACTGTCAAATGCTTAAAAAATTTCTTTATCCTTGAAGTTCAACAACATACCCTGCATGTCTCAGCGTTGGTTGATCTGTATCTCTTTGTCCTGATTTGCCCTTTTAATCTGTAAATTCAGATCTTCTTGCAGTCCAGGAAACATTTTTCTATTACATCTTTTAATACTTTCTCCATTACATTTTTTTTTTCAAACTTTCAAGGACATAAACCTTCTTCATATCATAATTTTCTGTTTTTTATATCTTTTCTTTGCTCTATGAGTGCTTTAATCTTTATTATTTTCCTCTTCGTCCACTGTGGTTATCTCAAAACTCATATCCATGCCATTAGATCAAATTTCAGCCATGCACATTCTGTTCTATTGCTTTCTCTCTTAATTTGTTTTCTGCCTAGGTAATCTATATTTTCATCTCAACTTGGTATTTTATAGCCTTATCTTTAAATTTACTTTTTCCTTGAGGTGGGTGCTTACTTTATATTAATTTCTTCAATAGCCTAAAATACTCTGGGATAATCTATTTTTATTTCTCGAGTAATGCTTTATTTCAGACTAGATTTTCTGCTCTTGACTGTTTTATTTTTTTGCTTTATCTCCACTCTTCCCCTACCCCAACGTGCCAAGTGAATATATATATTTTTTAAATGCCATGCTATTTCTTTTATCTTGCTAATGCTCAATGTGGCCAAGTCCATCCTAACTTTGTGTTTATTCTGATATACTCTCAATGATTCTTTGGACACTTTATCTTGAGCCAGTTGTCCTGCCTTCACTCCCCTTGAGTTTCAAACCTGGTTGTTGATTTCTATCTCCTTTTTTGCAGTTTGAGGTCATGTAGATGGAGATAGGGAGATATTTGTGGGATTCTTCCCTTTCTTTGAGATTCTATTAAATGTTTTGAATGAGGGCTTGGGTCAGTTAATGGTTTATCTTTACCCTTGACCTTTCGCAAGTTTCCCCAACTTAGTATGTTGCTGTTAGGTGCTGTCGAGTTAGTTCCCACTCCCAGTGGCCCTATGTACAACCAAACAAAATACTGCCCAGTCCTGCACTGTGCTCAAAATCACTGCTATACTTGAGCCCATTGTTGCAGCCATTGGTAAATCCATCTTGTTGAGGGTCTTCCTCTTTTTTGCTGACCCTTTACTTTATCAAGCATGATATCCTCTCTAGGGACTGGTCCCTCCTGATAACATGACAAAAGATGAGAGATGAGATCTCACCATCCTTGCATCTAAAGAGTATTCTGGCTGTACTTCATCCAAGATGGATTTGTTTGTTCTTCTGGCAGTCCATAGTATATTCAGTATAATTTGCCACCATAGTTCAAATGCCTCAATTCTTCTTCAGTCCTCCTTATTCACTGATGCAAGACAAAAACGGATGTCAGAAGAAATTCTAAAACTTGCTATTGAACATAGAGTAGCTAAAGTGAATGGAAGAAATGATGAAGTAAAAGAACTGAATAGAAGATTTCAAAGGGCAGCTCAAGAAAACAAAGTAAAGTGTTATAAAGAAATGTGCAAAGACCTGGAGTCAGAGTTAGAAAACCAAAAGGAAACAATATGTTTGGCATTTCTCAAGTTGAAAGAATTGAAGAAAAAAAAATTAAGCCTTGAGTTACGATACTGAAGGATTCTATGGGCAAAATATTGAATGACACAGGAAGCATCAAAGGAAGATGGAAGGAACACAAAGAGTTATGGTAGGAAAAGAATTGGTTGATGTTCAAACCATTTCAGGAGGCAGCGTATAATCAAGAACCATTGGCACTGAAGGAAGAAGTCCCAGCTGCGCTGAAGACACTGATGAAAAAGAAGGGTCCAGGAATTGACAGAATACCAATTGAGATGTTTCAACAAACAAATGCAACACTAGAAGCACTTACTCATCTCTGGCAAGAAATTTGGAAGACAGGTATCTGGCCAACTGATTGGAAAAGACCCACATTTGTGCCCCTTCAAAAGAAAGGTGATCCAACAGAATGAAGATATTATTGGACAATATCACTTTTTGCTGACAAATAATTCAAATTCAGTTGCAGCAGCACGTAGGCAGGGACCTTCCAGAAATTCAAGCCAAATTCAGAAGAAGGCATGGAAAGAGGGATATCATTGCTTGTGTCAAATGGATCTGGGCTGAAAGCAGAGAGCACCAGGAAGATGTTTACCGACTTGCTATAGAAGCCTGAAGGAGCTCTGGTAGCATAGTGCCTAAGGCACTTGACTGCTAACCAGAAGGCTGGCGGTTCAAACCCACCAGCCACTCCTCAGAAGGAAGGT
>NW_006921626.1:12282163-12297211 GCF_000298275.1 Orycteropus afer afer | reverse complement strand
AGCCATCGTGCACAGTCCTCAGTGCAGTCCCTGGCTAGCAGGGTGATTTTTAGGTTAATTCTTAATTCCTACCACCACAGGAATCTGTGAGAGCACTGTCTCTTTAAATATCCAAAATAGTCAAGCTGCTTTTTAAACCTACAAAATGGCGGTGCCTTCCGGACCGGCAAAAGTCCACAACTCAGCCCACCTTTCTCTTCACCTTCTTCATTTGTTCCCCAGCCACTGTGCAGTCCGTGCAGTCCCTGGCTAGTAGGGTGATTTTTGGGTTAATTCTTAGGTCCTACCACCACTAGCAGTAGAAACTATTTGCTGCTTACCACAAGAAACGTTTAAGAAACACAGATTTTAGACAACTAAATATACCTAGCCCACCACTGTCAAGATGATTCTGATTCTTTGCAACCCTACAAGACAGAGTAGAAATGCCCAATAGGGTTTCCAAGACTTTAATCTTTATGGAAGCAGACCACTATGTCTTTCTCCCACGGAGTGACTGGTGGGTGCAAACTGCCAGCCATTCAATTAGCAGCTGAGTGCTTTAATCACTGCACCACAAGGGCACCTAACTAACTCTAGAGAAACATAAATTCCTGAAGTACACTGATACACCTCCCCCTAACTCAACTATGATAAAATGCACATTAAGTCATTAAGACTATCAAAAGCTGAGAGTTCCGGCAAGATGGCGGACTAGGCACAAGGACTGCACAGACGCTCTTCAACAAAGAAAAGGGAAACCAATTAACACAGACACAGAAGATAATCTTGGACCCCTGAGCCTTGAAGGGAAGGATACAAAAGTGGACTAAACCCCAACTAGCAGAAGAATTTGTGTGAAAATACCAAGAAAGGAGACACATGGAGCTGCAGTCTGGCAGCGGACTGAGCGACCCTGACGGCACAGAGGACACGGCTTGGAGATTCCTGAGTGGTGGTTGTTGTTGTTGTTATGTGCCGTTGAGTCGGCCCCGACTCATAGCGACCCCTCCTTGGGTTTTCGAGGCAGTATTACTACGGAAGTAGGATTGCCCAACCCTCCTCGGCAGCTCCATGTGTCTCCTTGTGCCTAGTCTGCCATCTTGCCGGAACTCTCAGCTTTTGATAGTCTTAATGACTTAATGTGCATTTTATCACAGTTGAGTTAGGGGGAGGTGTATCAGTGTACTTCAGGAATTTATGTTTCTCTAGAGTTAGTTAGGTGCCCTTGTGGTGCAGTGATTAAAGCACTCAGCTTCTAATTGAATGGCTGGCAGTTTGCACCCACCAGTCACTCCGTGGGAGAAAGACATAGTGGTCTGCTTCCATAAAGATTAAAGTCTTGGAAACCCTATTGGGCATTTCTACTCTGTCTTGTAGGGTTGCAAAGAATCAGAATCAACTTGACAGTGGTGGGCTAGGTATATTTAGTTGTCTAAAATCTGTGTTTCTTAAACATTTCTTGTGGTAAGCAGCAAATAGTTTCTACTGCTATTTTAATAAACATTAAAACATTTAACAGCATATTTTAAGTTTATCAATCAATAGATTGTGCCCTATTATAAGCTCTTTCAGTTACTAATACTTGGGGAAAGTCTAATCTATCAGTCTCTGAAATATAACTTTATCTATCTCTATATCTATATCTATGTCTATCTATATATGTACTTTATACATATATATATATGCCTATCTATCTATCTATATCTATCTATCTATCTATCTATCTATCTATCTATCTATATCTTGTACCTGAAGTAGAAGTATAGAGCCTGTAAGATTTATACTGACTGTGCTGGCAAATGTTCCATGACATGATGAGCTTAAGCAAAGACAGAAACTGAGGAGCATAAAAACGTACAATATTTTACTTTTAGACATGGAGAGAATCACCTATACTAATTAATCATCTGGTGGATATGGAGGTCTGTATTGTTGGTACCAGTCCAGAATGTTTCCTTATAAACTTTTTATTCTCTCCTTTTCAAACATATGCACAGATCTCTTAACATTATTTGGTATCTTGACTTACCTTGTGTTTTCTGCAACAAATTTAATGTTTTTTCCTCCAGTTCTTCGAGAGTTATAGTGTCGAGGGAAATATTCTCCAGCAACTTGAAACGTTGATTTTCTAAATGAGGGACTTCATGCATTACTACAGTAGACAAGAGTTGATCTTGTAAACCTTGGAATGTTACTGTAAAGTTGATCATGGTAACAAAGTTATGAACTGATGGAAGAAAATGAGGGTTGGCTATTTCTGTAGATATGTATAACCTAAAACATGAGAAAGGCACTGGTTACTCAAAGACTGTACAGGGAAAAAAAATAAAACTAATTTGTTTAATAATGGAAAATTTATTTTTCCTGGAAAACAGAATTAATTTTTAAAGATATCCACATTTTTACACAAAGTACATTCTTAATTTGTACTACATAAATATATTTTCTTTTTAAGACTTTACAAAATACAACCATAAATTATGCTTGTGTATACTTGGCTGAAGCATAAGGATAAAGAAAAATGCTAAATAGTAGGTGTTTTGACTAGCTAGTAGATCATTGCCAATTCTATGGTTTATATTCTGAGTGAGAAGCCAGTCAGATGGAAGGATGTGAGAAGACGAGTGACATGATCTTTTTAAACCGGGAATCTCTAGCTACTATCTTGAGAAAAGTCTAGGGGTAGCTGGTCAAATATGGAAGCAGGAGACTGGTTAAAAGTGAGAGACAATGGTGGCTTGGAGCAGGGTGGTGCCACTGAGGGTGGTGAGGATCTTGTTTAATAATATTCATTAATTTAATAATATTAATTTTAAAAAATTGCCATCAAGTAGACTCCAATCATGGTTACCACATGGATATCACAGTGGAACTGTGCTCCATTGGGTTTTCAATGGCTGCTGTTTTGGAAGTAGATCTCTAGGACTTTCTTCTGAGGCACTTTTGGATGGACTTGAAACTTCAACCTTCCTGTTAAGAGTGAGGAAGTTAACTGTTTGCACCATCCAGGGATCCCTTAGTCCTCATGTTGTTGTTGTTAGCTGCCTTCAAATTGACTCAAAGAGACTTCACATACAATAGAACCAAACACTACCTGGTGCTGCATCATCACAACCACTGGTGTGGACTAAAGTTCATTGTTGCAACTTTTGTGCTAATCTATTTCACCAAGGGTCTCTGTCACTCTCCTTGGCTGTCTACTTCTCCAAACGTAATGTCTTCCTTTAGTGCATGGTCTATCCTATGTCCAAAGCCAGTGAAAACATATGAATAGCAGTGAATCACTGTCTGATATATTACTGGAAAACTTGATGAATAGCCCTGAAACAGTGCCAAATACAGGGTTGGAAGATGAGCCCCACAGTTGGAAGGCACTCAAAATATGACTGGGGAAGAGCTGATTCCTCATAGTAGAGTTGACCTTAATGATGGAGATGGAGTAAAGCTTTGGGGATTTCCATTTGCTGATGTGACATGACTCAAAATGGGAAGAAATAGCTGCAAACATCCATTAATAATTAGAACATAGAATGTATGAGGTATGAATCTAGGAAAATAGGAAATTGTCAAAAATGAAATGGAACACATAAAGATCAATATCCTAGACATTAGTGAGCTGAAATGGAGTGGCTTTGGTCATTTTGAACCAGACAACCATATAATCTACTATTCTGGGAAAGGCAAATTGAAGAGGAATAGCATGGCATTCATTGTCACAGAAAAATGTTTAAAGATCTGTCCTGAAGTATAATGCTGTCAGTGACAGGATAATATCCATATGCCTACAAGGAAGAATAAGAGCTCTGGTAGCACAGTGCCTAAGCAATTTGACTCCTAACCAGAAGTCTGGTGGTTCAAACCCACCAGCCACTCCTAGGAAGGAAAACTGGGCAATCTACTTCCATAGAGATATTTTGTTGGAAACCCAAGGAGAGTTGTTATGAATCAGAACCAACTCAAAAGCAAGCTTTTACAAGAAAAAACAGTTAATATTACTATTAATCAAATTTATGCACCAACTACTAAACCCAAAGATGAGGAAATTGAAGATTTTTACCAACTTCTGCAGTTTGAAATTGATGAAACATTCGATCAAGATGTGCTGATTATTACTGGTGACTGGAATGCAAAAGTTGGAAATAAAGAAGAATCACCAGCAGTTGGAAAATATGGCCTTGGTGATAGAAATGATTCTGGACACCACATGATAGAGTGTTGCAAGATCAATAACTTACTCATTGCAAATACTTTTTTCAACAACACAAACAACGGCTATCCACGTAGACTTTGCCAGATGGAATACACAGGAATCAGATCAACTACATCTGTGGAAAGAGACAATGGAAAAGGTCAATATCTTCAGCAAAAACAAAGCCAGGAGCTGACTGTGGAACAGACTATCAACTGCTCATATGCAAGTTCAAGTTGAAGCTGAAGAAAACTAAAACAAATCCATGAGAGCCAAAATATGACTGTGATTATATCCTACTTGAGTTTAGAGACCATCTAAAGAATAGATTTGATGCATTGAACACCAGTGACTGAAAGCCAGATGAATTGTAGGATGCCATCAAGAACATCATCCATGAAGAAAACAAAAGGTCATTAAAAAGACAGGAAAGGAAGAAAAGACCAAAGTGGATGTCAGAAGAGACTCTGAAACTTGCCCTTGAATGGAGAGTAGCTAAAGCAAATGGAAGAATTGACAAGATAAAAGAGCTAAACAGAAGATTTCAAAAAGCAGCTTGAGAAGACAAAGTAAAATATTATGATTAAGTGTGCAAAGATCTGGAGTTAGAACACCAAAAGGGAAGAACACATTTGGTATTTCTCAAGCTGAAAGAACTGAAGAAAAAAATGCAAGCCAAGAGTTGCAATATTGAAAGATTCTATGGGCAAAATATTGAATGATGCAGGAAACATCAAGAGAAGATGGAAGAAAACACAGAGTCACTGTACCAAAAAGAATTTGTCAATATTCTTCCATTTCAGAATGAGGCATATGATCAAGAACAATTGAAGGAAGAAATCAAAGCTGCACTGAAGGCATTGCTGAAAAACAAAACTCCAGGAAATAACAGAATACCCATGGAGATGTTTCAACAAACAGGTGCCGTGCTGGAGGCACTTACTTGTGCCATGCCAAAAAATTCAAAAGACAGCTACAGCCAACTGACTCAAAAAGATCCATATTTGTACCCATTCCAAAGAAAGATGATCCCACAGAATGTGGAAAGTATTGAACAATATCATTAATATCACATGCAAGTACAATCTTACTGAAGATAATTCAAAAATGGTTGGAGCAATATATAGACAGAGAGCTTCTAGAGGTAGAAGGAGTCTCTCTGACTGCTGGCTGGATTCAGAAGTGGATGTGGAATGAGGGATATCATTGCTGATATCAGATGGATCTTGGCCGAAAGCAAAGAATACTAGAAAGATGTTTACTTGCTTTTTATTGACTATGCAAAAGCATTTGATTATGTGGATCATCACAAATTATGGCTGACATTGAGAAGAATGAGAATTCTGGAACACTTAATTGTGCTCATGAGGAGCCTGTACATGGAGGCTGTCATTTGAACAGAACAAGGAGCTACTGCATGGTTTAAAATCAGAAAAGGAGTGCGTCAGGGTTGTATCCTTTTACCATACTTATTCAATTTGTATGCTGAGGAAATAATCCAAGAAGCTGTACTATATAAAGAAGAACGTGACACCAAATTAGAGGAAAACTCATTAACAACCTGCAATATGAGATGACACAACCTTGCTTGCTGAAAGTGAAGAAGCCTTGAAGCACTTACTGATGAAGATTAAAGACTACAGTCTGCAGTATGGATTACACGTCAACATAAAGAAAACAAAAATCCTCACAACTGGAACAATAAACAGCATCATGATAAATGGAGAAAAGATTGAAGTTGTCAAAGATTTCATATCACCTGGTTCCACAATCAACACCAATGGAAGCAGGAGTCAAGAAATCAGAAGATGTATTGCACTGGACAAATTTGCTGCAAAAGAATTCTTTCAAGCGCTGAAGAGCAAAGATGTCACTTTGAAGACTAAGGTGTGTCATACTCATGCCATGGTGTTTTCAATTGTCTCATGTGCATGTGAAAGCTGGACAAGGAATAAGGAAGACTGAAGAAGAGATGATGCTTCTGAGTTATGGTGTTGGTGAAGAATACTGAAAATACCATGGACAGCCAGAAGAATTAACAGGTCTGTCCTGGAAGAAGTGCAGCCGGAATGCTCCTTGGAAGCAAGAATAGCCAGACTTTATTTCACCTACTTTGGTCATTGAGGTGTAGTAAATTATACGATGTGGCTTTTCTAGCCATGAAAACCAAAAAAGCAAACTCACTGCTGTCGAGTCAATTGCAGCTCATAGTGAGCCCTCCTTGGGTTTCTGAGGCAGTATCTCTATGGAAGTCGATTGCCCAATCTTCCTTCCAAGGAGTGGCTGGTGGGTTTGAACCAGCAGTCTTCTAGTTAGCAGTCAAATGCCTTAGGCACTACGCCACCAGAACTCTGGTGGAATTTGCTGTGAGCAACTGCATAGTTCTGATTGTTAAAGTTATCCACCTGGCGCATTTCTGTTGGGAGCAGCAGGAAGTAATTTTCTGGGAAGTTTGCTCTCTCTCAGGTGTGTAGAACTCTGATGTTGGGATTGGTTGGTTTTGATCACTTTGCCAGGCTCAAAAGGAGCCCTTCTAGAGGCAGAAGGAGTCT
Organism: Orycteropus afer afer; assembly: GCF_000298275.1. Classification (NCBI taxonomy): domain Eukaryota; kingdom Metazoa; phylum Chordata; class Mammalia; order Tubulidentata; family Orycteropodidae; genus Orycteropus; species Orycteropus afer. Next base: position 12,290,488 of record NW_006921626.1, on the reverse strand, counting down.
CTCTGACTGCCAGCTGAGAGAAACGTGCTGCTGAAAGAGATGCACTGCTGAGAGAGTCTGAGACAGATGGCCGGCTGCTGAGTGAGACAGCCAGCTGAGAGAGGTTGAGTGTGTTCCTGAACTTGAATTATAGCCTGTTGCTTCCCTAATAAACCCCATAATCTGTGAGTTCTGTGTGGTCACTGCTGTGAATTATTGAACCCAGCAGAGATGTGGTTGGTGCCACAGGAGGAACGGTTGGTGCTGAGGTTGGTAAGAGGGCTGGAGGGTGGCAGCATGTCTGGCCTCATAAGAAAAGCCTTGGGCTGCTTATGGTGATTCTGTCCTTCTCCTGTGTAGTTAGAGGAGGTCAGAAGATGCTGCTTCCCTACCCCTTTTGCAGTCATGTTGTCAGAAGGGACCATTCCCTGGAGAAGGATATCATGCTTGGTAAAGTGGAGGGTCAGTGAAAAAGGGGAAGGCCCTCAGCGAAATGGATTGATGCAGTGGCTGCAGTGATGGGGCCGTGTATAGCAAGGATTATGAGGCTGGTGCATGATCGGCCAGTGTTTCATTCTGTTGCACATAGGGTCACTATGAGTCAGAGCCAACTCGATGGCACCTAACAACAACAACAACACCACATCCAAAGCAAGCAAATTGGACCATGTTCTGTTGTGATTCATAAGGGTTTTCATTGGCTAATTTTTGGAAGTAAATCATCAGGCCTTTCTTCCTACTTTGTCTTTGTCTGTAAGCTCTGTCTGTAAGTGATCCTACTGGTATTTGAAATACCATTGGTATAGCTTTCAGCATGTAAGCCCATACTGTATGACAAACTGTTAGTCCTCATTGCAACCCAATAAAGCAGGGAGTATTCCTCACTCTCAAATAAGTTGCCAGTATCACATGGCCAGAAAGTGAAAGTGTTGGGGATCTGTCACCAAGTCTACCCTCTAAAACAATGCCCTCCACGGTCTCCTCAAACAACACTATTTCAAATAGGAGAACCAGGTTGTCAGTGCAGGCGAATGTAACTTCATTAGCATTTCTAGAGATGATGTTTAATCAACGATATTGTATTCAGTGAGAAAAAAGAATGGGTTAATATGGCATTTCCCAACATGTATTTTGTAGAATACTATTTTCTGGAGAGGGCTCATTGACTAATAGAGATTTTTTTTTTTTTCCATGATCATTGATACGTTTATTTTTCTTTCTTTCTTTCTTTTTATTAGGTGAAGATTTACAGAGTAAATTCACTTTTCATACAGCAGTTCACATATACTTTGTCTCATGTCATTGACCAAAATTTACAATGCAGCAGCTCCCCTCCCACTTCCTCCCCATAGTTACCTCCTCCCAGTGTCCATCCCTTCATACTCTTCTGCACCCTGAGCTATCTCCCTGTGCATAAGCAGCCCTTCCTTCTCCCATGATTGTTCTCTCCAGGGCATGTGTCTACTTGAGGTAAATGTTTAACTCACATGCCTGTACTTTGTTTGGCTGGAAACCACAGTTGTGGGTTCAATTCCAGACCTGAAGGGCAGCCAGGGGCCATAGTCTCAGTGGTTACACCAGGCTCTATTGGACCAGCAAACCTGGTCCCCCCCTTCTTTTTTTTTTTTTTTTGCCTCCAAATGATTTTGAGTTTTGTTCCACATTGTTCTCCCTCTCTATGCAGGATCTCCTACATCCCTTCCAAGTGGATGGCAGTGGTAGCTGGGCACCATCTAGTTCTTCTGGTCTCATAGTTGTATAGGTTGCAGATTGGATGGTGTACCAGTCACTAGGACTGATTGTTTCCATTAATTTTGATTTTCTTCTTTCTTCTTGACGAGGAAAGACCCATTGTTGCATCTAGATGGCAGCTTCCTAGCTTTTAAGGTCCCAGTCACTACTCGCCAAAGTAGTAGGTGGAACAATGTTTTATATAGTATGTTATGCCAATTGAGCTTGACGTCCCCTGCGACTATGGTCCCAAGCCCACAGGATCAACTACTCAGTCCCTCTGGGTAGTTGGCTGTGACCAAGCAATGACCATAACCTTGCCCCTTGTCAGCTCTACTATACACCTGGGAGTTCTGATCATTCACATGAACTTAGGCCCATTGTCTGCCAACCCTATATATGATCTTGGATACACTCTCCATTTAGACATACCTAATTGTTTAGCTTGTTCACCTATCTATCCGTCCCTATTCCCATGTTTGCTTTCACTGACAACGACTAATAGAGTTTTGAAGGCCATCAAAGAACCCTGTTTTACTTTGTTTAACCCAGGGCTTTTAAAAACCATGGGATTCATTTTCTGAGTGACACCAATTAAATCCCTGGAAATGATGCTTGGAGGAACACACTTTGGAGCATGCTTTATGGAGGCTGGAAGACAGAATTCTAAGAAGTAATAATCTGATGAGAGACTCAGTAGCTTTGTCCAGGGGAAAATATACACTGGGCAACAGATTTAAGAGTCAAGACCCCTTGGTAAACAGTAGATCTGTAAGACTCTTTGTGAAAAACTACATGCAATGGGCTGGGACCTAATTGCCCTTGCTGATCACCTGCTCACCCAGCAATCCTCTGATTATGAATGGATTTTCTCTTGGCCCTTCCCATAGGCAGAGATGTACATGACCAGACAAGTCAAATGTCTTATTTTTTTGGGAATGGTATCTTGGTGGTAATTAAATTGGACTATAGAATGGTACTTTATGAAGTTGGCTGGTGGGATTCAGTTTCTAGGCAACCTGTTACTCCTGGGAATACGGATACAATGTTTTTATCTCCCCAGGCTTTTCACTCTCTGGTATCAAACATGATTTTTTTTTTTTTTTTAAAGCAGCAGAAACTCCTACCCTGTCCCTACCCTACCAATAAAATGTTAGGCAAACAGAGCAATCAGAATTTCTCTGGATAAACTGGGGCCAGGGCTTCCTGCCTGAAGAGTCTTCAAGCAACTTATAACGATTCATGGGTCACAGGCTGAGAAATACTGGCTTGCAGTGAACTGATAAATAACAATTTTGTTCTCTAGTCTGTATACTGATGACTGTGACAAACAAAATACCCAAAAGAACATTCAAAATGCAATCTGACTTTCTCCTAGAGGCACGAGTGTAGACTGCATTTGAGTACAGGACTGAAATACTGGGCATTCAATGTTGTCTTACTCAATATGAATGTGAGAAACATTACCTAAATTTGGAATTGTATTCAGTCTCAGAATCATCAATCCTTATGAAATACTGTCCTCTTTTCTTATAGATATCCTTCTTCAAAATTGCTTTTAAACTTAGAGGTAATGTTTCAGGGAGATTCTGAAAAACCCAATAGATAACAAAATTTAAAAATTACCTCACCACTAATAAGGTGCAATTGAAAAGACATAGCATTGTGAAAATTTAAATCTTATTACAAATCTGGACACCAGTTCAAGGTAGCTCTGAGAGAACTTAACATGAAAACTCACTTCACTTACTTACTTATTATTGTCCTGGCAAAAGTTACCTGTCGCTTAAAATTCTTACTCTTTATACTGAGCACGCATAACATTATGTGTGAGCTGCACGGAATTAGGGAGTTAGGTCATATTGTCTGAATACCTGCAACAGGATACTCCCTCCTGTTTTCATAGCATTTTCAATTTTTTTGATGTAATTGCTGTCCTTGATGGAGAGTTCCTGCAGTCTGGACCCTTCCATCTGACGGATCCAGCTGTGTGCTTGCTTATGGGGGTCGATCAGCAAGGGCCACTGATGGCCATTCTTGATCAAGATGGCATTTTCTGCTGAATATTGACCAAGAGGCAGCCCCTGATTATGCCACTGGCGGATCTGGAGTGAAAACATTAGTATGTTTACTATTTCATAAGCTTCATCACAATGTTTAGTATTCTATTAGATACTTTGGAAAATCAAATAGTTTCTCAAACAACTAAGGAAGTTAACAATTTAAAAGAATCTGAATACAGAATTTTTGGTAAAGTGTGCAATCATTTACTAAATTACACTCTTCTGTTCATCAGACAGAACATTTGAAAGGCTTGTTACAACAAAGATACTATGAGAGACAGAAAATAAAAGACAGAGTACCTGTTTACAAGAATCTTGACTCTTATGGAAGGAGTAAAGCACACATACATCATACATGAAAACATGAAATAATAATAGAGAATTACACAAATATAATAGCTACTCTATTGAGCATCTATCACTGGCTGAGCACTTACATACATTATCTATTTACATTAGTCTAACAGCCCCTCATGTCTCAGTTGGAGGAAAGGAGAATAAAAGAAGTAAGTTCATACTATGGTCATACTATCAGAATAAGGGGCAGAGGTAGGGATTGATTCAGAAGCTAACTCCAATCCTGATAAACTTTTGACTCCTTACATGGCCTCTTTTGGCCTGCTGCTTCTTCCTCATGCCAGTATCAGAAGTTTGGGAGAAAAGGGCCAGGAAGACCCGTGGATATCAGAGAAGGAACAGGACACCAGGGAGCACTCCAGCAAAAGGGATCAGGGGCCTCTCCAGGAGACGCCATTGGATACGTTTTAGTTTTAGACAGAGGAAAAAGTTTTATGTTTAAGCCTATGAGGCACTTCATGTTATCAAATTTAACATGAGAGAAAATGTGAAAGATGATGATGAACTTTGGAAAGTACAAAAAATTCTGTTGGTTGGAGTAAAGATTGCAGGTAAGTACAGGCAAAGGAGACAGGAGTCGTTGTGGTAAGAGAAATATACTTCGAACCTAATAATAAATCAATTATTCTTTCAAAATGCTGATCAATCTCCTATTTTCATGGTTTTCTTTGTTGTCTCATCACCTAAATATACATCCCCAAATACTATAGTCTAGCTTTGCTTTTTTTTTTTTTTTTTTACTTTAGATAATTGAAATATTACAGTATATTCTCCTTTGTATCTCGTTTATTCATGTTCCTGTGTAGCTGTATTAATTCATTCTCATTGATGTAGAAAATTCCATTTTATTACTATATCAAGATTTATTTATCCATTCTACTGTTGAGGGCACTTAGATTGTTTTCAGGTTTTGGCTATTATGAATAACAATGAAAAATTTTTTATATATGCTTATTGATTCACTTATGCATGCATTTTTTTTCTTGTGATTGTGATTTGAGTGAAAGTTTACAGAGCACGTAAGTTTTCTATTTAACAGTTCATACACATTTTGTTTCAAGTCATTGACTACAATCCCCACAACATACCATCACTCATCCCACTTCCTCCCTGTGTTTTCCATTTCCATTCTTTCTTCTTTCCTAACCCTCTTACCTTCTGAACTTTGCCCTTGGGTAAATGCTGTGTTTTTTGATCTTGAATGGTTGATTCTTCTAAGGAGTGTATACCTCCCTAGTGTTATTGTTCACCTTATAGACCTATCTATTGTTTGGCTGAAAATTGACCCACAGGTTGAGTTCAGTTCCAGGCCTTAGTCATAAGTGCCATAGGATTGGGGATTTTACCCGTCTCCATCCAAATAGTAAGCTTGGTGTTTTGTGTGTGTGTGTGTGTGTGTGTGAGATTTTGAGTTTTGTCCCATTATGTATGAATTTCCATTGGGTAAAAACCTAGGAGTGGAAATTTTGAGTGACAGGATATGTATAGTTTTAAATATTAATACCACAGTATTCTAAAATGATTATAGCATTTTACATTCTTATCAGCAATTTATGAGGTTTCCATTATTCCATATCACTCCTAACTCTTGATATTGTCAGTCTTTTAAATGTTAGTGCTATCTGAAAGATGTATATAATTTTGATTTTAATTTGCATTTCCCTAATGAACGATGAAACTAGGCATCTTTTCCTATGTTTATTGGCCATTTGGACATTCTCTTTTGTGAGTTGCCTATTCAAGGCTCTTGCTCATTTATCTACTGGATTGTGTATCTTGCTTATTGATTTGTAGTCATTCTTTCCACATTTTGGACAGGGTCCTTTGTTCAATATATGTATTGCAAATATTTTCTCTTACTTTTTGACTCATCTTTATATTCTCTTAATGGTGTCTTTTGATGAACAGAAGTTTTAAATTTTAATGTATTCCAATTTATCATTTATTTTTCATTTGTTTAAGAAATCTCTTCTTAACACATTCGCCCAAATTATGTTTTATAATTTTGTTTTTTACATTTAGGTCCACAATTCAGATACAATTGAATTTTCATCAAGTTTTTTTTTTTTTTTTTTCCTTTCTTTTTGTTCCTTATGGATATCTGATTACCTAGCACCATTTGATGAAAAGATGAAACATTCCCCACTACATTGCAGTATCACTTTTGCCATAAAACAAATTCTTGTGTATGTTTGAGTCTATTTCTAGGCCCTCAGTTCTGCTCCATTGGTCTGGTTGTTTATTCTTGCTTTAGCATATACACACATATAAAAAATACAACTATCCTAATTACTGTGGCTTTAAAGTACATCTTGATATTCGATATAGAATTTCTCTCACTTAGCTCTTCATCAACATAGTCTTGGCTATTTTGGCTCTTTGCATTTTCATATAACTTTTAGGATCAGTTTGTCAGCTTATACACACACACACACACATGCACACATTAACAGGTTGGGATTATACTGGATCTATAGATCAATTTGGAAAGAACTGGCAACTTTAGAATATTGAGTTTTCCAATTCATGAACATGGTGTTCACTTACTTAGGTGTTCACTTATTTAGGTGACTTAAAACTTATCATTGGCTCTCTGGTGGTGATTTGGTAAGGCCTTCCGCTGCTGACCGGAAGTTTGGTGGTTTGAACATACAGTTGTTCCATTGGAGAAAGATTAGCAGTCTGCTCCCATAAAGATTTACAGCCTCAGAAACCCTATGGGGGTGCTTAGGAGTCAGAATTGACTTGATGGCAGTGGGTTTGGTTTTTCAAAAAAATTTATCATAATGCTATTTTATAATTTTATTTATCTAAATCTTGTATATCTTTGATAGATTTATTTTGATGCCACAACAAAGAGTATTTAAAAGTATTTCACAACATGTTTGTTGCTGGTGTAGAGAAATGCAATTGGTTTTATATACTAACTTTAATTCCAGTAATTATGCCATTTTTCAAAAAAATTCTCATAATGTGTCTACAGATGCTTTTGGATTTTCTAAGTACATAATATATTACCTGAAAATAATTATATTTTTCTTTTCCAATACTACTGTCTTTTCCAGTGGAGATGGAAGACAGACACCGCTGTCATCTTTCCAATTTCAAAAGAAAATCTTTCATCAATGCATCATGTTTTTCAACTTTGATATCTTCTTTGACCTATGGTTAGTTTAGAAGTATATTTCCAAATTTCCAGAAATATAAGAATGTTCAAACTAGCTTTAATTATTGACTTCTAGCTTAATAGCATTTTGGTCAGGTAATATGCTCTGTGGTTTCAGTCTTTTAACATTTATTGAAACTTGATTTGTTGCTTATTAATAATAAATCCTGGAAATGTTCTCTATGTGCTTGGATAGAATGTGTAAGCTGCATGTCTAGACTGCAATGTTCCATATGCCCATTAAGTTCATTTGTTGATCATTTTTAAAAAATTTTCTCTCTTCTTACTAATTTTTATCTGCTTGTTCTCTGAGTTATAGTTAACTATAACTATATAACTATAACTATGAGTTATAGTTAAAATTTTTCACTCTGACTAGATTTGCCTATTTTTCTTATGGTTCTTTTAATGTTTGCTTTACCCAGCTGTCCTTTTGCTGTACTATGACAGCTTGCAAATTGGTACAATGCTGCAAGCTAAACCACTGCTATTTCAAGTACCAGCAGTGTCACCCATGGTGGGCTGATTTTAGCTGAGGTTTCAAATTAAGATAAACTAGGGAGAATGTCCTGGTGATTTACTTCCAAATATAACCCAGTGAAAACCTATGGGTCACAAGAGAACATTGTCCAACTGACTGCTTTGGACATGTCATCAAAAGTGATCAATTGCTAGAGGAGGGCATCAAGTTTGTTGAAGTAGAGGACCAGGAAGGGTGGGGGAGACCCTCAGTGAGATGAACTGGCACAGTGATAGACAGACATGCCAGTAATTGAGAGGATGACATAGAACTGGGCAACATTTCATTCTGTTACACTTAAGATTGTCATGAGTTGGAGTAAAGTCAACAGCAGCTATCTATCTATCTACCTACCCAACTATCTATCTTATCTAATCTATCTATCTACCAACCTATCAGTTGAAACAAATTTAGAATTGTTGCAGAGTCTTGGAGAAATGAACCAATTCTTATTGTAAAGTGAACTTACTTGATTTCTTTCCTTAAATTTTATTTTTTATTTTTTTTTT
>NW_006921626.1:12257679-12274766 GCF_000298275.1 Orycteropus afer afer | reverse complement strand
TCCTTCTGCCTAGTCCGCCATCTTGCCCCGCCTCTCTTAAAATTTATTTTGTCCTTCCCTTTGTAACCTATATTAATTACATCATACTTCATCTTAAAACTCTCAATCTTTGTTTGTCTTTATGCTTTAGATGTGTCCTTTATAAAAAAAGTATGGTTACTGTTTTGTGCTTTGCTTTATATTTTCCTACAGTCTTACAATCTTAGGCTTTTAATTACACCATTTAGTCCTATCTATATTTAATGTGATTACTTATGTATTTGCATTTAAATTCATTGTTATTGTTCCTGTAGATGCCAGTGAGTTGGTTTTGACTCATAGTGGCGCTACGTACAACACAATGACATAATGCCCAGTTCTATACCATCCTCACAGTCGTTGCTGTGTTTGAGCCCATTGTTGCAGTCACTGTGTCAACCCACCTCACTGGCCCTCTACTTCACCCAGCATGACGTTCTTCTCCAGGGACTGATCCTTCCTGATAACATGTCCAAAGTATATGAGATGAAATCTTACCATCTAACTTTCTAAAGAGCATTGATGGGTGTTTGCAGCTGTTTCTTCTCATTCTGACTTATCAGCAAGTGAAGGTACTGAAAGCTTTACTCCATTCACATAATTAAGGTCGATTCTACTTTGAAGAAATATCTCTTCCCAGTCATGCTTTGAGTGCCTTCCAACCCAAGGGGCTCATCTTCCAGCACTACATCAGACACTGTTCTGCTGCTATTCATAAGGTTCCCAACTGGCCATTTATTTCTAGAAGCAGATTGCCAGGTGTCCTTCATTCTAATCAGTCTAGTCTGGAAGTTCTACTGAAGCCTGTCCACTATGGGTGATCCTGCTGGTATTTGAAATACCTGTGGTATAGCTTGCAGCATCACAACAACACACAAGTACAACAAACTGACAGACAAGTGGTGGAATTCATTGTCAGAGTTACGAAAATGAAAAGGCAGCATTTGCTTCTGAGCCTTATGGAATCGGTGGTAAATTAAGTAGAACAGGTCTAAAATTACTCTCTGAGGAGTTAAAAAGTACGCATTTTTTTTTCATCCTCCCAACATCAGCATAGGACTTACATAGTAAATACCAAAACCAAACCGAACATACTGCTGTCGAGTCATAGTGACCCCTCCTTGGGTTTCCGAGGCAGTATCAATATGGAAGTGGATTGCCCAACCTTCCATAATAAATAGATAATAAATATTTATTGATTAAATTGGTAAGTGTGAGGTCTATATTTTTTTTTGCTATGTCTAAGAATACTTTGCAGTTAAGAAGTTGACCATTATTTTTTAAGTTAAAGGGTTTCAAGGAGAGATTTTGACTATGTTCATTAAGATAAGGTAGTAGGATTATGTTGGGAAAAAGAATATTTTTGTGACTTTTGCCCAGAGAATATGAAACAAGAGAGAGGCATTAGAAATATAGCTTAAAATTTTAAGGTCTAGAACAAATTGCAGTATTCTCATTTTTCAAAATTATTTTGGGGAAAAGATCCAAACCCCAAAATGCATGAATGCTCAAAATTCAAATCAACAAAAGTCGCTCAACTGAGTAATAAAAACCTGTTATTACCTCATTTTCTTGTGCCATGACTTGAATTAATGAAAAGTTTGAAGACAAAGAAATGTTATTTTCAGCACATAAATTCTCCCATTTATTTACAATCAGCTGGCGAAATTCTACTGTTAATACTCCACTGTAGACAATGCATGCTGCTGAAATAAGTATGTCACCCAGAATTCCTTTCAATTTCTTGTCTGTTTGATCAATTGTTTCTTGCCATCTAGTCTAAATGTTGAAACAAAAATGCATTATTGATATTTGATATAAAACATCATAAAATTTAAACATTAGAAGATTTAAACATTTAAAAATTAATGGTCTCCAAGTTTAATCTGTTGTTACTATTACTGTTCTCAAGTTGTAATTGTATAAAAATTAATGGAAAATGTTTAAAAATGAACAGTTTCTGAGGGGAATACTATTCTCATTCCTAGATTTGTCAGCATGATTGACTCCTTACTTATTTGCAGGCATTTTACTCTGAAAATCTCATTTGATGTCTTCAATAGCTCTTCAAATAAACACTACTGAGTTTATTTTAAGATGAAGAAATTGAAGCTCAGAGAAGTGAAGCAACTTCCTCAGGTTTACAAAGCTTCTGAGGGGTGTAGCTAGGATCTGAACCCAGTTTTCCAGCTCCAGAGCCCTGTTCCAAGCTATGCTGCAGCCTTCTTCAACCATGTATGTGCTTGATGTGATGGGTCAATGAATAACGTATGTTGAGCAAGAACCCTCTCTTCTGGAAGCTTACAATCTGGGATAAACTGATGGTTCACTGCCTCTGGACATCAACTTGGCTTTCAGGGACATCAATCAACTTCTAAAGGCTGTGATCTCTCTTTGATTGGTCTGATTTCATAATCTCCTCCTGTCTTGTATAAGCATCTTCCATGACGTGTATTTATTTAAATGATCAGACTAAATTAAAATTATCTTGAGAATTTTGTAACACCCTTTGAAAAGGTAAGGTGTGATTAAGCCAAGATTCTGGTCAGCTCACTAGGGATTCAAGTACAAAGAAGGTGGGTAAATTAGAGGAGAGATTAAAAGAGGCAATAAAAGGGGTCAGAAGTCTAACAGGACACAATAAAATTCTCTTTTTCTTTTCACCCAAGCTTTATACACTCAACTTGGATTGCTTCTATGTAGAAAGGGGAAACTCAGGACATACTCATTGAAAGGTTTGCTCAGGGCTTCATCAGACAAAAATGTACTGAGGCCTAAAGAGCAAGAAAAATAACCTCTGATCTTTGCACTCTGTTATCTCTGTTTCAAGACTATTTGACCAGGATGTATTTATTTTGCTTAAATAGGACAGTCTACTGGTCTTAATAAGAAATTGCGTAGTAAGATAGATTTAAGAAGCATATGATGTAGCCTTCATTGCAAATTATCTTGGAGTTTTGGAGTCAATATCAAACCAAGGAAAATCATGCCTTTTCATCTTCCAGGGCAGTTAGTAGGATAGATGCACACTGTAATCGCCTGGTGGCTAGTTTTCTCCGATTTGCTAGTAGTACTTTTTCAGCAATGACATTTTTGTAGGTTGCTTGCAAAGACAGCAGATGTTCTTCAATCTGAAAGACAATTTGTAATTGAGACAAAAATCTTACTTTCATTTTGCTTCAAGAGTTTGGCCCTGGGATACATTTTGGGCCTGGAATAAAACTCACTCCCAGGGGCTGGCTCTCATCCCAATAGTAGACAAGATGTACAGGCAGACCACTCAATCCAGTCTGACGCAACTACACACTTGGGACACCAGAGGGGCAACATTCCACTGAGGAAATGCAGGACACATAGGAGTGCATAATGATGAGGGGCACAGGGGGTGGGATGGGGTGGGGGTAGGGAGGTGGTTACTGGGCAAGGAGGGGAGGAGGCTGGGTTAGGGTTGGGAATGGTAAATGGGGAGTGAAACTAAATGTACACGAAATGTTGAATGTAAAACAAACTGCAGAAAATTAAAAATGAAAGAAATAATAAAAAAGAGTTTATCTGTCATTTACATAAAGAGAGTGTGTAACCACTTCATTTTTACATCCTGGAATATCTTGCTGGACAGATGGATTCTATTACAATAAAAATGTACATTGTAGTGATTAAATGATTTGATACTATTATTATTATTTAAAAATATTATCTTTCATCCCCAGCAGGTTTTCTTACAACCCTAGCATTTGAAGATTAATCATTTTCTGATTTATTTTTCATACAGAAAATTTTATTTCCTATCCTAGTTCTTTCTCTAAGAAAATGATCAAACTTATAAACCCTACATACACTGAGCAGAGCAGAGGAACTGATTAAGTTTTGAGGTCAGGCTGGTAGGAAGAAGGGGCTGTCAGCTATAGCAAGCCTCCTTTCTGGTTATAAACTACCTATTCATATTCTTATGAGCTCTGGTGGCGTAGTGCCTAAGGCATTTGACTGCTAACCAGAAGGCTGGCATTTCAAACCCACCAACCACTCATTGGAATGAAACTTGGGCAACCTACTTCCATAGAGATACCGCCTCGGAAACCCAAGGCGGAGTAACTATGAGTTGGATCCGACTCCGTGGCACTGAGTTGAGTATTCATATTCTTTGATCAGTTTTGCTGTTGAGCTGTTCATTTTTTCACTTTGAGCATTTTATAAATTATAAAACTGTACCTGACATATGTATTGCAAATATTTTCCCTCCTTTATTCCTTGTCCTTTGTTTTTGTTTATGCTTTGCTTTGCATTTGGAGGTTTTAATAGTTTATTATGTTTGTACTATTGTTTTGAGAAGTTTCAAAAAGGATCTGCTGGTATTTTAGTTGAATCTTCCCGAGTTTATAGATTAATTTAGGGAAAATGGCATCTGTAGAATACTGTTTTCATTCAAGAACAGCTTTTATTAGATGGAGTTTTAAAGTTTGTTTTATACTGATACTGCACTTTTCCCTTTTTTTTTTTTTTACATTTTCATATGTTTATTGACCATTCAAATAGCCTCTTTTATGAAATACTTGTTCAAGGTTGCTTGTTTGTTTGTCTATATATTTTTAATGGCTTGAATTTTTTTTTTTTATTGTGATTTAGGTGCAAGTTTATAGAGCAAATTCATTTTCCACACAGCAGTTCACACACATTTTGTCTCAGGACATTGACTGCAGTTTCCCCACAATGTAAAGCTCTCTTCCTACTTCCTCCCTATAGTTACCTCTTCCTTGTGTCCTTCCCTCCCATGCAGTCCTGCCCCCAAAACTGTCTCCCTGTATAAACACTGCCATTCTGTTTTCCCATGATTGATGGCTCCAAGTTGTGTATCTACCTGATGTAAGTGTTCACTCCATATGCCTGTCTATTGTTTGTCTGGAAGCCACAGGAGTGATTTCAATTCCAGACCTGAAGAGTGACTAGGGACCATAGTCTCAGGGGTCTCACCAGGCTCTATCAGACCAGCAAACATGGTCTTTATTTTACGATTTTGAGTTTTGTTTCACATTTTGTTACACATTTGTCCCACTCTCTCCAGGATCTCCTGCACTGGTCTTCCTCCAAGTAGTTGATAGTGGTGGTCAGGCACCATCTAATTCGCTAGTTTCATGATTGTACAGGCTGAGGATCACATGGTCTACCAGTCCCTTGGACTAATTGTTTCCATCCATCTTTGGTTGTCTTTATTTTCCTTTGCTTTGGATGAGAAGAGACCCATCATCACATCTAGATGGTCACTTGTAAGATTTTAAGCAGTTCAAACCCACCATCCACTCCTTAGAAGGAAGGTTGGACAATCTACTTCTGTAGTGATACTGCCTTGGAAACCCAAGGGGTCATTATGAGTCGGATCTGACTCAATGGCAGTGCGTTTTATTATTATTATTATATTTTTAGTCGCTACTCACCAAAGTAGGATGTAAACAATGTTTTTGTGTAGTATGTTATGCCAATTGAACTTGAAGTCCCCTGCAATCATGGTCTGGAGTCCACAGGTCCAACTACCCACTTCCTCAGGGTAGCTGGCTGTGGCCAAGACACCACCACAATCTTGTCCCTTGTCAGTTCTACTATACACCTGGACATTCTTACACTTTATATTAGCACATATAAATACATTTGTAGAAACATTGTCTGCTAACCCTATACATAGTCATGGGCACACTACCCCCTGCCTAGACATACCTGATCATTCAGCCTGTCTACTCATTTATCTACCTGTAGATCAATGCTTGTCATCACTGACAACACAGTACTGCACATGCAAAAGAGTTCATCTTTGTTGTCTGTACCTCCCATGTACCTCTCTATGTCTTCCTCTTCCTCAATGCCACCATGTTGATCACTCATATTTGGTACATTGCTTTTCCCTTCACCCAAAGCAATACTTGTCTCCACTTATCTAGCAATGTTCCCTCCCCTCCCCTCCCACCCCTGGTAATCAACAAAGAAAGTTTCTCTCCATATATAAACCTCTCCTTGACTTTTTACAGTAAGGAACTAATACAATATTTGTCCTTCTGGGATTGATTTATTTCACTCAGCATAATGTTCTCCAAGTTACGTTATGTAGTGTTTTGTAGATTCTACATTATTCTTTAGTGTTGCATTATGTAACATTGTGTGTGATACTGCACATTTTGTAATAAAGTTTATTACTAGATATTTTGTTATTTTGGCTGCTATAAATGAGATGTTTTTCCATTAAATTTTCTAAGTGGTGTCCATATGTAGGAAAGCTATTTATTTTCATATTAATTTTGAAAGTACACACCTTAGCAAAATTTCTTATTTCAGTTCTGTTGTGTTTTCTATGCTGTGTAACAATGTTAGCAGAAAATATGAAGTTTGCCTTCTACTTTCCCATGAGTTACCTTGTATTTACCCTTTTTGTCTAGTTACTTTTCTGAGATCTTTCAGAATATTGTTAAAAAATAATAATGAGAGTGGACATCCTTGTCATGTCCTCGTTTGAATTAATTCAATATTCATTAAAAACAATTAATTGAGTGCCTACTGTAGACCAGGCATGGTTCTAAGTTCTGGGGATACACTGTTGAACATTTTTTCAGAGACAAAAAGTTCTGTCTTTGTCGAACTTATATTCTAACAAGGAAAACAAATAAACCTAAGAGATAATTAAACTACATACTATGTTAGATGGTGATAAGTGTTACAGAAAACAAACAAACAAACAAACAAAAAGAATGAGTAGTTTTTGGTGTGCTGAGGAGAGGGGATTGTAATTTTTAGAAAGGTAGTCAGTGTCGACTTCACTAAAAAGGAGATATTTGAGTAGAGACTTGGAGCACACAGAGGGAACCATGTCCTCTTTCCTCTCCTATTGGGCTCCCTGGGGGAAGAAGTTTCCAGACAGAGGGAAGAAGAGTTTCAGGGGCCCAGAAGTGGGACTGTGCCCAACATATTTGAAGAAAAGAGAGAAGGGCTGTTTGATTGGAGTACAGGGAACCAGAGGCAGAGTAGCAGCTGCGGCCAGATGGTCTACAAGTGTCTTGTAGGCCACTGAAAGGACTTTGGATTCTACCCTCATTAAAACGTAAATCTGATTTTCATTTTTAAAGGATCACTCTGATGTGCTGATAATAGTTTGTAGGAGACACAGGTGGAAGCTGGGAGACCAGTTAGAAGTCCATTTCCTCTTCATTTCCTCCCACCCCGGTTCTAAGCAACCACCAATCTTCTTTCTGTCTCTCTGAATTTGCCTATTCTAGATCTAATATAAATGCAATCTTGTAATATGTGGTCTTTTGTGAATGACTTCTTTCACTAAGCATAATGTTTTCAAGGTGCAGCCATGTATGTATCAGTACTTCATCCCCACCCCATTGTTTAATAATATCTTATTGTGATAACTTTTGAAATCCATGAATTTTCGTTTGTTTAGGCTTTCAAGTTTTTTTTTTTTTTTTTTTTAAATTGATCTTTAGTGACTAAGAATTCCTGGAAATTACTAACTAGAGTTGTTGTTGTTATGTGCCGTCAAGTTGGACCTGACTCATAGCGATCCCTCCTTGGGTTTCCGAGGCAGTATCACTATGGAAGTAGATTGCCCCATCTTCCTTCTGAGGAGTGGCTGGTGGGTTTGAACCGCCAGACTTCTGGTTAGCAGTCAAGTGCCTTAGGCACTACGCTACCAGAGCTCCCACTAACTAGAGAGTAGACACATATTAACTTGGGGCAGGGGGTGGAGGGAGGTGAAAAGAACTTCCTGGAATATCAGGCATATTATTGAGGTTTTCAAATTGATTTACAAAATGTTTCCAGTAATTGCTATAAAAAAAGTAATGAACACTTTCATTAAGTTAAAAAAGATTTGTTCTTGAACTCTCAGTTTTTCCAAGTTGAATAATTTTGTTCTTAAAATTCTGAAGCAAACTTTATTCCTTATCAGAGACTGTTCCATTTACTAATTTAAGTGGAGGACAGAATAAGGCTGGTACTCAGTGGTATACACCGATGCAGGCAAAGCAATTGTTAAAATGTTGAAGTATTTCTGTAATGGTTGCTAAATAGTCCTGCCTTGCATCCCAGACAGCACCTTCACCACCACCGCACAGCACACCCCAGTCCCATACTGTCTTTATTACCCAGCTGGAGGCCTCTTAGACCCTGCTCCTGCCTCATGAGGTTTCTATTCTGATTGGTAGGTGCTTGTGCCACACTACTTGCTAGATATTTTGAATGTCATTCTCAGCTAGAAATATTTTATAGTGTGGGAGTTAGGCACATGGACTTTCAGGTTAGACAAGCATGGGTTAGAATGTGGGTGCCACCACTGAGTAGCTTGAGATTTTGAGCAAATTACTCAGTCTTCCAAATTCAGTTTTCTCACTTGTAAACATAATACCTTTCAAGGTTATTTTGGGGAGTAAATGAGATAATGTATATATTAGCATAGTGCTTGGAACATAGTAAGTGCTCAATAAATGTTATTATCCGCACATATCTAAGTAAAATCTTATATATCATAATCTGAGATAAAATATTATCAATAAAATGGCATTATCAATACAAAGTAAATTCATTTAAGTATTGTTAATTTCTATTGAAAATATCAAGTACTTTATATATATATATCAGTTTGCAAGAATGCCTTTTGGGACAAATAGGTAACATAAATACTTGAAGCTGGTTGATGACTCATGTTCAATCTAAAGGGCTGATTATAGCTAGGAGAGAAGGCTAGTCCAAGTTGCCAAGTTTTCTCATTTTCAAAAAGAATACAGAAATTCAAATTATAAATGAAATTGACACTTTTTTCCCCCATTGTTCTTTAGGTGAACATTTACAGAGCAGAGTTTTGTTTTACATTCAACATTTCATGTACATTTGGTTTCATTCCCAAATTACCATCCCCAACCCTAACCCAGTATTCTCCTCTCCCTGCCCAGTAAACTGCCCCCCATGCCCCTCATAGTTACGCACTTCTGTGTGTCCTGCATTTCCTCCATGTGAATGTTGCCCCTCTCGTGTCCCATGGTCGATTACTCCAAGGAATGCATCTCCATAGGGTATGAGGGTGTGTCACCCTGGGTTGAGTGGTCTGTGTGTAGATCTTATTTAATATTGAGCTGAAAATCAGCCTCTTGGAGTGAGCTTTGTTCCAGGCCCAAAGTGTATCCCAGAGCCATAGTATTGGGGGTTCCACCAGACTCCATCCAAGCAGTAATTCTGGTCATTACTGTGTTTTGGGGCTTTGTTCCATGTTTTTCCTCCCACTCTATCCAGGATCTCCAATTTTGATCCTTTCCTGAATGGTTGGCATTGACAGTGAGGCACCATCTAGTTCTTCTGGTCTCAAGGGCCATCATGACCTAGGGCTGATTGCTTCCAAATGCTCTTGGTTTTTTGCACTCTTCTTCACTTCTGATGATAGGAGACCATTAGCTGCATCTTAGATGGACTCTTGAAAGAGTTTAAGACCTCAGTCGGTACTTACCAATGTAGGTTGTGGAATAAGATTTTTGTGTATTTTGTGCCAATTGAGCCTGGTGTCCCCCTGTACTATGGTCCTGAGGAAACTGACACATTTTGAAATGTTGATAATTATATTAAAATTTAGGGTGAAGGGAGAAAGACTGTACAGGCCAAAGGATTTCAATGGCTGACATGACAATTTGCCTGCTAGTTTGCCATCTCTGGAGTATATTATTTCACCCATTCAAAATGTCTGTGAGCTAAGTAGGTGACAGGTATTGATAATAACAATGGAAATTCTAGTTCCCATAGTTATATTCCACTGTTACTTAGAACCAAGAGTTTAAGGAATAACTCTGCCTCGACAAGGCAACACAATAATGGATATAAACAGAGTAAGTACAGTTTTTTTTTTTTTTTTTTAGAAAAACAAGATTGATATTGGGTAAATTTTGGTAGATTGGTTATAAAGATTCCCTGGGAGAAATTTGATGAAATAGTAACTTAAAATATTTTTGAGACAACAATAACTATTTATATAGTGTTTTATTATGTGGAAAACACTGACAAAGAGATTTATACATATTATTTGTATTATCTCACTTAATCCTTATAATTAATCTCATCAGGAGCTATATTAATAGCCCCATTTTAACTGATTAGCTTTATTGACATAATGACCTTTTTAAAAAAGTGTTTTTGTTTAATTCATAAAGTTGCAGAGAGTTTAACAAATAAAAAATTTCTTACCATCTGCAGACCTTTTTGTTTCTCTGCTAACCTTTGTCCTGCAATTTTAAGGACATTTTGTGCTTCAGCCACTTGCATTTGTTTAGGACCCATCACCTTAAAAAGAATGTCACAACATTTGAGTGTTTAAAAAAATCAGGTGTACTCCAAAACGATAAAATTCATCAAAGATAAAATAGGGGCAAATCTGGGAGCCTTAATTTATGGCATAAATAGACTATCAAGCATAACCCAGAATGCACAGGAGGTAGAAGAGAAGCTAGATGACTGGGATCTTTTAAAAATTAAATTCTTATGTGCATCGAAAGACTTCATCAAAAAGGTAAAAAGAGAACCTACAGATTGGGAGAAAATATTTGCCTATGACATATCTGATAAAGGACTTATCTACAAAATCTATAGAAAACTTCAACACCTCAACACCAAGAAGACAAATAGCCCAATTCACCAATGGGCAAAAGACTTGAACAGACAGTTCACCAAAAATGATATACTGGTGGTCAACAAACACATGAGAAACTGCTTGCAATCATTAGTAATTAGAGAGATGCAAATCAAAACAACAATGAGATATCATCTCACCCCAGCAATATTAGCAAAGTTCAACAGGTCAGAAAATAGCAAATGCTGGCGAGGTTGAGGAGAGATTGGAACTCTTGTGCACTGCTCGTGGGATTGTAAAATGGTACAACCATTGTGGCATACAGTATAGTGTTTCCTTAAAAAACTGAAAATAGAAATACTGTCTGACCCAGCAATTCCATTACTAGGAAAATATCCAAAAGAGGTGAGAGACACTGCACGACCAGACATATGTATACCTATGTTCATCGCAGCACAATTCACTGTAGCAAAGAGATGGAAACAACCTAAATGCCCGTCAGTGGATGAGTGGATAACCAAATTATGGTGCATTCACACAATGGAATACTATGCTACATTGAAGAACAATGATGGATATGTGAATCATCTCACAATGTGGATGAGCCTGGAGGACATTATGCTGAGTGAAATAAGTCAATGGCAGAAGAACAAGTACTGTATGAGCTGATTACTGTAAAAAGACAAAGAAGGGTTTACTTGAGAAGGGGGGCTCTGTTCCAGGTTACCAGGGTGGGGAGGAAAGGGGAGGGATTAATTTCAGGCTAGCTGGGGCCAACACGCTGACATAGGTAAGGGGAGGGATATGTGGAAAGAGTCTGAGACCACCATGATAACATTAGGAAAAGAGAGGACACTGAATTGTGCACATAGGAGATAGCCGACAGATGCTAATACCAAGCAGTGTGCCCACAATACTGCATTACCATTAACACCAAACACCAGGGTACAGATAAACACAAACACCAGAGAGGACCAGATGGGGGTCAGTGAACAGGCATGTTCTCCAGACCAAGGAGAGATTCAGCCCAGGTTAATCTTTCACAGATACCAGTGATACAAAATACCTGCAATCCTTACAGAAACAATAGAAGACAGACACAGAGCAATCCTTCATAGACACCCAGACACTATGGGAGAGAGATCCAATGGATCTACCATCTCAGAACCATAGTACTGGGGGACACCAGACTCACTTGGCACAACAAAATACATAAAACCCTTGTTCCTCATCCTACATTGGTGAGTAGCAACTGGGGTCTTAAAAGGTTCCAAGTGGCCATCTAAGATACACTTAATGGTCTCCTAACATCAGAAGCAAAGAAGAGTTTTTAAAAAAAACACAAAAAAAACAAGAACATTTGGAAGCAATCAGCCCTAGATGGCCCTTGAGACCAGAAGAACTAGATGGTGCCCAGCTGCCAATGCCAACCACTCAGGAAATGATCAAATCTGGAAATCCTGGATAGAGTGGGAGGGAAAACATGGAACAAAATCCCAAAACTCAATAATGACCAGAATTACTGGTTGGATGGAGTCTGGTGAGACTCCCAATACTATGGCCCTGGAATACATTCTGCACCTGGAATAAAACTCACTCCCAGGGGCTGACTCTCAGCCCAATAGTTAACAAGATGTACATGCAGACCACTCAACCCAGGGTGATGCACCCACATACTCTATGGAAATACATCCTTTGGAGCAATAGTCCATGGGGCACCAGAAGGGCAACATTCTCATGGATGTAATACAGGAGAGACAGGAGTAGATAACTATGAGGGGCATGGGGGGAGGGTTATGGGGCACGGAGGGGAGGATACTGGGTTAGGGATGGGCATGGTAAATGGGGAGTGAAACTAAATGTACACGTAACATTGAATGTAAAACAAACTCTTAAAATTTTTTTAAAAAATCATGTTTACTGTTCAAAATGCCACTTATGTTTTTAAGATAGATATCAACTCTTAAAAATTCCTAAAATTAATGGGTACAAAAGGGATATGGAGTAGTCAATTACAGTAAAAAATTTTAAGACCAGGAAATAAAACAATAGCTTGATTGTCATAAATAAAAGAATTTAACATCTGGCATGTGTATGAATTATCATAATACATTTGAGTAAAGTGGTTTTCATTAGGTATTATTTTCCACAGAAGTTCATTTAAGCATTGCTAAATAAAAATTATTTCTGGGACTTTGATGTGTCATTTTCAAGTTATTACAGATATTTAGGAGGAAAAAGCATACCTTCTGTACTTCATGGTAATTATTCAAAGCTATAACCCACTGGCACATAGAGCAACAGGCAACAGAAACTAGAGCAATCTTGCTTGGGTTGAAATCAGGTAAGCTTAAAATTTTTTTCAGTTTTATGAAAGCCTAGAGAGAATATAGTTCATGTATTACATGAGAAAGAAATACTATAGATTTGAAGTTTTCTTTAATCACCATTAGAAAGAAATTTTATTTCATAGAAAAAAGAGTCCACTACTTTTCACAATAGCAGAATCAAAGACATAGACCTGGGTACAAAATGGTCCCAGTACTAGTAATCCTATTGTTGTTGTCATTTTCTTTTTAACTTTTGGTTGTGATTTGGGTGAAAGCTTATGAGCAAATTTGTTTTCCAGTCAACAGTTCACACACATGTTGTTTTGTGACATTGACTGCAATCCCCACAATGTAATAGCACTCCTCCCACTTCCTCCCTGTGGTTACTGTTTACCTTTGCCCTTCTTTTCCATCCATTCTTATCTCTGGAGCTTTATCCCTGAACAAATGCTGCTCTTTTGATCTCTCATGGTTGATTGTTCTAAGGACTACTTACCTCTCTGGTGCTATTGTTCACCTTATTAGTCTACTGTTTGACTGAAAGTTGATTCATTGGAGTGAGTTCAGTTCCAGGCCCAAAGAGTGGCTAAGGACCATAGTCTTGGAGGTTCCATCAGTCTGCATCAGAGCAGTAAGCCTGGTCTTCTTTATGATTTTGAGTTTTGCTCCACATTTTTCTCCCAATCTGTCCAAGATCTCCAATTTTGATCCCTTTCAGAGTGGTTAGTAGTGGTAACCAGGCACCATCTAGTTCTTTTGGTGTCATGGTCATGTAGGATGAGGTTCTCATGGTCCACTAGTCCCTGGAACTAACTGTTTCCACATGCCTTTCATTTTCTTCATTCTTCTTTGCTCCAGATGAGGAGAGACCAATAATTGCATCTTTGATGGCTGGTCACTCGCAAGCTTTTAAGACTCCAGTTGCTACTCACCAAAGTAGGATGTAGAATAATGTTTTTGTGTACTATGTTATGCCAATTGAGCTTGACTATGGTCCCAAGACTGCAGGCCCAGTGACTCATTCCCTCAAGGTGTTTGGGTGTGGCTAAGAAGTTAACAATAACTTTTCTCCATTACATCTACTATATGTGTGTGTGTGTGTGTGTGTATATATATATATATATATATATGAACATTTCTATAGTACATATAAATACATATGTAGAAATAATGTCTGCCAAACGTATATATGGCCACGGATGTAGTGCTGTTCACCTACCTACATCTGATCATCTTGACTGCCTACATATGTATCCACTCATAGATTAATGTTTATTATTCATGATGATGCAGCATTGTGTATGTAATAGTGTTTACCTTTGTTGTCTATACCTCTTGTGTATTCTTTGTGTCTTCCTTTTCCTGTGATATTGTGCTGGTCACCCAGTTTTGGTGTGTCACCTTTCCCTTCACCCAAATCAATACATGCCTCTTACCTAGCTAGCAATTTTTTCTCCCCTTCTTTCCCATTCCTGGTAACCATGAAGGAAGGTTTCTTTCCATGTGTTAACCTTTCCTTGACTTTTTATAACAGTAGAGTCATACAATATTTTCCTTTTGTGATTGATGCATTTCATTCAGCGTAATGTCCTCCAACTTCATTCAGATTATGAGGTGTTTCACAGATTCTTTATTATTCTTTAATGTTGCATAATATTCCATTGCATATATACCAGAAATTTTTTAAGAGGAAAAAAGACACTATTAAAACCATCATTACTGTTGTTACATTAACTTTACCATACTTTTAATAAAGGAATTCCACTTTAGAACAAAAATAAAATAGGTTAACTTTCTCCCACTTTGGGGAATTTGGTGAATAAGGAGTTCTGAAATCTCCCATGGACCTTAGGTGGGAGGTTATTAGGAACATGATCCCTCATCTTCTATCTGGACTCAAGAGGCATATTGGTTGGACCCATCCCCATTCAGAGGTCTGTTTAGTCAGTAATGGTGGAGTGACCTGGGGGCAGACTGGACTCATGGAGGAGCTGTGTCACGTATTCATGGCCTACCACATCAAAATGGTACAACCTAGTATAGAATCGGATGTACAATTCATCTACCTTCGGGAGCCATCATCAGAATGAAATCTTTCTCAGACTGAGATTCCTTTTCCATTTCTAACCAGGCGTGTCTCTCTTTGCCTGGACAGATAGAACTAATTTGTGGAATTATTTACATGGTCAGTAGTGTATTCTCAACACTAGTGTTCTAGTTATCATTTTAAAATGTGTTTATGTTTTTTGTTAGTTCTTTCGATGAGCTATTAACTATTATTATTTTTAATTTTTTAAATTCATTTTGTTGTTAAGGAACTATTAATTATTGTTAGCTTGAAAACAATATTTGCTAAGAATGCTTCAGAGGTTGAGCAGTTGTTGCATTAATTCATGAGTAACATGCATATAACAATTTGCCAGCAAATTCATCTTGTTCATATCTTATCCTATACTTTCTGATAGCACAGATCATTATTGCAACTAATTAATTAATTATGTAGGTAGCTATTGTATATCTTCCCTGTTACAATATAAGCTTCATAACATCAAGGAATGCATTGGTTGTAAACTATTCTATCCCTAGAACCTGTCATATTGTCTCTCACAAGGAAGATGATCTGCAAATATTTATTGAATGAATTAATGAGTACTTACCCTTTTGGGGTAGTACAGTGCCATTGATATGCCTAGAAATCTGTCTTCCTCTGAGCTGAGCTGTAAGTTCAACTCCTATGTAATATTCTAGTTTAGATGGTCTTCCATCTTTTACCCATAATCCAATTCCAAAACCATTTCCACATTTTTAGATATTTGTTACAGCAGCACTCACTTCTTGATACCAAAATCTGTATTAGTTTCCTATAGCTGCTGTGACAAATTACCACAAGCTGGGTGGCTTAGAACAACACAAATACACATTTTTCACAGTTCTGGAAAGCAGAAATCCAAAATCAAGGTGTTGGCAAGAGCACACTCCCTCTGGAGGCTCTAGAGGAGAGTCTGTTCCTTGCCTCTTCCAGCTTCTGGTGGCTTCATGTATTACTTGACACATCAGTGGTGTTTGGCCTTTTCTTTCTATTTCTACCTACAGTGCTTTGGGTCCAGGCCCTTGTAACTTGCTGCCTACCCTGCCATAGCCCTTCTTTTTTCTACAAGACTTTCTCTAACATGGTTTGACCCATCTACCAGTGGCCTGAACTTTGCTTCTTGCTCTGGACTTTAGCCTTCCTTTCCTCCTCCTTGAAGTATTATAGTAAATCCATACTCCTCTGAATTAAACATGGTTCAATAAAATCCTTTAGTAAGGCATGCAGGCTACCATATTTCCTTTAAGTTCTTCTGTGCTCCAATCTATCACTCATCTCCACCCACATGAATTAATCTTTGTAAAGCATTTAGAACAGTGCCTGGCACATATTGATATATGAATAATATTCGTTAAATAAATAGAAAGAAATCTTGGACACTTTTATCCACTCACTGCACTTGCACAATTGCATAGTGGAATGGAATCTACCTAGAAAGACCTTCCCCTACTGTCGTCCTCTTACTTCTCTTTTCTTCATCATTTAATTGATTCTGAAATATGGAATTTTCCAGTATTGGTGATGTTGCTTTTCCTTGACATTTCCAAGAAACCTGCTAAATTTGACTAAGCAGCTTGCTTTCTGCTTTTAATTCTTAATTTAGTCTTTTAATTCTTACCATTGTATTCCAGTTCTGACACAGAATCTACTTCTATTTGTTTCCTTTAGATTACAAATATTGAATGCATCAACTATGCATTAAATAGGGATTAGCATTTTTTTATTTTTATTTTTTTACCTTCTCAGGTATGCTGTCTTTGTCAAGGTTA
This sequence comes from Orycteropus afer afer, assembly GCF_000298275.1. Taxonomy (NCBI): domain Eukaryota; kingdom Metazoa; phylum Chordata; class Mammalia; order Tubulidentata; family Orycteropodidae; genus Orycteropus; species Orycteropus afer. The sequence continues at coordinate 12,257,969 of NW_006921626.1, read as the reverse complement.
ATCAGTTTTTTCAGGAAACCTGTTTCTGAAAGAAGTAACTTTGCTGTAGTCCAGTTAGGTTTCTTTTGAAGAAGAATGCAAACTGCATTCATGACAGTCAGTACAAGGAAGGGAGGTCTTGTGTATACTCTGTAATGGAAGATAAAAAACCTAATCAACTTCACACTGGAAATCATATGCACCTTGTAAATTACTTTGTTGTTGTTGTTGTTATGTGCTGTCGAGTCGGCCCCGACTCATAGCGACCCCTCCTTGGGTTTCCGAGGCAGTATCACTACGGAAGTAGGATT
>NW_006921626.1:12250720-12257129 GCF_000298275.1 Orycteropus afer afer | reverse complement strand
TTTTTTTTTTTTTTTTCCATATTGTTCTCCCACTCTATCTAGGATCTCCTACATAGATCCCCCTTCGAGTGGCTGACAGTAGTAGCCATATATACACATATTTTTGAAAAGCATTTTGAAAAGGAGAATTATCTGTCATCATTTAGATATGTCACTATTTGATTATCTTAGAAAAAATAGGTATCTTAAACGTATGTTATATTTGCTTTAGGACGATGAACTGCATAAAACCAAAATATGTAGGACGTTTGAGTTAGAGACCAATTCTTTTATTATGAGAACTCACTATCGAAACCAAAAATACCAAACTCACTGCCGTGGAATCGATCCTATGCATAATGACTCCCATAGGGTTTCTAAGGCTATGAATCTTTACAGCAGACTGCCTCATCTTTCTTCCGTGGAGCAGCTAGTGGGTTTCAACCTTTATGTTAGCAGCCAAATGCCTTAATCACTGCATCATCAGAGCTCCTAGAACTCACTAGAGTTCATGTAAAGTAGGAATCTTCCCATTTCATTATTCCAGTATTGATTTGCTGATGACTACTTGACAGAGACACTGTGTATGTATATGTGTCTGTGGTGGTGGGGTTACCTCGATTCTTGTGATTAAAGAGGTCCTTCAAGGTCCAACTCCCCTTAACCACATCCATTGACTTTTCTACATCCTGACCTGAAAGTCCCACCATAAAGATCACAGCACATTAGGGGGATTGAGAGGAGGGGTAGATGGGAATTTGTCTCTCAAGCTATCATTAATGTGTTCATTATTGGAACACTGGAAGCTGCCCCCCAGCTGTGGCGCAGAGAGGTTATACAGCCAGAATGCAGCAGTGCTAGCATTCCAATTCAGGGAGCTCGGTACCAGAGCCCATGTGCTTAACCACTGAGATACACTGCCCTGTGGAAATTAGGCTAAAAGAGATTTGAGATGATTTCTCCTTTTTGGGAGCATCTGCCAGAGAAAAGGCAAATGAACAGTACTTTCTGGAACAAAGTCCTAAGCACAGCTCCCCCCCCCCTCCCCGTATGACTTTGTTCCAAAGGACTGGCAGTATTACGTCTGATGTCATCTCTTGATTCTCCCGTAGGCTCTCTGAGCCATCCTGATCATCTGTAGTTCTGTAGTTCCTGAAACCTCCACCAGGCACACTTCTGCCTTAAGACTTCTATAGTTTTTATTTCATCTGCTTGGAACCTCTTTTAGATGTATGCTTGGTTTACTTCCAAACTTCACTCAGTTCTCTGTTCCAGTGTCACATCATCAGACAGTCCTCATCTAAACACAGGTAGGACCTTTGTCTCCTCTACTGCTATAACATCTCTGCCTAGAAGAGGGCCTGCTAAACAAATGAATAAATGAATAAATGAATATATAAGAAAGAATGCACACGAATGAGGTAAAAGTGTGTGGGGGATGTCAACTATTAACTTTCTTTCTCTATGTATTTGTTTTTCAAATTTAGGTGGATTAATTTCAGCATTTTGACATGCTCTGCTCTTCACTGTCCTTGGAAGGAAGACTGGACAATCTGCTTCCATAGAGATACTGCCTTGGAAACCCAAGGAGGGATCGCTATGAGTTGGAATTGACTTGATGGCAGTGAGTTTGGTTTTTTATTTACTCTTCATTGTAAAAATACATCTTATTTTTAAAAAAACAAACAAAATGAAATGCAACCTTTTGCTATTTTCTCCTCTTATTCCAGACTTAGAAATGTGTTACTAATATCATTGTATATTTGGTCTATACATCCCCATCTTTAATTGAAATACCACTTTCTATAAATAATGGTATAATTCAAAGATGTCATAGGTGAATTTTCATTGTTTGTTGAGTTGGAGGGCCCAAGGTAACAATGATCTCACCCAAAAATTTAAATTAGAACCAACATGTTCAGATATTTGTACCTTAAAATATTTATTTCTTCCTATATTTTCTTATGATTTCTCTTTAATCACTTTCCCCCGACACTAGGAAGATTGGTTTTGAAAAGAGCACAGCAAAGGGAAGCATTTCCTATTGTGAGACTTTATGATAATGGGTAACATTGTCTCAAACACGCATTACCAAACCAACCAAACCTGTCACCATGGAGTTGATTCTGACTCCTAGTGACTTTACAGGACGGAGCAGAACTTCCCCAAAGGGTTTCCAAGGCTGTCATCTTTTTAGAAGCAGATTGCCACATCTTTCTCCTGTGGAGAGGCTGGTGGGTTTGAGCCAGCAACCTTTCTGTTAGCAGCTGAGCACTTAACCACTGTGCCACCAGGGCTCCTATGGTAGTTAAGGTTATGTGTCAACTTGGCTGGGCCTGGTTTTGAGTGGCTGGGCAGCTGGATGTAGTTATTCCCCATGATGGGATTAGTAATCAACTCCATGGTGGGATCTACTGGAGTAGCTGCCTTAGGGATGTGGTCTGCTTCCAGTATATGAGGATAAGGATCTTTTGAGAAAGATCTCTGCAGCTTTTTGGCATGCTTTGATCCTGCTTAAAGAGCTCTGGTGGTGTAGTGTATAAGGCACTTGACTGCTAACTGGAAGGTCAGTGCTTCATACCCACCAGCTGCTCCATGGAAGGAAGACGGGGAAATCAGCTTCTGTAAAGATGTATAGCCTCAGAAACACAATGGGGGTCACTATGAGTCAGAAACAACTTGATGGCAGTGAGTTTGGTTTTTGATTTGGACCTGCTTGGAGCTGAGTCTTCATTCAGCAGTCTGCCATGCCCTGCTGATCTTGGGACTTTTTCTGGACTTGAATTAGTGGCTTGCTGTGTTGTTTGATAATCTTTGGACTGTACATTTTATTTGTTGACTTCATGTTTGTTAGCCTCAGTAGCCAGCAGCTGCCTGAGTGAAGAGATGCCTCCAGCTTCAGGGGGCTGAGAGCAAGAGGCAGAGAGAGCTAAAGCCCAAGGTTGAGGAGCTTTTACCCAGCCCCTAGAGGTTGGCACTTTGAACTCGTACTTTGAGCTTCCTAAACTGTAAGAGAATAGATAGATCTCTGTTTGTTAAAGCCACCATTGGTGGTATTTTCTGTTAGATTAGCATGGAGTGACCAAACAGGTCCTCTGCTGCATTCCTACAGATCCCAAATGTTTTCACCTAAACTGGCATAAGCAACAGTGAGGAAATGTCTTCCCATTTTTGGAACTCAATGTCAAGTGTTTTCATTTATTTTACTTATCTTTTTATATAAGTGAGGTCATAAAATATCTGTCCTTTTGTGAGTGACTTATTTCACTCAGTATAATTCTTCAACCTTGATACATATCGTAGCATGTAACATGACTTCATTTCTCCTGCTCAAAAAAACTAAGTCACTGCTGTCGAGTCTATTTGTGTTTTGTTAATATATTAGACAATCCATTGTTAAAAACTAAGTGTAATAGTGTTCCCCCTACATTTTCTTCAAGAATTTTATGGTTTTAGTTTTCACATTTAGATCTTAATCCATTTGGAATTTGTTTTTGTGTATTATGTGAAGCAGGGATCCTGTTTCATTTTCCTGCATACAGAAATCCAATTTTCTCAGCAGTATTTATTTTAGACACTCTTCTTGCCCCACTGAATGGACTTAGCACCCTGGTCAAGTGTTTTTATAATCACTATGGTTGATAAATTATCTTCTAGTCTAAGTGATATTGTATTATATTAATTCTAAGATGCACATATTTGCATCTCCAAGACTGGGATTCTGTTCATAACCAACCAACCAACCAACCACCTCATAGTTAAATTGGACATATTTTTTTTAAGGTAACACAAAACATTTGTGTGCCTTATGCATATAAATTATGCATACAAATTATGCATTATAATCAATAGCATCATAATATTAATAAGGTACAGTGTATGCCACACAAAATGAAAAATTTAAAGTAACTTAGTTGGGTAAACACACTGCCATTGAGTCAGATCCGACTCATAGTGATCCTGCCTTGGGTTTCTGAGATGATATCACTATGGAAGTAGATTGCCCAACCTTCCTTCCGAGGAGTGGCTGGTGAGTTTGAACTGCCAGCCTTCTGGTTAGCAGTCAAATGCTTTAGGCACTATGCCACTTAGATGGGTAGAAATGGCTTAATCTGAAAGTATTTTATTTTATTTTGCCATGAAATATTTTGATCTGACCTTTTCTAAGGCCCCCCCCCCCAAACTTAGGTAAGTTGCTTACCTTAATTCAGCAACATCAGCTTTGTCCAGAGCATTTAGAGCCACAAGTGCCTTCTCAAAAGCTGGCAATACACTTTTAAGTTCATTGGTAGTTTTCTACAACAAAGACATAAGTCCCCAAATACATATGAATGAATATAATTAAAAATTTTTATTTTTTGAACTTGGGAAATATAATTGGACATTTGTACAATGCTCTTAAATTATTGTATCTTGACTCAGATATGGGCACAAATGCTTATATTGTTAGAAACAGTTTATCATAGTCTTAAATGTAGTATATTATGCAATCCTTGATAAGAAATTATTTGTGGGAAGCAAAAATGCTGAGTGGCTTCTACCTTCTCTATTAGACTCAGTGTTGTATTGACAATACTCTTCAGAGGAGAGGTGCAGTTAAAGGTGAAATTTCTGTGAAAATAATAAAGCCTCAGCTTCAAGGTACCTTGCACAGGACCCTTCTAAAGCCCTGAAAGGAATTCTGGTAATCTGTTTGCAGGGTCACATGTTTTTGTTAAACTTGCAAAAGCAATACTTTTTAACTGCAGTCAGTTAAGACCATTTGCTCTTTAAATTTTGACTTATTCTTTGTCTTACTTTCTAACATGTCAGGTGGAAATGGAATGGGTGCAGATATTTTTGGGATCTGGATAAAGAATAGAGTTGGGAAATATATTTATGTTGCCCACAGTCACTTCTTGTATAGTTAAGTTATTGGAAGCTACCTGGAATAGGCATGGCTTCCAGAAATATTCTTATTGTCAAGTGTTCCAGTTTTCTGGGTAATGTGACATTAAGGTGCAGGATCAGAAGTTGTATTGTAATATGAGCTTGTCCTGTAGAACACAGCCTCAGAACTATGTGGGTATGGAGGAGAATATATGGTTTACAAAGTATGGACCCAGAAACTTCTCTGTGGAAAATTTTTCCATTTACTGGATGTATAAAAGTGCAAGTGTAGGTCTAGATTCTCATCAACATCTACTCAAAATGGAAATTTACTCCTTCAAGATAACACATCATATACTATTATAAACCCATCATCTATTTCTTTCTCTCTCTCTCTTTTTTGATGAGAGTTGTACAAGAAATCGTTCATCAGAATTCTTGAGTTTTTAAATTTTAAGTACTGCATCTGGAAAGATATTTTGGACTATTTCAGTGATATAATTTAGAAATTACAGATTCCTCATATGGCCATATGTGAAAGGTACCTTATGCCATCATCTTTGTCTTTTTATTTATAAATAATTAATCTGATAAAAATTTAAGAAAAATGAAACTAAAGTGATTTGTGATAAAATCAATAGAGATTTGATATTCAGAAGCAAATTGTAATAAAAAAGTTTTCAGATCACCAAAAACAATATAGTAAGACCAAAAAATAAATTTAGGATAGAAGTAATAACTGACTAAGAATCTTTTAATGAAGAAGAAAGAATCATGGCCACACTGGAAAAATTTTAATTTTTTGCTGATTTTGCAAGAAATACTGATATCAATGAAAATAACATAAAAATCATAAAACACTCTGGTGGCATAATGCCTAAGGCACTTGACTGCTAACCAGAAGGCTGGTGGTTCAAATCCACTAGCCACTTTTCGGAAGGAAGGTTGGACAATCTACTTCCATGGTGATACCACCTCAGAAACCCAAGGAGGTGTCGCTGAGTTGGATCCGACTTGATGGCAATGAGTTTTTTTTTTTTTTTTGTATAATGAGGACATTGATGCAAAACTGGTTAATAAATGTCATCAATTCAAGAAGTATTTAAAATTAATTACTGCATAAGAATTCTTGAAATGACATTACTGGTTATGTCAAATTGATAGGAATCCTAAAAATGTTGATTATCAATAACGAGTTAAGAAGACTGGAAAAAGTCTTTCTAAGCTATTAGCAATGAAAAACACATTTTGATCAGTGATGCTAAAGATTGTACAGGAAATGACATTATAAATTCATTATCATATGAAAAATACCATTATCATATGAAGATGTTATCATATAGGGTATGCATGCAAATGTAGAAAAAAGGGCTTATAGAGGGGTGTGTGTGTTGTTGTTGCTATGTGCCATTGAGTTGGACCCAACTCATAGCGACCCCTCCTTGGGTTTCCGAGGCAGTATCACTACGGAAGTAGATTGCTCCATCTTCCTTCTGAGGAGTGGCTGGTGGGTTTGAACTGCCAGCCTTCTGGTTAGCAGTCAAGTGCCTTAGGCACTATG
>NW_006921626.1:12249415-12250360 GCF_000298275.1 Orycteropus afer afer | reverse complement strand
TGGCTGGTGGGTTTGAACCGCCAGCCTTCTGGTTAGCAGGCAAGTGTCTTAGCCACTATGCTACCAGAGCTCCCTTGTTTTTTTTAGGGCAGCTAATTACTAAGCAGTATTATGCTACTTTCCTGGGTTTTTTGATGTTTATGATAATTGTCAACTTTTTAAAATTTATATTTTGTGATTTCTTTACTTATTCTAAATAGATATTCATGTTCATATCTAATTTTGTATTAGTAATTTTTATGGATTGAATTGTACCCTCCCAAAATACATATTGAAATACTGGTCATAAGCCATTGTGATTTAATTACATAATTGTATTAGTTGTTCTATGGTGGAGTAGATCGTCTTCCATACTGTAATTTAATGCAATGTATTCAATCAGTTGAGGTCACAGCAGTGTAGCATGGATCCTAAACCTAATCACTTCAAAGTTGTGAAAAGATCAGAATATATGCAGAAAATACCATGGTTTGAGTCAGGTACACCTTAGTCTTCAAAGTGACATTTTGCTCTTTAACACTTTAATGAGGTCTATTGCAGCAGATTTGCCCAAGCAATACATTGTTTGATTTCCTGACTGCTGCTTCCATGGGTGTTGAGGAGTATGGATCTAAGTGAAATGAAATCCTTGACAACTTCAATCTTTTTTTCCATTTATCATGAAGTTGCTTATTGGTCCAGTTGTGAGGATTTTTGTTTTCTTTATGTTTAGCTGTAATCCATACTGTAGTCTGTAGTGTTTGATCTACATCAGTAAGTGTTTCAAAAACAAACAAACAAACAAACAAACTCACTGCTGTCGAGTAGGATCTGACTCATAGAGACCCCTCCTTGGGTTTCTGAGGTGGTTTCATTATGGAAGTAGATTGCCCAATCTTCCTTCCAAGGAGTGGCTGGTGGGTTTGAACTGCCAGCCTTCTGGTTAGCAGTCAAATGCCTTAGGCA
>NW_006921626.1:12219557-12248934 GCF_000298275.1 Orycteropus afer afer | reverse complement strand
TATATATATAGAATACTAATAAGATCTATATATATATAGATCTTTCTAGTATTCTATATATATATACTCAATAAATGTTTGTTGGGATACAAGTAAAGAGTATACAAAGTTGGGGCACTATGTTATATTTAAGAGCAGTCAACCTAAACTTTAAGGGTTAAGGAATACTTTCACACAAACCTCCAAATGATTTTTATTGAGTGTGTTTTAATTTTACCTGAGCATATTCTTCCACAATTTTTACTTCTTCTGCCATGATTTCTTCATCCTGTTTAACAAGCATCTGAACTTTCTCAACTACTTGTGATTCTTTCTGTAATTTTTCCAGTAGGATTTCTATTTCCTAATGAACCAAACAATACTTAGAATGAATTTTAAGACAGCATAAATTTGAATAGGTCATTTCCTTATTATAAAATTTATAAAAATCAACCTGAAGTATATTTATCATATAGACTAATTACAATGACTGCCATAAATATCAGTTCACCAAAATCTCTTAAAGAATGATGATGTATAATAATTTCAGAATACTTGACAGATGGCAAGTTACCATAGCACATTTTAGATGTATTTAACTAATTAACTAAGAGACCTTTCTGTATGAGTCTTTACAATCAGTTATATACCTATTATCACATTTAATTATTAATATGTAATAATGTCACTCTATTTCTGTTATTGTTGTCATTGTTTTCCAATGGAGACTATAAGAGGTAAGTAATTTCCTCAAGATTATTTAGCTACCTGGTGACAAAGCTGGAATTCTAACCCATTTTACCAGCTATCAAGCCTTAGCTTTCAAAATACTGTTCTATCTTTAACTATAAAATATTTAAAAATGATTTTAAACTATGTCTACCTTTGTTTTTTGTTCTATTTGAGGACCAAGAATCAAGAGCTCCTCGTGCATGTCTGTAACTAGCGTAGTTGCTTCCAAGATCTTTGATAGACCCATATGAAAACGATCCCTGAAGATAAGAGAAGTATTAAGAAAGTATAAGATATAACAAGATATTAGCATACAGAAACCAACAATATATAAAAAAGAGTTATACACCATGGCTTTATTCCAAGAATGTAAAGCTGGTTCAATATTTGAAAATTAATGTAATTCACTATATTAATAGTCAAAGAAGAAAAATCACATGATCATATCATTTGATGCAGAAAAAGCATTTGACAAAACTCAATAAGCTATTACAAAATTGGTACAAGAGGGAGACTTCAAGTTTATAAAGAACATCTACACAAAACCTGTAGCTAATACAATATTTAATTGAAAGACTGAATACTTTCTCCATAAGATCAAGAACAAGACAAAAATGTCCACTCTCAGCACTCTTATTCAGCATAGTGATGCAATAAGACAAGAAAAGGAAGTAAAAGGCAAATAGATTGGAAAGGAACAACACCATCTATAATTGCTCAAAAAAGAGAAATACTTAGGTATAAATCCAACAAAACATGTATGGTACTTCCATGCTAAAAGCTGATGAGAGAAATCAAGGACCTAAGTAAACGATGAGACAAACTGTGATCATGGATTGGACTCAACACAGTAAAGATGTCAAAACTCCCCAAGATAAATAGGTTGAATGCAATTTCCAATCAAAATTCCAGTAATAATTCTTTGAATGTTGTTGTTAGGTGCCACTGAGTCATCTCCATCTGATAGCAAACCTATGTACAACAGAACGAAACACTACTTGGTCTTGTGCCAGCTTCACAATCCTTGGTATACCTGAGCCCATTGTTGTAGCCACTGTGTTAACCCATCTTGTTGAGGGCCTTCCCCTTTTTTGTTGACCCTCCACTTTACCAAGCATGATATCTTTCTCCAGGGAATGGTCTCTTCTGACAATACGACTAAGAGTGTTGTTAGGTGCCATCGAGTCATCTCTGACTCATAGCAACCTTATGTACAACAGAAGGAAACACAGCCCACTCCTGTGCCAGCCTCAGGTAAGACGAAGTCTGACCATTCTCATCTCCAAGGAGCATTCTGGGTGCACTTCTTCCAGGACAGATTTATTAGTTTTTTTGGCAGTCCATGGTACTTTTAGCATTCTTTACCAGCACCACAACTCAAGAGCATCAACTCTTCTTTGGTCTTCCTTATTCATTGTTCAGCTCTCACATGCATATGAGGTGATTGAAAATACCATGGCTTGGGTCAGGTGCACTCTAGTCTTCAAGGAGACTTTTTCAGCATGCCAAAGAGGTCCTTTGCAGCAGATTTGCCCAGTGCAATATGTCATATGATGTCTTGAAAACTGCTTCCATTGGTGTTGATTGCGGAACCAAGTAATATGAAATCTTTGACAATTTCAATCCGTTCTCCATTTATTGTGATGCTGCTTATTGGTCCAGTTGTGAGGATTTTTGTTTTCTTTATGTTTAGGTGTAATCCATACTGAAGAATTGGTACATAGACCAAGAGTCTGTTGTTTGAACAGAACAAGGGGATACTGCATGGTTTAACAAGAAGGGAGTGCATCAGGGCTGTATCCTTTCACCATATTTATTCAATCTGTATGCTGAGCAAATAATCTGAGAAGCTGGACTATATAAAGAAGAATGTGGCATCAGGATTAGAGGAAGACTCATTAACAACCTGCTATATGCTGAAGACACAACTTTGCTTACTGAAAATGAAGATGACTTGAAGCACTTACTGATGAAGATTGAAGACTACAGTCTGCAGTATGGATTACACCTCAATACAAAGAAAACAAAAATTCTCACAACTAGACCAATAAGAAGCATCACAATAAATGGAGAAAAGATTGAAGTTGTCAAAGACTTCATATTACTTGGTTCTACAATCAACACCAATGGAAGCAGGAGTCAAGATATCAGATAACGTATAGCACTAGGCAAATCGGCTGCAAAGGACCTCTTTCAAGTGCTGAAGAGCAAAAATATCTCCTTGAAGACTGAAGTGCCCCTGACAGAAGCCACAGTATTTTCAATCACCTCATATGCGTATGAGAGCTGAACAATGAATAAGGAAGACCCAAGAAGAGTCTTTTGAGTTGTGGTGTTGGTGAAGAATGCTGAAAGTATCAAGAACTAACAAATCTGTCCTGGAAGAAGTGCAGCCAGAATGCTCTTTGGAAGTGAGAATGGCAAGACTTCATTTCACCTACTTTGGTCATGTTGTAAGAAGGGACCATTCCCTGGAGAAGGATATCATGCTTGGTTAAGTGGAGGGTCAACTAAAAAGGAAAGGCCCTCACAACAAGAAGGATTGTCACACTGGTTGCAACGATGGGCTCAGGTAGAGCAGGGATCATGGAGATTTCACAAGACCAGGCAGTGTCTTGTTCAACTGTGCATAGGGTCGCTATGAATTGAGATGACTCGATGGCACCTAACAACAACAATCCATACTGCAGACTGTAGTCTTTAATATTCATCAGTAAGTGCTTCAAGTCATCTTCACTTTCAGCAACAAAAGTTGTGTCATCTGTGTATCACAGGTTGTTTATGAGTTTTTCTCTAATCTGATGCCACGTGCTTCTTTATATAGTTCAGCTTCTCAGAGTATTTGCTCAGCATACAGATTGAATAAGTATGGTGAAAGGAAACAACCCTGACACACTGCCTTCCTGATTTTAAACCATGCAGCATCTCCTTGATCTGTTTAAATGACAGCCTCTTGGTCTACTGTACATGTTCCTCACAAGCACAATTAACTGTTCTGGAATTCCCATTCTCTCAATGTCATGCATAATTTGTTATGATACACATAGTCGAATGCTTTTGCATAGTCAAGAAAACACAAGTAAAGCTCTGAACCAAGATAGTCAAGAAAACACAAGTTTTGCTCTGAACCAAGATCCATGTGACATCAGCAATGTTATCCCTTGTTCCATGTCCTCTTCTAGATCCAGCTTACATTTCTGGAAGTTCTGTCAATATACTGTTGCAACTGTTTTTGAATTATCTTCAGTAAGATTATTTTTTAAAATTTTTATTGTGATTTGGGTGAAAGTTTACAGAGCAAATTTACTTTCCATACAGTAGCTCACATACACTTTGTCTCATGACATTGACTGCAATTTCCCACAATGCAACAGTTCTCCTCTTATTTCCTCTCCATAGTTACCTTTTCCCCGTGTCCTTCCCTCCTATGCACTCCTGCCAACTGAGCTGTCACCGTGTGCATACACAGCACTTCTATTCTCTCATGATTGATCTCTCTAAGGAGTGTATCTACCTAATGTAAATGTTCAGCTCATATACCTGTTTTTTGTTTGGCTGGAAGCCACAGGATTGGGATCAATTCCAGGCTTAAAGCGTAGTTAGGGGCCATAGTCTCAGTGGTTCCATCAGGGTCTATCAGACCAGCAAACCTGGCTCCTCTATCCCACCCCCCCTTTTTTTTTCAATAATTTTGAGTTTTGTTCCACATTGTTCTCCCACTATATCCAGGATCTCTTACATCAATCCCCCTTCGAGTGGTTGACAGTGGTAGCCGGGCACCATCTAGTTCTTCTGGTCTCATAGTCATATAGGCTGAGAATTGCATGGTGTACCAGCCACTTGGAGTGACTGTTTCAATGCATCTTTTTTTTTTTCATTCTTCTTTGCTCTGGATGAGGAGACCCATTGTTCCATACAGATGTCTGCTTGCAAGCTTTTAAGATCCCAGTCGCTTCTTCAGTAAGATTTTACTTGCATGTAATACTAATGATATTATTTGATAATTTCCACAGTCTGTGGGATCACCTTTCTTTGGAATGGGTACAAATACGGATCTCTTCCAGTCAGTTGGCCAGGTAGCTGTCTTCCATATTTCTTGGCATAGATGAGTGAGTGCCTCCAGCATGGCAGCCATTTGTTGAAACATCTCACTGGGTAGTCTGTCAATTCCTGGAGCCTTGTTTTTCAGCAATTCCTTCAGTGCAGCTTTGACTTCTTCCTTCAATACTTGATCATATGCTACCTCCTGAAATGGATGAACTTTGACCAATTATTTTTGGTACAGTGATTCTATGTATTCCTTCCATCTTCTTTTGATGTTTCCTGCATCTTTCAATATATTCCCCATAGAATCTTTCAATATTCCAACTCGAGGCTTGAATTTTTTCTTCAGTTCTTGCAGCTTGAGAAATGCTGAGCATATTCTTCCTTTTTGGTTTTCTAAATCCAGGTCTTTGCACATTTCATTATAATAATTGACTTTGTCTTCTCAAGCTGCTCTTTGAAATCTTCTGTTCAGCTCTTTTATCTTATTGATTCTTCCATTTGCTTTAGCTACTTGTCATTCAAGGGGAAGTTTCAGAGTCTCTTCTGACATCCATTTTGGTCCTTTCTTCCTTTCCTGTCTTTTTAATGATCTTCTGTTTTCTTCATGGATGATGTTCTTGATGTCATTGTACAATTCCTCTGGTTTTCAGTCATTGGTGTTCAATGCATCAAATCTATTCTTTAGATGGTTTCTAAATTCAGGAAAGATATAATCAAGGTCATAGTTTGGTTCTCATGGACAATTTATTCTAAAATATTTACAGAAAAGTAAATGAAGTAGAAGAGCTAAAACTATCTGGAAAAAGAAGAATGAAGTGTACAAATCACTGTACCTGACCATAAGACTTTTATACAGCAGAAGTAATCAAGACTGAATTGGCCAAGGGACAGACACATAGTTGAATGGAACAAAATAAAGAAACCATAAACAGACCCACATAATACAGTCATCTTATTTTTGACAAAGGTATCCTTTGCACCTTTCTCAAATTCAGTAGAGGAAGAAAAATCTTTTAAACAAATGGTCTGGAGCAATTGCTTATACAAAAATGAACCCTGACCTAAACCTCATTTCTAATATAAAAATTAACTTAAAAGCAGATAATAGATTTAAATGTAAAATTTTAACACTTTTAGAAGGAAATGTAGAAGAAAATCTTTAGGATCTAGGGCCTGGAGAAGAGTACTTAAATATGGCATCAAAATCACAATCTATTTTTTAAAAATTGATAACATGGGCTTCATCAAAATTACAAAAACTTTTGTTCTATGAAAGACTGTTAAGAGCATGAAAAGACAATTTACCAACTGGGAGGAAATATTTGCAATCCTCTTATCTGACAAAGATACATATCAAGAATATGTAAATAACCTTAAAAATTCGACAGTAAATGGATAATTCAATTGAAAATACGCAAAATATACGAAGAAACATTAAAATGAAGAGGATATATGGATGAAAATTAAGCACATGAAAAAATATTTTTTTCAACAGCACTGGGGAATACAAACTAAGACCACAACGTGATATCATTACACACTTATTAAAATAGTTGAAATAAAAAGTAATGATAATACCCAAAATCGTTTCAATTCCAAAGCTCACGAATGAATAAATTGGAACTCATACACTGGGAGAATATAAAATGGTACATCACCTTGGCTAATAATTTGGCAATTTCTTAAAAAACTAAACATACACATACCATATGAATCAGCACTCATACTCCTGGCATTTATCCAAGTAAAATAAAAATTTACATCTACACAAAAATATGTATATAAATGTTTATTACAGCTACATTTGTAATCACTCCAAATTGGAAACAGATAAAATCCTTTCAATGGATGAATTGTTAAAGGAACTGAGATACAATCATACCATGAGAATACCAGTCAACAATAAAAATGAATCAATTATTGATACATTCAACAGTTCAGGTGGATTTAAAAAGGCACTGTGCTGAGTGAAAAGCCAACTTTGTTCCCTTTATGTAAGGCACAAAATTATAGAGATGGATAACAAGATTAGTGGTTGCCAGAGCTAGGAATGGTAGGTGGAGGAATATAGGGGTGATTAAAAAGGGTAGCACCAGGAAGATCTTTGTGGTAATGAAATCTTGGTTGTGGCAATAGTTATAGGAATCTACACATATGATAAAACGACATAGAACAACTATACACAAAGATTGTACCAATATCAATTTCCTGGTTTGGCTATTTTACTATAGTTACATAAAGTGTAACCAATATGAAGAACTGAGCAAAACTGGACCTCTTTCTTCTACTATTGCAACTTCTACTTAATCTATTATTATTACAAAATACAAAGTTAAAAAAATATAAGCTATAATGTAGAATTGAAATATTTCCATTTACCTATCTACTAGAATAAAAAGTTTAAAAATACTCAATTTGGAAATGAAACTAATAAAAATAAATCTTAAAAGCAGAGGACTACATATTTATTACTCAACAGAATTTTAGTCTAGCAAGACAGGGAACAAGTGCTATGGAGCATTTTTAAAAAGTGAAAATTATGGTTTCTGTTTCTTGGGCATTCAAAATCTAAAGGAATGGAGTTATCAATAACTTGTCAGTTGTGAAACACATAGGTATTTTCAGTATTTTATTCTTTGACCTAGCTCTAGGACCTAACAAAACCCAATGCCACCAAGTCAATTCCAACTCATAATGGCTACATACTTGTCTGTCAGTCTGTTGTATTGTGGTGCCTTGCATGTTGCTGTGAGGCTGGAGGCTACATTACTGGTATTTCAAATACCTGCAGGGTCACCCATGGTGGGCAGGTTTCAGACTACAACAGACTTGGAAGGAGGAAGAAAGAGGCCATCTACTTCTGAAAATATTGGCCAGTGAAAATCCTGAGAATAGCAGTGAAACATTATCTTATATATTACTGGAAAACTTTATGAATAGCCCTGAATATTGTCTAATACAGGGCCAGAAGATGAACCTCTCAGGTTGGAAGGCACTCAAAATATGACTGGGGAAGTGCTGCCTCCTCAAAGTAGCATAAGCCTTAATGATGTGGTTGTAGTAAAGCTGTAGGGACCTCCATTTGCTGATGTGGCATGACTCAAAATGGGAAGAAACAGCTATAAACATCCATTAATAATTGGAACATGGAGTGTACGAAGTATGAATCTAGGAAAACTGGAAATTGTCAAAAATGGAATGGAATATATAAAGATCAATACTCTAGGCATTAGTGAGCTGAAATGGACTGGCTTTTGCCATTTAAAATCAGACAACCATATGATCTACTATGCCAGGAATGACAAATTAAAGAGGAATGGTGTGGTATTCATCATCATAAAGAATGTTTCAAGATCTATCCTGAAGTACAATGCTATCAGTGAAAGGATAATATCCATACACCTGCATGGAAGACCAGTTAATGCTACTATTATTAAAATTTACACACCAACCACCAAAGCCAAAGACAAGGAAATTGAAGATTTTTTACCAACTTCTGCAGTCTTAAATTGACCAAACATGAAATCAGATGTACTGATTATTATCTGTGATTGGAATGTGAAAGTTGGAAACAAAGAAGAATCATCAGTAATTGGAAAATATGGCTTTGGTGATAGAAATAACACTGGAGATCGCATGATAGAATTTTGCAAGACCAATGATTTATGCGTTGCAAATATTTTTTTTTGAACAACATAGCCTGTGGCTACATATGTGGACTTCAGCAGATGGAATACACAGAAATCAGATTGACTACATCTGTGGAAAGAGGGGATGGAGAAGTTCAATATCTTCAGCCAAAACAAGGCCAGGAGCTGATTGTGGAACAAACTATCAACTGCTCATATACAAGTTCAAGTGGAAACTGAAGGGAATTAAAACAAATCCATGAGAACCAAAATATGACCTTTATTTATCCCACTTGCATTTAGAGACCATTTGATTTGCCACATTGAGCACCAAAGACCCCAAACCAGAAGAATTATTGGAAGACATCAAGAACATCATATGTGAAAAAAGCAAAAGGTCATTAAAAGACAAGAAAGGAAGAAAAGACCAAAATGGGTGTCAGAAGAGACTCTAAAACTTGTCCTTGAATGGAGAGTAGCTAAAGCAAATATAAGACATGACAAGGTAAAAAAGCTGAACAGAAGATTTCAAAGAACAGCTCAAGAAGACAAAGTTAATTATTACAATGAAATGTGCACAGATCTGGAGTTAGAAAACCAAAAGGAAAGAACATGTTCAGCATTTCTCAAGTTGAAAGAACTGAAGAAAAAATTCAAGCCTTGAGTTGCAATATTAAAAGATTCAATGGGCAAAATATTGAGTTATGCAGGAAACGTCAAAAGAAGATGGAAGGAGTACACAGTCTCTGTACCAAAAAGAATTGGTTAATGCTCATCCATTTCAGGAGGTGGCATATGATCAAGAACCAATGGTACTGAAGGGAGAAGTCAAAGCTGCACTGAAGGAATTGCTGAAAAACAAGGCTCCAGGAATTGATGGAATAGCCACTGAGATGTTTCAACAAATGGATGTCACACTGAAAGCACTCACTTGGTTATGCCAAGAGATTTGGAAGACAGCTACCTGGCCAACTGACTGGAAGAGTTCCATATTTGTACCCATTCCAAAGAAAGGTGATCCCACAGACTGTGGAAATTATCAAACAAAATCATGAATATCACATGCAAGTAAAATCTTACTGAAGATAATTCAAAAATGGTTGCAGCAGTATACTGACAGAGAACTTCCAGAAATGCAAGCTGGATTCAAAAGAGGATGTGTAACAAGGGATATCATTGTTGATGTCAGATGGATCTTGGGTGAAAGCAAAAAACACCAGAAATATGTTTACTTGTGTTTTATTTACTATGCAAAAAAATTTGTGTGGACAAATTATGGGTAACATTGAGAAGAATGGGAATTCCAGAATACTTAATTGTGCTCATGAGGAACATGTACTCTAGACCAGGAGGCTGTCATTTAAACAAAGCACGGAGACACTGCATGGTTTAAAATCAGAAAGGTAGTGTGTCAGGGTTGTATCCTTTCACCATACTTATTTGGTCTGTATGCTGAGCAAATAATCCAAGAAGCTGGGCTATATGAAGAAGCATGTGGCATCAGATTGGAGGAAGACTCATTAACAACCTATGATACACAGATGATACAACCTTGGTAGCTGAAAGTGAAGATGACTTGAAGCACTTACTAATGAAGATTAAAGACTACAGTCTGAAGTATGGATTGCACCTCAATATAAAGAAAATGAAAATTCTCACAAGTGAACCAATAAGAAGCATCATAGTAAATGGACAAAAGATTGAAGTTGTAAAAGATTTCATATTACTTGGTTCCACAATCAATGCCAATGGAAGCAGCAGTCAAGAAATCAGACGTCGTATTGCAACTGGGCAAATCTGCTGCAAAGTAACTCTTTAAAGTGCTGAAGAGCAAAGATGTCTCTGTGAAGACTAAGGTACACCTAACCTAAGCTATGGTGTTTTCAATTGCCTCATACACATGGAAACCTGTACAATGAATAAGGAAGACTGAAGAAGAGTTGATGTTTTTGAGTTGTGGTGTTGGCGAAGAGTACTGAAAGTACCATTGACTGCTAGAAGAAGGAACAAATCTGTCCTGGAGGAAGTTCAGCCAGAATGCTCCTTGGAAGCGAGAATGGCCAGACTTCATCACACCTATTTTGGTCATGTTGTCAGAAGGGACCATTCCCTGGAGAAGGATATCATGCTTGGTAAAATGGAGGGTTAGCAAAAAAGAGGAAGGCCCTCAATGAGATGGATTGACACAGTTGCTAAAACAATGGCTCAGGTATAGCAAGGATTGTGAGGCTGGTGCAGAACCAGGTAGTGTTTCATACTGTTGTACATAGGGTCTCTATGAGTTGGAACTGACTCGATGATGCCTAACAATAACAACAACAATAGCTATAAAGTACAGAGTAGAATTGTTTTATATATGCTCCAAGGCTGTACATCCTTATGGAAGCAGACTGCCTTGTCTTTCTCCTGCCAAATGGTGCTGGGTTCAAATGGCTGACATTTTGTTTTGCCTTAACCGCTGTGCCACTAGGGCTCCCTATTTATATTAATCCCCTATTTATGCAGTTACTATTCTTTTTGTGCTGTATTTGCTATGTCAGATACTGTGCTTGGCAATTTAATCACTAGACAAACAAACTTTGAAGTAGGTAATATAATCATAATCACCATTTTGTAAATGAGAAAACTGAGGTCTTGAGAGGTGAAGTAAATTGCCAGACCTCACATAGTTAAGAAATAACAGAGATGTGCTATGAACCATGTATGGCTGGACCTTGAATCTATCAACAGGATTTCTCCTCAAATCTCTAAGGGCCTACGTTATATTTGTGATATTCTAAACTTTTGATTAAAGGTATTAATGGAAATTAAAATGATGGGACAAATGCTATGATATTTTTTATCTCTTGTCAACCCTAGTTTGAGGCTTTCATTTTTCAAAGAGCAATTTTCTTTCTTACTGCCTCCCACGGAGATGAAATTCAGTTTAGCCTCGATATCTGTCCCTCCTAAATGAAAAGATACCCCACTTCTTCTACCAAGACAACATTTATACTTCAATGCCTAGGTCATTTCCAACTCATTTCATTCCATCTCGAATTTCATTTTTATTTTTTTTATACTGTACTTGATTTTTGTTGTTGACAAAGAAGGAAAGTTTGCTATAATTAGAGCTATTTGGATTTAGTTGGATATCTTGGTGGGCCATTTGTGTTGAAAAGATAGCCCTCAAGCTCTAGCTTGTTGTTTGGTGCTGTTGAGTTGATTCTGACTCAGAGACCCTATTTATGTACAACAGAATGAAACACTGCCTGGTCCCGTGCCATCCCCACAATCCCTGCTACACTTTGCACTGTAGCTACTATGTCAATCCATAAGCTCTAGCTTAGATAGGCTACGTTTACATTCAAAAGAAGAAATCAGAATTTCCTTCAGACAAAAGAGAAAAGTCCAAGTGGCTGAGAAAGAGGAGTGAAGCTTCACGATGGTAGATTACAGACATATATGAGGTGTGACAGCAGAAATGCCCTGTGATTGTAGAAATGGCACTAGAATTTGAGTGCCTAACATGGAATTTTAAATAAGTCCATTGTGCTATATTCTCCAATGTAATCTTCACACCCACTGTCCCTCGCTCTAAGACGATGGCACTTTGAGGTGGTGTCTGCCAAGCTGATGGCACTTTGGGGTGATGTCAAGCAGGTAGGCTTTGAAAAGGACTGCACACACAAGTGGAAAAATGTAGAGAGTAGAGAAGTCATCCCTGTGGCTTGCAGCCAAATAAAAGACCAGCATATGGGTTGAATATTTATATCAGGTAGATACACTCCTGGGAGAGATCAATCATGGGAGAACAGAAGGGCAGTGTATGCACAGGGAGACTGCTTGGGAGGCAGCAGTGTATGGGAAGGAAGGACACAGGAAGAGGTAACTATGGGGAGGAAGTGGGAAGAGAGCTGTTACATTGTGGGAAATTGCAGCCAATGTCATGAGACAAAGTGTGTATGAACTGCTGTATGGAAAATGAATTTGCTCTGTAAACTTTGACCCAAATCACAATAAAAATTTGGAAAAAAAAAAAAAAAAAAACAATCAAGAGTACTGGTTTGATATGGATACACAAATTAGAGATTGGCCATTTAAAATGGGGGGAGATAAAGGCTTGAAGTGGCTGGCCTACACACTGTCATAGGTGTGCTTATTCTTAAACTGATTGTGAAGGGGATATTAATGTTTGAAGTATAAAAGGGACAATAGCTAGAAAAGCGAGAGGGTGGCCTGCAGTGCAGTGAATTACTTGGTATGGCTTTTCTAGCCATAGTCTTTGTAACTCCCAGTGGATTACTGGGTAGGATCATGCAAATGAGGTGTATAGAACTCTGATGTTGGGATTGGTTAGTGTTGTTCCTCTGATAGGCTTAAAATGAACCTTCCTAGAGGCAGAGGGGGGATCTCACTGCCATCAAGTGAGAAGAGCTGGAGGTGAAGTAGATTGTGTCCTTGGAGCCAAGATCACTGCACTGGACGTCCTTGGCAGAGATGTATGGCAGAGAGAGGTCCCCTGGAAGGGAGAGACATCCCAGCAGAGAGAGATGCCCCAGCAGAGAGAGACGGTCACAGTGGCACCAAGAGACAGTCACAGTGAAACCAAGAGTCACGAGGCAGAGTGGTAGGCTTACCTGGCCCACAGAACAAGAAACCTGAGTGCCCTTGGGCAGAAGGCTTGCTGATGAAGTGGGGTGTGCTTGGGTGTCCTTTTAGGCAGAGCTAAAAGAGTTTTTAACACTTGTGTGAGCAGGGCAGAGGCTAGGCTCAGAAGCCAAGGGCCAGAAACACATGTCTGAGGGCATATCAGAGAGAGAATGTCTCATTGAAGAATTGCATCCTGAGTGCATTTCTGAACCTGAATTGTAGCCTGTTACTTCCCTAATAAACTCCAGCATCGTGAGTGTTGTCTGTGAGTTCTGTGTGCCCATTGTAATGAATTATTGAACCCAGTAGAGAAGTAGTGAGTGCTAAGGGAGGGACAGTTGGTGTCAGAATTGGTAAAAGGCTGGATGGTAGCAGCATGTATAACCTCTTAGGACTAAACCTTGGGCTGCTGATGGTGATTCTGTCTTCCTTTTGTGAAGTTAGAGGAGGTCAGACGATGCCGTCTCCATGCCCTTTTTTCAAGACCCAAGCCATGTAATTAACCCTTCTTGCTTTTTCTTCTCACATATGTGCACCTAGGAAACTGGCTTACTGGAATTTATGAGTAACAAAGAAAAGTTGGGGTGTGGGATATGATAACCTGGTTCTTCTTTTTCCACCTAGATATACTTGTTGGATTTGGGCAGTTAGGGATATTTATGATGATGACCATGCATGTGAGATGGCAATTCTTAAGGTGGTCCTAGTATGGCCTGCACATCACAGAGTGGAAGATGTTCTAGGATGGTACAAGGCATATAAGGAAGAAAGAGCTGAGCCACCATGGATGAATCTAGGTGTATAATATGGGAAGTCTAGGTATATAATGGAGAAGACTAGAAAAAGTGATTGTGGCCAGGGCTGGTCATACATTACATGACTGTGAATGGAGAACTACAACCCCAGCTGGTGGGGAAGGAATACCTTAGCTTTTGGGAGGCCAGAGTTCAATGAAGGGACCAGTAATTTCCCTGGATGCTTGTCTGCAGGACATTTGGACAATTAACCCAGGCTGCCACTGTCATCCTCAATTTAACAAAGATCTTAATCAAGGAAATCTCAGAAACCTCCCAGGAGCTGCTTACCAAGTAGCCTCTACTTGAGATAATTAAACAGGATTAACTTTCTGAACATTAATATGATTCCTTTTAACCTCTTAATATTAGACTGTCACAGGGAGCTCTTGAGGTGCAGTAGTTTAAGCATTGGGCTGCTAACCAAAAGGTTAGCAGTTTGATCCTGCCAGCTGCTCTGCGGGAGAAAGATGGGCAGTCTGCTTTTGTAAAATTTACAGTCTTGAGGCAGTTCTACTCTGTCCTATATGATCACCATGAGTCAGAATTGACTTGATGGTCATGTGTTTGTTTTTTAATCTATTCTTTTATATGAAAAACTATAACTACTTTATATTAAACTATAAAAGCAGACTATAGCAATTGTTCTAAATTTAACTGATAGTGCATCTGCCATGTTCCACCTGATCTTAACTAGCAAAAGCTTAATTAGACCCTGATCCCAATTTAGCAAAATGCTGCTGTCAAGGTTTCTGCTACTACTTAGGCCTATATTGGCCTGCCACACACAAACTAGTCTGAACTTTCTATAGTGAATGGTGATGAAAAAGTGCATTGTCCTGGACTTTCTGCAGGTCAGTCGAGGTGCAGCATGTGTGACCACCAACACCTCTTGGTGTACTTGGATTAATGACATTTTTAACTGGCTTGGGTTCATATAGGGGACCTGCTGTGGTCTTCCTTCCAGTTGGGCCTGATTACCCCACTGGGAATCATAGTCATAGTCGCATACACATCCATTGTTGCCTAAGACAAACAGAACAGATTTGGTCCAAGTCTCTATCAGTATAACTAATTGGGGTAGCTGATGGGATGGCCAGTATTTTTAAAAAGAATTCTTAGTTGAATGTGTGAAAGGTCAGGAGATGGAGTTGCAGAGGAGTAGCTCTACCATGTGTGCTGGTGACTGCACAGCTCCACATAAGTCCTCCAGTCAAGGCTTGACTGCAATTGACCTAAGTCTTGGCAGAACACCTTGTAATCTTCCCAGAATTTGATAGAACAAGACACTTATGAGCAGATTCTACAAGTTCATTTCCCATTCACTTCCCTGTCTTCTTAGGAAGCTGTCATGAGACAGTGACTGACTGTCTCCCTGGTTCTGATATCACCTCCCCCAGACCCCATCATTAGGGTACAGCTGTAGGCTATACAACTGCTTAGCTAAAGCACAAACTGGGCTCTTCAGCAACAGGATGTTCACTACCTGTGTTGCAGTCATCTAGTCCCTTTTATTTTGGTGTCATCCATGAGACAGAAACATGGAGATCTGGCACCTTTGGCATTCTTGTTTTCACTGTCCATGTAAGTTAATAAACTGTCTGAATCTAACAAGGTCTCATTGTTTCTTTATTGGCTGATTGTGTTAGCCTTGCCTTCAGGGGCAGCCTGTGAATGCACAGAAGGGAACAACCACCTTTTCTCTTTTATGGTTTCCGGTAGCTTTTTAGCCTTCTCTGCTACTGTAGGTCTGGGCCATTTTGTATTTGTGTCCCTTTTTACAAATAAAACACCAATGTAAAAAAATATATTTTTCATTTGGTCTCAAAATCTTACCTCTTCATTTGCATCTCTTTCTCTCGTGACTTCAAAATGTGTGCAAATGTACCCATGAAGTGCAAGTAGCTCCTGGGAGTGATATAATAATGCCTTCTAGTTTCTTCAAAGAATTTTATGCTTAAATCTGCTATACTTTTGTGGATTTGGACACATGTTGGGGCAAGTTTTTCTTTTAAATTCTGAAAAACAATATATATATATATTTTAAGAATTAAGAGAAAGCAATCTGAATAAATATATGTTCAAAAAAAGAAGAAAATTGGACATTGTGAGTAATTTGAAATAGATTATCATTTCTGAGATATGGAGATATACAGAAAGGTTTTGGATGAAGGGGACCAAGAATATATGAGTTTTGATGGTTTGGATGGTGGTGGGATGGAAGAGGCGAAGCTGTGGCTAATTATTAATGACATACCACACTCATTCTTCCAGATTTTACCCTTATTTCTGTTGTATCCATCCACAGATTTAGAACACCAGAGTCAATGGCCCAAGGTTACCTTTATCTTCCATCTTCCTTTGAAAGCAGTTCGTTAATAGAAAGATACTCAAGGAAATTTCCTTGAGTAAAATAAATATATAAAAAGTAAAACTGAAGTAGAAAATATAAGGACTCAAAGGACATAAGAAAAAGCAAAACCAAACTCACTTCTATTGAGTTGACTCCAACTCATAGTGGCCCCTTTAGGTTTCTGAGCCGATAAATCTTTATGGCCTTAGACACAGGCCTCAGCCCCTAAAGGTGGGAAGCAGGGGAAAGAGAAGCCAGGGGACCACAGACAGAGGCAGCAGGGATCTCAGGTAAGGGTAGGGATACAGGCCCCAACCCCAAGAGGCAGGAAGCAGAGAGATTTGGAACAGCTAAGGGAGATAAACTTGTCTGTCAGTTTATCTTACTATGGTGGTTAGTGTGTTGCTGTGAGGCTTGAGGCTGCACCACTGGTGTTTCGAATGCCAGTGGGGTTGCACATGGTGCACAGGTTTCAATGCAGCTTACAGACTGAGACAGAGGAGGAAGAAGGAAGAGGCCATCCACTTCTCAAAGAATTGGCCAGGGAAAACCCTATGAATAGCAGAGAAACACTCTCTGATATGTTACTGTGCAACTTTATGAATAGCACGGAAACGCTGTCCAATACAGTGCAGGAGGATGAGCCCTTCAGGTCAGAAGGCTCTCAAAATGTGATGGGGAAAGAGCTGTGTCATCAGTGTAGAAAAAACTTTACTGATATGGATAAAATAAAGCTTTTGAGACCTCCATTTGCTGACGTGGCATGACTCAAATTGAGAAGAAACAGCTGTGAATATTTATTAATAATTGGAATGTGGAAAGTATGAAGTATGAATCTAGGAAAATTGGAAGTTGTAAAAAATGAAATGGAATGCAAAAAGATTGACATCCTAGGCATTAGTAAGCTGAAATGGACTGGTTTTGGCCATTTAGAATCAGACAACCATATCATCTACTATGCCAGGAATGACAATTTGAAGAGGAATGGCATGACATTCATAATCACAAATGATGTTTCAAGATCTGTCCTGAAGTACAATTCTGTCAGTGATAGGATAATATCCATATGCCTACAAGGAAGACCATTTAATACTACTGTTATTCAAATTTATGCATCAACTACCAAAGCCAAAGATGAGGAAATTGAAGATTTTTACCAACTTCTGCAGTCTGAAATTGACCGAACATGCAATCAAGATGTGTTAATTATCACCGGTGACTGGAATGCAAAAGTTGGAAACAAAGAAGAATCTCTAGTAGTTGGAAAATTTGGCCTTAGTGACAGAAGGTTGGGCAATCCTACTTCCGTAGTGATAACTGCCTTGGAAACCCAAGGAGGGGTCTCTAGGAGTCGGGGCTGACTCGATGGCAAACAACAACAACAACAACAGTGACAGAAATAACACTGGAGATCACATGATAGAATTTTGCAAAGCCAATGACTTATTCATTGCAAATACCTTTTTTCATCAACACAAATGGTGGCTATATATGTGGGCTTCACCAGATGGAATACACAGGAATCAGATTGACTACATCTGTGTCAAGATGTGATGGAAAAGCTCAATATCTTGAGTCAAAACAAGGCCAGGAGCTGACTGTGGAACAGACAATCAATTGGTCATATGCAAATTTGACTTGAAGTTGAAGACAAAACAAGTCCACAGGAGCCAAAATATGACCTTGAATATATCCTTCCTGAATTTAGAGATCATTTAGAGAACAGATTTGATGCATTGAACATCAATGACCAAAAACCAGAAGAAATGTGGTGTGACATCAAGAACATCATACATGAAGAAAGAAAGAGGTCATTAAAAAGATGAGAAAAACAGAAAAGAGCAAAATGGATGAGCGAAGAGACTCTGAAACTTACCCTTGAGCAGAGAGTAGCTAAAGCAAATGGAAGAAATGACAAGATAAAAGAGCTGAACAGAAGATTTCAAAGAGCAGCTTGAGCAGACAAAGCCAATTACTATAATGAAATGTGCAAAGACCTGGAGTTAGAAAACCAAAAGGGAAGAACATGCTCAGCACTTCTCAAGCTGAAATAACTGAGGAAAAAATTTAAGCCTCGAGTTGCAATATTGAAAGATTGGGCAAAATATTGAATGATGCAGGAAGCATCAAAAGAAGATGGAAGGAATACACAGAGCCACTGTACCAAAAAGAACTGGTCAATCTTCATCCATTTCAGGAGGTGGCATATGATCAAGAACCAATGGTACTGAAGGAAGAAGTCGAAGCTGCACTGAAGGAATTGGTGAAGAATGAGGCACCAGGAATTGACAGAATACCCATTGAGATGTTTCAAAAAAACAGATGCCCCACTGGAGGTACTCACTCGGTTGTGCCAAGAGATTTGGAATATAGCTACCTGGCTAACTGACTGGAAGAGATCCATATTTGTACCCATTCCAAAGAAAGGTGATTTCACAGAATGTGGAAATTATCAAACAATATCATTAATATCACATGCAAGTAAAATCTTACTGAAGATAATTCAAAAACGGTTGTAGTAGTATATTGACAGAGAACTTCCAGAGGTACAAGCTGGATTCAGAAGAGGACTTGGAACAAGGGATATCATTGCTGATGTCAGATAGATCTTGGCTCAAAGCAAAGAATACCAGAAAGATGTTTACTTGTGTTTTATTAACTATTCAAAATCATTTGATTATGTGGATCATAACAAATTATGTATAACATAGAGAAGAATGGGAATTCCAGAATACTTAATTGTACTCATGAGGAAACTGTACATAGACCAGGAGGCTGTCACTTGAATAGAACAAGGGGACACTGCATGGTTTAAAATCAGGAAGGGAGTGTGTCAGGGTTGTGTCCTTTCACCATACCTATCTAATCTATATGCTGAGCAAATAATCTGAGAAGCTGGACTGTATGAAGAAGAACGTGGCATCAAGATTGGAGGAAGAATCATTAACAACCTGTGATATGCTGATGACACAATTTTGCTTGTTGAAAGTGAGGATGATTTGAAGCCCTTACTGATGAAGATTAAAGACTACAGTCTGCAGTATGGATTACATCTCAATATAAAGAAAACAAAAATCCTCACAACTGGACCTATAAGCAGCATCACAATAAATGGAGAAAAGATTGAAGTTATCAAAGACTTCACATTGCTTGGTTCTACAATTGACAGTAATGGAAGCAGCAGTCAGGACATAGATGATGGGTAAGTTGGCTGCAAAGGATCTCTTTCAAGTGCTGAGGAGCAAGGATATCTCCTTGAGGACTAAGGTGCGCCTGACACAAGCCATGATATTTCCAATCGCCTCATATGCATGTGAGAGCTGGACAATGAATAAGGAAGACCGAAGAAGAGTTGATGCTTTTGAGTTGTGGTGCTGGTGAAGAATGCTGAAAGTACCAGGGACTGCTAAAAGAACTAAGAACTCTGTCCTGTAGGAAGTGCAGCTGGAATGCTCCTTATAAGCGAGAATGGCCAGACTTCATCTCACCTACTTTGGTCATGTTATCAGAAGGGACCATTCCCTGAGAAGGATGCCATGCTTGGTAAGGTGGAGGGGCGATGAAAGAGGGGAAGACCCTCAAAGAGATGGATTGATACGGTGGCCGAGGCTATGGGCTAAAGTAAAGCAAGTATCGTGGACCTGGTACAGGACCAGGCGATGTTTCACTCTGCTGTGCATGGGGCAGCTATGAGTCAGAGATGACTCGATGGCACCTAACAACACAACAACAACAACAACAACAACAAATCTTTATGGAAGTAGATTGCCAAGTCTTCCTTCTGTGGAGGGGCTGGTGGGTTTGAACTGCTAACCTTCTGGTTAGCAGCCAGATGCCTTAGGCAGTATGCCACCAGAGCTTCTTAAAGGACATATAGGTGGGCAAAACTAGAGTAGAAAGAGTATTCCCTTTGCTTAGCTTGGGAGTTTTCTGATTTAGATATAACATAGTCCTAGTTACTCATCTCCAATCCAAGCCTAGCCTAATAACTGTTTTACTTTCAACCTAGCTGAATTTTCTTCCTGGATTCACACTGCTTCTACCCTTTTTGCCCTTTGCTTTCCTTGAACTCTGGGACAAGTGAAGATGTAAATCCCTTACTAGGTCTCACACTGAATTTCAGGCCTCTATGAATTTAAACTTCTTTTGTCAACACACCTGTTACCCTTTTTCTGTCAGCTGGGTCCTATGGGATCTTCAGTTGAATCACTTTAGAATAGATTCTTTCTTACTGTGGCTCATAAATTCTGAGTGTATTTTGTGTTGTGACTTGTGCTCTCTCTCTCTTTTTTTTTTTTTTTTTTTTGGTAGTTTTGCTGTTGCAGCCAAGCCAGAGTAATTTACAAAGAATACACGAAGGTTCCAGCATACTCACCATAGGAATTGGTATAGGAAATGGAGGTTGTTTTTCCTTCATGGAAATCTGCTGTTTAACATGAAACCAGAATAGTGAAGAGCAGGCAGTGAGGAATCTGGGCGTCTTTGAAATGGGGCAGGTCCGGGGATTAAAGAGATGGGAAGCCATAGAATTGATAAGTAGTCAAGACAAATGCTTGGCCTAGTTCATAAATTGGCCTGTTGTTGCTAGTTACCATTGAGTCCATTCTGACTCCTGGTAACCCCATGTGCACAGAGTAGAACTCCCCTTAGGGTTTTCTAGGCTGTGACCTTTTGGAAGCAGATCACCGGGCCTGTCTTCTGAAGCACCTGTCAGAGGGTTTGAACTACCAACATTTTGGCTAGTAGTTGAATGCTTAACCATTTGCTTCACCCAGGGACTCCTCAATGTAGTCAAGTGCTGCCTATTTTTGCTCATCTAAGAGTTCACTGTTGTTCAGAGACATAACACTGTTGTTGTTGTTGTTAAGTGCCGTCGAGTCGTTTCCGACTCATAGCGACCCCATGCACAGCAGAAACATCTAACACTGTTAGATGATGTTAATAAATTGACACCTTCACTTGCGTGAGATTTTTTAAAAGACATTAACATTTACCTTTCTGTTCTCCAAATTCACCTTTTCTGTTAAGAAAGAATTGGCTACAGTAAGAAGAGCCTCTTCTGGCCACTTCTCATACCAATCAATTGTACAGGAACTGATCATAGAAGGATATGCTCTACAACTTTGGCGAAAGTTAGGTTCTAAAGGATTCATGGTCATAAAAATATGAAGATTTTTATGAATTATCTGAAAATTAATAAAAATATTAATTGTTAAAATATAAACCACTGCTTTGAAAAATTATTATATTGAAAATTCCATTTGAAACTTGTTTCAATTCTTTCCTTAATTAGTCCAGAGACTGATCAACCGTGTATTGAGTGCCTGACATAAATGAAGCTGTTCTAAGGAAACAACCAGTCCCACAGAGTCCTTCTGAGGAAAGCATGTTCTACTCTATGTGACCCCACTTTCTTGGCTTCAGTTGGGCGAACTGGTTAGGGGATGCACTAGACCCAGATCATCCCTTGTATAAACCAACTCTTATGAGGGGGCATGGTGCTTGAGCTCCTTTCAGTAGAGGATCTTATATCAGATGGTGATAGGTCTGACTATTTAGCTCTTTTCTGGAGTAAGACTCACAGAACTCAAAGTGAGAAAATAGTAAGACAAATTAGAGCTGGAAAACAGAGAGAAGCAGAGATGGACAATATGGGTAGAGCATCAAAGGAGTTATTAATAAAATACAGCTGAAGAATTACAGCTAAGTTATATTAGATCCTAAACAATTTTGTAAGCCCTAAGTTATGAGTCAGGATCAACTCTATGGCAGTGGGTTTAAGCTAAGTGCTAGTTTCTACGAAGTTTACTTGCGTCCTGTTTTCCTCATAAGTCTTGTTTGTGCTGATGCTGTTCCTGGGTTCTTGGCAAGACTGGCTATGGGACACAGGTTACTTCCATCTTATTTCTATATGTCTCTTTATAATAAACTTATGTTATTGAAAGCAGCCTCAGTGAGTCAGTGTTCCTTTTAATTCAAAGAGTCTAATTTGTACAAAGTGATAATATCTTTGAGTATCAAGCAACCTGTTTTGCCAAATAAATATGATAAAGCTGAAAGGAGACTAAAGTAAGATTTTACCTTTAAAAATTTTATAAAATCAACAGTGTTTATTTCAGAATACATGCAATAAGAAGCGTTTAAAGTAAAAATGAAAGGACCTCTCTTGCTTTATCCATCACCAAATTCCTATCACAGAATATCTTATGTTCACAATTTAAAGTGTGTTTTTACTATTTACTGTTATTGTAAGACACTTCAAATCATTTTTGGATGTGTGGAATATATTATACATAAATAAAACCCACTGTCATTGAATCAATTCCAACTCATAGTGACCCCCATTGGGTTTCTGAGGGTGTAAATCTTTATGGAAGTAAATTGCCCTATCTTCCTTTGGTAGAGTGGCTGGTGGGTTTGAACCACCAACCATCTGGTTAGCAGTCAAATGCCTTAGGCACTGCACCTCCAGAGCTCCTTATAGATAAATAAGGAAATAAATAATCCAGATTGGGATTCTTGATTTAGTTTTTATTTCTGGAATGTACTATGTTTTACGCATCAATAAAAATTTGTTCTTCCTTACCATTTATAATACTTGGGATAAACCAACTGTGTAAAAAGGCACTCAAAGAGAAACAAACAAACAAACAAAACCAAACTCACTGCCATCAAGTCAATTCTGACTCATAGCGACCCCCACTGGGTTTCTAAGGCTGTAAATCTTTACAGAAGCAGACCACCTCATCTTATTTCCACAGAATGGCTGGTGGGTTTCAAACCACGGAACTTTTGGTTAGCAGCCAAATGCCTTAACCACTATACCATTAGAGCTCCCTTACAAGGCACTAAACCCAAACAAACAAACAAACAAACAAACTCACTGCCGTTGAGTCGGATCCAACTCATAACACCCCCTCCTTGGGTTTCAGAGGCAGTATCACTACGGAAGTAGATTGCCCAATCTTCCTTTTGAACCACCAGCCTTCTGGTTAGCAATCAAATGCCTTAGGCACTACGCCACCAGAGCACCTTTACAAGGCACTAGAGCACCATAAACTAGCAGGATAATTAAACCTTCTTTCTAATATGGCGTTTTAAAATATAACACAACCCAAGTCATTCACATCACATTATTCTCTCTCAATTGGGGATTCCATGCCTGGAAGTTTTTATATCTTCTTCTTATGCCAGATTATTAAGTATCTGTTGAAGAATGGAGGGTGGTATAGTTCAATTCTCAAAAACCCTACAATAGGCAAAAATTGGCAACAAAATAAGTTGACCAGTGATACTCTTCCAGTGAACATTTTGGTTGGAGTAATCAAGTCTATCTGTTTACTAAGGCACTATTAAACCATCATGCCCCAAAGACACAGAAGGGCTAGTTTACTGGTGTACTCTATAACTCTCATCAAATCAGTTCTTTCACAGTCACTCAACTGCTGGGTTTATTTGGAATATTTCCTGCTCTATTGTTCTGTATTATCATATCCTGATCAATTCTAGGTGTATGCAAAGAGATGAAAGAACTCTTGTTTCTTGCTTTTCTTGGCTGCAATGAAAACCTCATTAACTAAGAAGAAATCTCAATGTAAGAAATAATCTTGGGATTTTATTGCTTATTTCATTACCTGCAGATTCCAGATTTTTTTTTTTTTTTAAACCATTGATAGTTTGTCTGGGTCAGACTCTTGTTAATTCTCATATGTCTGTGTGTAGGAGTGGTGGTCCTTTTTTAGTTTTACAAATCCATTCAAAGAACTAAAGAAATTATATCCAACTTGAAAATCATGTACACAATTATTAATGCACTCTAGTTTTAATTTAACACCATAATTTAATAAAGTCAATCTACAAAAATGTACCTTTTGGAAGAATGAAAGTAAAGATTCCCTAGTATTATCCATGTAACCAGCCTGTTCAGCAAGAGGTCTAATCCTTAGTACAATAGAGTCCAGCTCCTCATTTTCAAACAAGTCAGGTACTGTTCCAGAATTGAAAATGCAATACAAATCTTCCAAAAATATCTCCTTAGGTGAAAAATATATTTAATCAGGAATCAGTAAGTTTTTCATATATTCTACTCTAAACACATTAAACTGAGAAGGAAGTAGTGATTAAGGAGAACTGAGACTAATTTTTTAAAATGCTAACATTTTTTTAATTCAAGCCCATCAAAAAAAAATATTTTTGTCAATCAAAATAATTAAAACATCAGACAACATCTACTTAGTGAGACAGTATACCAAACACTGTGTTAGGCTCTGGGCAAGAAGTATGGAGAGATGGGTACAATAATGAATTGGGCAGAGACCTTGTTTTCAACTAGTTCATAGATGTCCTCAATACACTACTTTTGTGTTTGTGTAGTGAACAAGCTAGAAATAACATGGCTGAAGGATTATTTTAATTTAACCAAATTCATCTCCGTAAAAGGTTCCAGTGCTAATGGGAAATGTGAAAGAGGAGAAAGAACCATCAAACTCTACCAGAGGAGTTGTAACAGTATGAACCTCTTTCTTTTGAGAGTAAATCCAAGCTTGCTTTCTTTTTTGTAAAGCAGCAGTAGTATTCCCTATTCCTTAGGACATTCCTTAGACATTTGATATTTCAGTCCATGAAGAAGAGCAGAGAGCTGGTGGTAGACCTCCACTAGAGATCAACATAGGTGATGTGGGGTAGTTGACATCCTGTTTCATCTGAGAAATGATGGATTTACAAGGCTTACCAGAAACTGTGATTCCATTTCACTCTTTTTGATTCACATGGAAAAGATTGGTACAGCCAGAAGAAACCTGGAAAGTGTGGAAAGTAGATCCAATGATCTTGAAGTACTGAATAACATGGGAATCAAGGAGCCATATTCAACTTGGCTTTGACTTGTTCCATAATGGTTTTATGAAAATTATTTATTAAATTAGAACAATGGGTTCTTATTATGGAAGAAACTGTAGCTTCTGAAATCCACAAAGCATATGTCTGACAGAAACCCCAGCTTGATCAGTGGAAAAGGATATTTAAATTTGGGAAGGGAGAATGTCTAGATCAAGCAGAAAAACTGGATACAATGGAGCACAGCAATTATGACATGGTACTTGGATTTACTCTCAAAAATATAACTCTAGGGAGAGGCTCAGTATTAGGAGGAAAAATAGGTTAAGAGTTAGAAACAATACCCCTAACTATACATGTTTATAAATATTTCTAGATCAGAGATAATAAACAATGTCCCTTTGAAATTTTGCTACGAAGAAGTAAATGCAATCTGAGATAACAGTTTTCTTAATTATATTTTGGTTGTACAAGGGTATAAGTTATACAAAAGAATAGATCTGATTAAAAAAAAAAAGGTGAGTGATTAGCATTTTTACTGGTATGGAAAGAAAATATTAAAAACAAACAAACAAAAAAAAAACCAAACTCACTGCCGTTGAGTCAAACCCAACTCATAGTGACCCCTCCTTGGGTTTCTGAGGCCATATCACTACAAAAGTAGATTGCCCAACCATCCTTCTGAAGAGTGGCTGGTGGGTTTGAACCACCAACCTTCTGGTTAGTAGTCAAATGCCTTAGGTGCTATGCTACCAGAGCTCCCAAAGAAAGTATGCCCTGCAAGGAAAGTCCTCAACCTGATGGAGACATTAGAATAGAAGATTAAAGAGAGAAACAGAAGGCTCAATGCTGCTGACCATGACATGGTCAGATAGTGGATACAAATTATAGTTTTCTTTCTTTTTTTTAAATACAGTTTACAAAATCAGTTCAGATACAAGATGTATGACTTTAGCTACCTAGATAAATTACTTCCAGTTCATTAATTAAGAAGAAAATTATAAAGACACAGAAAATGTTTTATTGTAATGTTTATGCAAGACTATAGCATGATTACAATTGTATAAACTCTGGGGACCAGGACTAGATGAGCATAGAGAATTAAAAAAAAAAAAAAAAAAAAAGGATTAACTAGGTTAATAGGACTACAGGGAAATATTTTTGTACTAATTTCAGTTTCAACAATTCAATTTATTTTTGGCTACTCAATTATCAAACTTGAGCAAATAATAAAGACAAAAAGTGCTTACTTGATCTATATTTAAATTAGTAACCATCATAACAGTGGAGTATCCTTCTAATCCTGTTTGAATGAACACTTTTTTAAAGTCTTCTTTGAATTCTAGGTAGATGTAATTGTGAGATATAGGTATTTGGTATAGTTTGTGTTCTGTCAAGTAACAGGCCAAAGTTGTACAAGTTTTTTTTCCACATCCATCTATTCCAATCTTTGGGGGAAAAAAATTAACACATATATATTCCAGGAATCTTTCAATGTATACATTTCTATTTATTTGTGTTAGAAATCTAGACAGTAAAAATATCTCAGACTATTTTTATAACCATGTTGGGAGGTATACTAGGTATAATTTAAGTATTTTATCAATTTCATAAGGCACATTTAATATTTTCATAATTTCTTTTCATAGTCCCTTGAAATATATGGGATAACAGGAAAGATACTACAGTTTAGAAAAATAACACAGAAGAGTCTATAAATCATCATCATATAACTGTTAATACTTGATGGATACTTGATTTTTCATTTATAAGAAATTAGGTCTTTTCCTATTTATTTTGAACAATGAAAGTTAATAAATGCTCTTTGGTAATGATGGCCAACTATTGCCTTTTAAGTCAGTTTATTGAGGTATAATTTATAGGCCATATCTGTTTTAAGTGTACAACACAATGACTTTCAGCAAATTTACAGAGTTGTACAACTTCACCACCATTCATTACATAACCTTTTCACTATCCCCAGAAAAGATCCTTCATGCACATTTGAAGTCAAGCCCTGTCCCCACCTTCAGCCCCAAGGAACCATTGATATGCTTTCTGCCTGTATGAATTTCCTTTTTTAGACATTTCCATTTTAAATTTTTTTAGACATTTCCATTTTAAATGGAATCATAGGATGTGAAGTTCTTTGTGTCTGACTTAGAATATTATTGAGGTGCTTCTATGTTGTAGTGTGTATCATTAGTTTATTCCTTTTCACCACTGAATATTATACTATTGTATGGAAAATTGGATTATTTTCACTTTTTGGCTGTTACAGATAATACTGAAATAAAGATTTATATACTTGAGTAAATATTTATTCTTCTCTTGCTATCATATGAGTGGAATTGCTCAGTTATATAAAAATTTATGTTAAAATCTTTAAGAAATGGCCAAATTGTTTTCCAAAGCAGTTGTATTATTCTACTTTTCCACCAGCAATATATATGTGAGTTACAGTTTATCATATCTTTATCAACATTTGCTATTGACTATTTTTTGCTCTGTTTTATTTTTTCATTATAGCCATTCAAGTGGGTGTGTAGGATTATCTTACTGTGTTCTCAGTTTGCATTTTCTCTAATTACTAATCCTGCTGAGCATCTTTTCATGGGCTTATTAGCCATTCATTTATCTTCTTTGGTGAAACAAAGTGTTAACAAACTTTGCTCATTTTGAAAACTAGACTTTATCTTTCAGAGCAGTTTAGGTTTACAGAAAAATTGGGCCGAAAATAGAGTTCCCATATACTTTGTGATGTCTCATTTTATGTGTCTACTTGGCTAGGCTATGGTGCCCATTGTTTGGTCAAACAATAGTCTAGATGCTGTTATAAAGTTCTAATGTGTGATTAAATTAGTTGGCCTTAAAAAGCAGATTACCTGCCATTAAGTGAGTGGGCCTTATCCAATCAGATGAAGGCCTTAAGAGTAAAAAAAGGAGTTTCCCCTAGGGTATATTCTGCCTCCAGATCATAAACAGATATCTTTCCAGAACTCCTTCACCACTCTTCATTCTTCCCATTGACTGACTTAGGGATTCTGGGATACAAACCTACAGGAATCTTCAGCCTGTTGACTGACCTGTGGATTTGGAAAACAAAATGCAGGAATTTCCAGCCTATCACCTCCCAAAGATTTGTGGATTTGCTGTTGTTGTTAGGTGCCATCAAGTTGGTTCCAACTCACAGTGACTCCATGTACAACAGAACAAAACTCTGTCTGGTCCTGGGCCATCCTCACATTTGTTGCCATGCTTGAGCTCATCGTTGCAGACACTGTGTCAATCTATCTCATTGAGAACCTTCCTCTTTTTTGCTGATCCTTTACTTTACCAAGCATGATTTCCTTCTCCAGGAACCAGTCCATTCTGACAACATGACCAAAGTACGATAGACAAAGTCAGGGCATTTGTGCTTCTAAGGAGCATTCCAGCTGTACTTCTTCCAAGACAGATTTGTTTGTTCTTTTTGCAGTCCATAGTACATTCAATATTCTTCACCAATACCACAATTTGAATGCATCTTTTTTTTTTTTTTTTGCATTCTTCTTTATTTATTGTGCAGTTGTCACATGCATGAATCTACTGAAAATACCATGGCTTGGGTTGGGTGAACCTTAGTCTTCAAACTGTTATCTTTGCTCCATAATACTTTAAAGAGGTCTTTTGCAGCAGATTTTTCCAATGCAATATGTCTTTTGATATCCTGATTGCTGCTTCCATTGGGTGTTCATTGTAGATCCAAGTAACATGAAATCCTTGAAAACTTCAATCTTTCTAGACTCCACAATTTCATAAGCTAATTCCTTAAAATCTATCTATCTATCTATCTATCTATCACCTATCTATCCATCTATCTATCCATCCATCCATCCATCTATATCATCTATCTGATGGATAGATAGATAGATGATATACATGGATAGACATGTATTTATCTAGTAGACATGTATTTATCTAGAAGATATATGCCAAAATTACAGAGTTGCACAATACAGTGGAAGCACAAAAGAATAGGATAGAACTGGCTGAAGAATGCATTTCCCAACTAGAAGACAAATCCCTAGACACTTGCCTGTATGAAGAAAAATCAGAACAAAGATTTAAGAGAAATCTATCTATCCATCCATCCATCCATCTATATCATCTATCTGATGGATAGATAGATAGATGATATACATGGATAGACAGATAGATAGATAGATGGATAGATGATAGATAGATAGACAGATTTTAAGGAATTAGCTCATGCAATTGTGGAGTCTAGAAAGATTGTCAAGGATTTCATGTTACTTGGATCTACAATCAGGAGCTCTGGTAGCATAGTGCCTAAGGCATTTGACTGCTAACCAGAAGGCTGGTGGTTCAAACCC
>NW_006921626.1:12217437-12219137 GCF_000298275.1 Orycteropus afer afer | reverse complement strand
CTTAGTGCCTAAGGCATTTGACTGCTAACCAGAAGGCTGGTGGTTCAAACCCACCAGCCACTCCTCAGAAGGAAGGTTGGGCAATCTACTTCGTAGAGTGATACTGCCCCAGAAACCCAAGGAGGGGTCACTATGAATCAGATCTGACTCAACGGCAGTGCGTTGTGTTGCATTGGATCAAATGGTATTTCTAATTCCAACTTTTTAAGGAATCACCATACTGCTTTCCATAGTGGTTGTATCATGTTACAGTCCTACCAGCAGTGTATGATTTTCCCAATCTCTCCATATCCTCACCAACATTTTTTATTTCCTGTTTTGTTGAACTTTGCTGTTCGTGCTGGGGCAAGATGGTATCTCATTGTTGTTTTGATTTGCATATCTCTAACGGCTAATGATTGTGAACATTTCTTCATGTGCTTGTTGGCTGCCTTAATATCCTCTTTGGTGAAGTGTCTATTCATGTCTTCTGCCCATTTTTTAATTGGATTTTTTGTTTTTTTGTTATTGAAGTGAGTTTCATTTATTTTTGTTTGAATTTTCATTATTTTTCTTCTGCTGACTGTAAGCTTATTTTTTGCTGCTCTCTATCTAATTGTTGGAGATGTTGGGTTAAGGTGTTGGTTTTGACTATTTCTTCTTTTTTGATGTATGTATTTTTGCTATAAATTGGCCTTTGATCACTGCTTTTGTTGTGTTCCAAAGGTTTTGGTATGGTGTGTTTTTCTCATTTAATTCAAGGATTTTTTTAAGTTCATTTTTTATTTCTTCTTTTACCCAGTCATTTTTAAGGAGGGTGTTATTCAGTTTCCATGTGTTTGTTCTTTTTCCGTCAATTTCCCTATTATTGATTTCTAATTTTAAAGCATTGTGATCCGAGAAGATCCTTTGCAATATATCAAAACCAGTTGATGGATTGTATTTTTTAATTCTTTTGCATCTTTGTTCAGTTTCTTTCCAACTGTTCTATCTTTTATTGAAGGTGGAATATTAAAGTCTCCTATTATGACTGTGGAGTCACCTATTTGTCTTTTCAATTCTGTTAGTCTCCTTTATGTACTTTGGAGCTCTTTCATTGGATGCATAGATATTTATTACTGTTATGTCCTCTTGTTCAAGTGATCTTTTAATCATTATATAATGTCATTCCTTGTTTTTTTTTGGTGGGTTTTGTCTTTACGTCAATTTTAACAGAAATTAAAATTGCCACTCCCGCTCTTTTGTGATTGACATTTGCTTGATACATCTTTTTCCAACCTTTGATTTTTAGTCTATTTTTTTCTTTGTCTTTAATGTGTGGCTCTTGCAGACTATATATTGATGGGTCATGTTTTCATATCCAACCTGCAACCCTCTGTCTCCTGTGTGGTGCATTTAATTCATTTTTCTGCAGTGTAATTACTGTCAAGTATGAATTTGTTGCTGTCATTTTATTTTGTATTTTTTTGGTGTGTGTGGTGTTGCCAATTTCTTTGTTCCATACATTTTTTTTTGTGTGTGTGTATGCTGAGCTCACTGTTTATGAATCATGTTATCATTTCCTTCCTTGGTATTGTTTTGTTGTTGTTATGTGCCATCAAGTCAGACCTGACTCATAGTGAACCTCCTTGGGTTTCTGAGGTGGTATCACTATGGAAGTAGATTGCCCAACCTTCCTTCTGAGGAGTGGCTGGTGGGTTTGAACTGCCAGCCTTCTGGTT
>NW_006921626.1:12214633-12216551 GCF_000298275.1 Orycteropus afer afer | reverse complement strand
ATTTTAGAAAGACAAAAGAAATATAATAGAAAGAGAGAAGAAAAAAACACAGTATCTAGGGAGGGGAAATAAGAGAGAAGAGCTAGAGTAAAAGAATAATTAAAAGAAATGAGAAAAATGCAAAAAGAATAAAACAAGGGATGAGAAGGAGCAAAAAAAAAGAAAAAGATGGGAATCAGGAAAAGGAAAAATAAACAAACCAAAACTAGAATGTGGGAAGAGAAAAAGAAAGAATTAAAAAATAAAAGGGAAGAAAAAAAGAATAATTTTAAAACAAACAGACAAAAACCAAAAACCAAAACAATCTCAGGGGTGGGGGGTGGTGGGCAATGCACCCAGGTTCCCTCAGAGCACAGACTGAGATGGAATTCATGCCAGTCCAGAAGGTGGCTTGAGGTGGGGGATGGCCACATTTCTGTTTACCAAGAGTGTGTGGGGTATCAGAGTAACAAGAATGTTGCACATTTTCAGTCTTTAGCCTCCAATGTCTTTCCCTGTGCTGTGCTGTCCTCAGCAAGTGGAGTTATTCTTAGGTCACCGGGAACTGAAGCTACCACTTTAAATACCCAAAATGGCTGCATTGCTTGTAAACAATCAAAATGGCTGTGCTGTCTGGACAGCCGAAAATCCACAGCAGCTCAGTTTGTCTCCTTTTTTGCTGTTTCCCTTTTTAGTTGCCAGTCACCAGTGCAGTTGTCTATGAGGCCCTTGGTAAGCAGGGCCCAGTTTTAGTTACTGCTCAAGTCCTAATACCACTTGTAAATATTAAAACTGTCTGTGCTGTAAGAATAGCTGACAGTCTGCAGCTCCATTTGGCTCCTTATTCACTGTTTTTATTCAGTGGTATACTAGTTGGTATTTAATCCACCTGTTTCCTTCCTTTCACAGCTCAAGTCTCCAGGATTATCTTCTCTCTGTCACTTAGTTTCTCTTTTCTCTGTTGAAGAAGGTCTGGGTAGCTTGTCTATCTATTCTGCCATCTTACTAGAAGTCCTCTGAGAACAGAATCTTAAAGATGAGCTTTCTGAGTTGTTTTGGGGGTTTCTGAAATTGGTTCTTAAGCATGGTTCAATGAAAAGGCACTTATGATTTTATTTCCAGCAGTAAGAATGTACTAATAGTCTATGAATGAGCCCTGGTGGCACAACATTTAATGCCTAGCTGCTAACTAAATGGTCTGTGGTTTGAACCCACCAGCAGCTCTGCAGGAGAAAAAACCTGATGATCTCTTCTCATAAAGATTACAGCCTAGAAGAGACCTTAGATAAGCAAAGCACTATTGAAGAAGAAGAACAAAGTAGGAGATCTCACACTGCTGGATCTCAAAACTTACTAAACAGCCACAGTAGTCAAAACTGCCTGGTATTGGTTTAATGACAGATATATAGACCGATGGAATAGAATTGAGAACCCAGAAATAGATCCATCGACCTATGGTCACCTGATCTTTGACAAAGGGCTGAAATCCATTAAATGGGGAAAAGAATGTTTGTTTAATAAATGGTGCTGGCAAAACTGGGTATCCATTTGCAGAAAAATGAAAGAAGATCTGTACCTCACACCATATACAAAAGCTAACTCCAGACAGATCAAAGAATTATATGTGAAACTTAAAACTATAAAGTTCCTCAAGGCAAAATTAGGGGCAAATTTAGGGGCCCTAATAAATGGCATAAATAGACTATCAAGCATAACTCAAAATGCATAGACAGCAGAAGAGAAATGAGATGAATGGTACCTTCCAAAAATTAAAGTTTTATGTGCTTCCAAAGACTTCTCCAAAAGAGTCAAAA
Source organism: Orycteropus afer afer (assembly GCF_000298275.1). Classification (NCBI taxonomy): domain Eukaryota; kingdom Metazoa; phylum Chordata; class Mammalia; order Tubulidentata; family Orycteropodidae; genus Orycteropus; species Orycteropus afer. The sequence goes on along the minus strand of NW_006921626.1, from coordinate 12,214,758 downwards.
GAGAACCTACAGATTGGGAAAAAATATTTGGCAATGACCTATCTGACAAGGGACTTATCTCTAGAATTTATAGAAAACTCCAACACCTTAATAACAAAAAGACAAATAATCCAATTAAAAAATGG
>NW_006921626.1:12200050-12209263 GCF_000298275.1 Orycteropus afer afer | reverse complement strand
TGTAGTCAATGTCATGAGACAAAGTGTATGTGAACTGCTGTATGGAAAGTGAATTTGCTCTGTAAATTTTCACCCTAATCACAATTAAAAAAAAATAAAGGAAAGAATAAAAAACAAAAACATTTATATCTCACATTTATGCAGGTCAGAAATCAGAGCATGGCTTAGTTGGGCCCTTTCAACCAAATCACAATTAATAAAAAAAAGAAAAAAAAAAAGATTACAGCCTAGGAAACCTTGTGGAGTAGTTCTACTCTGTCACATGGAATGGTATGAGTTGGAATCAGTAGATGGCACACAGGATTCTATGATGCAACAGTAGAGATGTGCATGACATCATAATTGCTGTTGCTATTAGGTGCTGTCCAGTTGACTCTGACTCATAGCAACCCCACATACAACAGAATGAAACACTACCCAGCCCTAGGTCATCCTCACAATACTTGCTATGCTTGAGCCCATCATTGCAGCCACTGTGTCAATCCATCTTCTTGAGCATCTTCCCCTTCTTTGCTGACCCTCTACTTTGCCAAGCATGATTATTATTCTCCAGGGAATAGTACCTTCTAACAACATGATGAAGTTCCCTTCTGTTGCCTTTGACTGAGAGTTTTTATTATGAAGTGTTGGAGCTTGTCAAATACTTTTTATGTCACTGTTGAGATGATCGTGTAGTTTTTGCCCTTAATTCTACTAATATGATAATTAATTGATTTTTTGGGTGTAGAACCAATACACATTCCATGGTGTTGCTGGATTCTTTATGCTAATATTTTGTTGAGGATTTTTGCATCTCTGCTTATAAGGAATATTGTTCTGTTTTCTTTTCTTGGGATGTTTTTAGTTTGGGTATCAGGGTAATACTGACCTTACAGAATGAGCCGGAAAGTATTCCCTCCTTTTCTTCTTTCTTGAAGACTTTGGGAAGAATAGGTATATACATATTTTTTTTCCTTAAATGTTTGGTAGAATTCTCTAGTAAAGCCATTTGGGACTGGGCATTTCTTTGTGGAAAGTTTTGAAATTAGTAATTCATTCTCTTTATTTGTTGTAAGTCTATTCATATTTTTTAGTTCTTTAGTTTCAGTCATTTGTGTTTTCTAATACTGTCCATTTCATCTAAATTATCTGATTTATTGACATACTATTGCATATAATATTACTATCTCCTAATACTTTTCACTTCTGTCATGTTAGTAGTGATGTTTTCTCTTAAATTCCTAATTTTAAGAATTTGAGTCTTCTCTCATTTTTTTAGTCAAGCTAAGATTGTCTACTTTTTTACCTTTACAAACAAACAAACAAAAGAACCAGTGTTGATATCTATGTTGTTTTTCTTTTCTCTTCTCTGTTGTTGTTGTTGTTATGTGCCGTCGAGTCGGACCTGACTCATAGCGACCCCTCCTTGGGTTTCCGAGGCAGTATCACGACGGAAGTAGATTGCCCCATCTTTCTTCTGAGGAGTGGCTGGTGGGATTGAACCGCCAGCCTTCTGGTTAGCAATCAAGTGCTTTAGGCACTACGCTACCAGAGCTCCTTTTGTTTGTTTTGGTTTCCTTTTTGTATTTTTGTAAAATGGAAAGTTAGATTATTAATTCAAGATTTTTCTTCCTCTTAAATACAGATGTTTATAGTTGAAAAATTTCCTCTAAACACTGCATTAAGTATGTTGCTTTTGTGATCATTCATCTCAAATATTTTATAATTCTCTTGCAATTTCTTCTTTCACCCATTGGATATTTTAGGAATGTGTCATCAAATTTCCACATACTTATAATTTTCTCTATTTCCTTCTATTATTAATTTTGAATTGAATTCCATTGGTGTCAGAGAACATATTTTATTTGATTTCAATTCTTTGAATTGTTTTATGATGTAGTATATGGTCTGTCATGAAGACTGTTCCATGTATACTTCAGAATAATGTACAGTTTTGAGTAAAGTATTCTATAGATGTTAATTGGGTCAGCTTGTTTTAAGGCATTATTCAAGCTTTTATGTCCTTGCTGATTTTATGTTTTATCAATTATTGAGAGTGGTGGTATCAAAGTTGCCAACTACTATTGTTGAATTGTTTATTCTTTCAGTTTCCTTCATATATTTTGGGGTTTTGTTGATAGGTGCATAAAAATATCTTCCTGCTAATTTATCTTTTTATCATTATAACATGTATTTCTTTGTCTCAAAATAGTTTTCTTTTTTTTTTCCTTCAAGTCTATTTTGTGTAGTATTCGTATGCCAATTCCAGCTCTCTTATAGTAATTGTTTGCAGGGTTTATTATATTTTATCCTTTCATTTTCAGCCTGTGTCTATGAATCTAAAGTGTGATTCTTGTAGACAAAATATAGTTGGATTTTTGTCCTTTTAAAAAATTTAGTCTAACAATTTGCCTTTTTATTGGAGTATTTAATGCAGGTACATTTAATGTTATTATTAATATGATTTAATTTACATCTGTCATTTTGTTATCTGTTTTCTACATGTTTCACATCTTTTTCATCTGTTTCTCCTTTACCACCTTCTTTTGCATTAAACTAATATTTTCTACAGTTCTAGTTGAGTTCCTTTTTGTTATTATGAAAAGTAAAACTTTGTGCAAAGGCTTACTTTCTAAATCAATGTGTACTGTTTTTGAAGTCATGGCTCATCTTTAATGATACTGTATTATTGCTGAGGATACACTATAGATACCAGAGCCCTGAATTTTATTCACATCAAACATATTCCAAGAACAAATAACATTTTTAGGTGCTGACAAATTTCTTATGTAAATGGTAGAGAGGTCTTTTCTGTGACTCAATTATTATGTTTTATCACAAATGTAAAATCTAGATAAATAAAATTTCTGGAAGTGAAATGTATTTTATTAAATTTTCATAATTTTTATTTATGAATCTTAAAAACCTCTGAGAAGTTTAAAGTCCTACCAGTAACATGTGATTCCATGGCTGTCGAATGACCCTTGTAGCTCTTGTGATATGTTCTATGGCTTCTTTGAAGAATACTAAGGGATGAGAAATCTAGGAGAGAAATGGGACAAATACACTGATTACAGACACAGAAAAGTCATGAAGATTGTCGTTTTACATACAAGGATACAGGAATGAGAATAGCTCTTCTAGTGATCCAGTATCTAGACCCAGTAAGCTAGTTTCTAGAGCCAGTAAGATGTTAGGTGCTGTCGAGCCATCTCTGACTCATAGTGACCCTGTGCAAAGCAGAACAAAATAATGCCCAGTCCTGTGCCAGCCTCATGATCCTTGCTATATCTGAGCCCATCATTGCAGCCACTATGTCAATCCATTTTGTTGAGGGCCTTCCCCTTTTTTGTTGATCCTCCATTTTACTGAGCATGATATCCTTCTCCAGGGATTGGTTCCTTCTGACAACATGACCAAAGTAGGTAAGATGAAGTCTGGCCATTCTCGCCTCCAAGGATCATTCTGGATACACTTCTTGCAGGACAGATTTGTTAGTCCTTTTAGCAGTTCATGTTACTCTTAGCATTCTTCTCCAGCACCTCAAGTCAAAAGCATCAACTCTTCTTCAGTCTTCCTTATTCATTGTCCAGCTGTCACATGTATAAGAGGCGATTGAAAATACCATGGCTTGGGTTAGGTGCACCTTAGTCTTCAAGGAGACATCTTTGCTCTTCATCGCTTAAAAGAGGTCTTTTGTAGCAGATTTGCCCAATGCATTACATTCTGTTATGTCTTGACTGCTGCTTCCATTGGTGGTGATTGTAGAACCAAATAATATGAAGTCCTTGACAACTTCAATCTTTTCTCCATCCATCGTGAAGCTGTTTATTGAACCAGTTGTGAGGATTTTTGTTTTCTTTACATTGAGGTGTAACCCATACTGCAGGCTGTAATCTTTAATCTTCATCAGTAAGTGCTTCAAGTCATCTTCACTTTCAGCAAGGAAGGTTGTGTCATCTGTGTATGGCAGGTTGTTAATGAGTCTTCCTCTAATACTGATGCTGCATTCTTCTTCATATAGCCCAGCTTCCCTGATTACTTTGTCAGCATACAAATTGAGTAAGTATGGTGACAGGTTACAACCCGGATGCACTCCCTTCCTGATTTTAAACCATGTAGTGTCCCCTTGTTCTGTTCAAATGACAGCTTTCTGATCTATGTACAGGTTCCTCATGAGCACAATTAAGTGTTCTGGAATTCCCATTCTTCTCTATGTTACCCATAATTTGTTATGATCTACACAGTTGAATGCTTTTGCTTAGTCAATAAAACACAAGTAAACATCTTTCTGGTATTCTTTGCTTTCAGCCAAGATCCATCTGACATCAGCAATGATATCCCTTGTTCCACATCCTCTTCTGAATCCTGATTGCCATTCTGGAAATTTCCTGTCAATATACTGCTGCAACCGTTTTTGAATTATCTTCAGTAAGATTTTACTTGAATGTGATATTAATGATATTGTTGGATAATTTCCACATTCTGTTGGATCACCTTTCTTTGGAATGGGTACAAATATGGATGTCTTCTAGTCAGTTACCAGGTAGCTGTCTTCCAAATATCTTGGCATAGCCTAGTGAGTGCCTCCAGTGCAGCATCTGTTTGCTGAAACATCTCAATGGGTATTCCATCAATTCCTGAAACCTTGTTCTTCACCAATTCCTCCAGTGCAGTTTTGCCTTCTTCCTTCAATACCATTGGTTTTTGATCATATGCCACCTCCTGAAATGGATGAATATAGACCAGTTCTTTTTGGTACAGTGACTCTGTGTATTCCTTCCATCTTCTTTTAATGTTTCCTGCATCATTCAATATTTTGCCCATAGAATCTTTCAATTTTGCAACTTGGGGCTTCAATTTTTTCCGCAGTTATTTCAGCTTAAGAAGTGCCGAGCGTGTTCTTTCCTTTTGGTTTTCTAAATCCAGGTCTTTGCACATTTCATTATAATAACTATGTCTGCTCAAGCTACTCTTTGAAATCTTCTGTTCAACTCTTTTATATTGTCATTTCTTCCATTTGCTTGAGCTACTCTCTGTTAAAGGGCAAGTTTCAGAGTCTCTTCTGGCATCTATTTTGGTCTTTTCTTCCTTTCCTGTCCTTTTAGTGACCTTTTGCTTTCTTCATGGATGATATTCTTGATGTCATTCTACAGTACCTCTGGTTGTCAGTCATTGGTGTTCAGTGCATCAAATTTACTCTTTAGATGGTCTCTAAATTTAGGAGGGATTTTATCAAGGTCATATTTTGGCTCCCATGGACTTGTTTTAATTGTCTTCAACTTCAACTTGAACCTTCAGTATCTGTTTGCTAAAACATCTCAATGGGTATTCTGTGAATTCCTGGAGTCTTGGTCTGTTCCACAATCACCTTCTGGCCTTGTTTTGCCCCAAAATATTGAAATCCTCCATTGCCTCTTGCCACAGATATGGTGAATCTGATTTCTGTTTATTCCATCTGGTGAAGTCCACATGTATGGCCATCATTTATGTTGTTGAGAAAAGGTATTTGCAGTGAATAAGTCATTGGTCTTGCAAAATTCTCTCATGAGATTTCCAGCATTATTTCTATCACAAAGGCCATATTTTCCAACTATCAGTAACTCTTCTTTGTTTCCAACTTTTGCATTCCAGTCACCAGTGACAATCAGCACATCTTGATTGCAGTTTGGTCAATTTCAGACTGCAGAAGTTGGTAGAAATCTTCACTTTCCTCATCTTTGGAATTGGTGTTGATGCATAGATTTGAATAATAGTAGTATCAACTGGTCTTCCAACATGGACATTATTCCTATCACTGACAGTACTATACTTCAGGACATATTTTGAAACATTTTTTTGTGCTGATGAATGCCACACCATTCCTCTTGAATTTGTCATTCTTGGCATAGTAGATCATATAGTTGTCTGACTCAAAATGGCCAAAACCAGTCCATTTCAGCTCCCTAGCGTGGGAGCTTTGGTGGCATAGTGCCTAAAGCATTTGACTGCTAACCAGAAGGCTGGCAGTTCAAACCCACAAGCCATTACTTGGAAGGAAGATTGGGCAATCTACTTTTGTAGAGATAATGCCTCAGAAACCCAGGGAGGGGTCGCTATGAGTCAGAAAATAACTTGATGGCAGTGAGTTTTTTCTTTTTTTCCTGGAATGCCTAGGATATTGATCTTTATGTATTTCATTTCATTTTTGAAAACTTCCAATTGTCCTAGACTCGTACTTTGTACATTCCATGTTCTGATTATTAATGGATGTTTGCATTGGTTTCTACTCATTTTGAATCATGCCACATCAGCCAATGGAGGTCCCGAAAGCTTTACTCCATCTATGTCATTAAGGTCGACTCTACTCTGAGGATTCAGCTCTTCTCCAGTCATATTTTGAGTGCCTTCCAACATGATGGCCTCATCTTCCAGCACGATATTGGACAACGTTTCAGGGCAATTCATAAAGTTTTCTAGTAATGTATCAGTGTTTTACTGCTATTCATAAGGTTTTCACCAGCCAATTGTTTGAGAAGTGGATGGCCTCTTTCTTTTTCTGAGTCTGTCTCAGCCTGGAAGATCCACTGAAATCTGCCCACCATGCATAACCAGCTGGCATTTTGCAACACTGGTGGTATATCCTCCAACCTCACAGCAACACGTAAGCCACCACAGGATGACAAACTGACAGACAAGTGTGTCTCCCTTAGTTGTTCTTAACTTCTCTGTGCCTACTTATTTAGGGGAAGGAAATTTGCACAGTGAAGACTGTCCCTGTGCCAAAACTCTGGTGAGCAATATGGGGGGTGGGGCATAAGGTTTTAAAAGAGAATGAATAGGAGAACAACAGCATCCTGTATGCTTTTCCATTGCTCTGTCTTGGACAGGTAGGATGAATGGTGGGAGGAAAACACTTAGGAAATTTTTTATGTATATATAGTTTTATTAGTGTCTCTATTCAAACACAGTGGAGCCATGAGGGACTAATTCCCTCATCTCTGCCCACAATGTTATTGTTGTTGTGATGTGCTGTCGAGTCAGCCCTGACTCATAGTGACCCCTCCTTGGGTTTCTGAGGCCGTATCTCTACAGAAGTAGGATTGCCCAACCTTCTTTCCAAGGAGTGGCTGGTGGGTCTGAACTGCTAGCCTTCTAGCAATGGAAAAAATGTAAAAGAGCCACATCTACTTATTGCCCTTGTTTCTACTTTGCAAGGAGCTCTGGTGGCACTGAGGTTAAGACATTGGGCTGGTAATCAAAAGGTCAGTGGTTTAAACCCACCAGGCATTTCACAGGAAAAGGATGAAGCAGCCTGCTTCTGTAAAGATTTACAGCCTTGGAAACCCTATGGGGCCGGGCAGTTCTACTTTGTCCTATATGGTCACTATGAGTTGGAATTGACTCAGTGACAATAGGTTTTTATTTATTTATTCATTTGATTTGGTTGCTACTCTGGGCCCTGTTGGCATGCTTTCTTTTATATTTTTTAACTTCATTAACCCTATTCACTTAATTCTTTACATCCCCTGTTGTACACCTTGTCTTTAAAATTGTATCCTATTAAATGAGACAATTAAGATTAAATAATATAAAATTGTATTTCTAATATTCTATAAACACATGGAGTGATCATGAGTCAGAATCAACTCAATGAAAACAGGTTTCATACACATACATACACATACATTTTTAAATATTCTATTTGGTATATATATGCACACAAATACACATGTATTGGGTTTTGTTTATATATATATATATATATATATATATATATATATATATATATATATATATATATATATATATAGACATATATATATATATATGACTCTAGAGAGAGAGTTTCGTGTATATATATATATATATATATATACACACACACATATATACACATATATATATAAAAATATATATGACAGTATATATAAACATTTACAGTACTAGTTACATTTTTATATATAATTGGTGCCATTACCTCCAAAAATGTTGAACCCAACTTCATTTGGAATTCACTAAGTATATTGGCAAGTTTATTATAGTCATTGGTATTCTGATACATCTTTTTCCTATGAGGTTTGTTGACATCCAAGAAATCCACAAATACAGTTGAGTCATTCATCAGTTTTTCTTTGGTCCATGATATCTGTTATAAGATAATAATTTAATAGTATCTGTTAATAGCATAATTCTACCTGTTATCAAGACTAAAGTAATATCTGTGTAAGAGAAGCTCTTGGCACAGTGGGTCTAGTTCTTAATCTTTTATTTATTTTTGTGCAATGGACCTCTTTTGTCAGTGAAGCCTATGTACCACTTCTCAGAATAATGTTTTTAAATGCATAGCATAAAATACAAACATTACAAAGGAAATCCAAACATACTGAAATACCATTTTATGCATGGAGTCTTTGGGAGTTTGGACCGTTGGGTAAGAACTCCTATTGTGGGAATAATATCTTGAGATCCCACTGACAATCTGAGAAAAAGAATCATCCCTTGCTGTTGTTTTTAGCTGTTGCTGAGTCCATCCCTGATTCATAACAACTCCATGTGTTACAGAGTAGAACTGCTCCGTAAAGTTTTCTTGGTTGTAATATTTACAGGAACAGTTTTCAAGGACTTTCTTCAGCTGAGTTGTTGGATGAGTTTGAACTGCCAACCTGTGGGTTAGGAATCGATTGCAAACTGCTTGCATCACCCAGGCTCCTTAGAAAAACCAACCAACCCATTTCCCATAGGTCAATTCTGGCTCACAGTGACCCTATAGGATAGAGTAGCACTGCTCCAAAGGGTTTCCAAGGCTATAATCTTTGCAGAAGCAGACTGCCAAATCTTTCTCCCATGGAGTGACTGGTGGTTAGAACTGCTGATCTTTTGGTTAGCAGCCAAGTGTTTAACCACTGTGCCACCAGGTTCCTTAGTAGTTATGAATTACGACCATTGACTTGCAACTTCCCCACTTGCTTTTCTGGTTCACTTTGCAAACTCTTGCCTATCTTCCATATCAAGGTCATGGGCTATCTCCTCTTTGAAGTCTGACCACCCTCTCCTGTGAAATAGGTGGAGTAAGTTACTCTTTCTTTTGTTTCAACATGATACATCTATACTAGCACTTAGAGAAAACTATTGCACCTGTTAGGTAAAGTGCTCGAAGACAAGGCCCCAACTTGTTGTTGTTGTTGTTAAGTGCCGTCGAGTCGTTTCCGACTCATAGCGACCCCATGCACAGCAGAACGAAACACTGCCCGA
>NW_006921626.1:12161930-12176947 GCF_000298275.1 Orycteropus afer afer | reverse complement strand
GTCCTGGAGGAGGTGCAGCCAGAATGCTCCTTGGAAGCAAGAATGGCCAGACTTCGTCTCACCTATTTTGGTCATGTTGTAAGAAGGAACCATTCTCTGGAGAAGGATGTCATGCTTGGTAGGGTGGAGGGTCGATGAAAGAGGGGGAGGCCTTCGAGGAGATGGATTGACATGGTGTCTGTGATGATGGGCTCAAGTATAGCAGGGATTGTGGGGCTGGCGTGGGATCCGGCAGTGTTTCGTTCTGCTGTGCATTGGGTCGCTATGAGTCGGAAACGACTCCACGGCACTTAACAACAACACAGACTAATATCCTTCATGAATATAGATGCAAAAATCAACAACATTCTACCCAATTGACTCCAGAAATTTATACCAGGCATGCAAGAATAGTTGTACATTAGAAAAACAATCAATGTCACATCATGTAAGTAAAATAAAGAAAAAGAATCACATGATCATATCAATAGATGCAGAAGAAGCATTTGATAAAATCCAACACCAATCCTGATAAAAACTCTGAGAAATATAGAAATAGAAGGGAACTTCTTCAGCATGATATAGGACATATGAAGCAAAAATAGCAACCAACACTATTCTCAATGGAGACTGAAACCATTCCCTTTGAGAACAGGAACCAGCAAGGAAGCCCCCTATCTCCACTTCTATTAAACATTGTATTGGAAGCCCTAGCTAGGGCAATAAGGCAAGAAAGGGAAATCAAAGGTATCCAAATTTGTACGGAAGAAGTAAAACTATCATTATTTGCAGATGATATGATCCTATACATAGAAGGCCCAAGAGACTCAGCAAGAAAACTACTGAAATTAATTGAAAGATTTAGCATAGTGGCAGGATATAAGATCAACATACAAAATCAGTTGGAATCCTATACACCAACAGAAAGTTCTCTGAAAAGAAAATAAGGAAATCAATACCATTTACAATAGCTGCCAAAAAGATAAAATACTTGGGAATAAATCTTACCAGGAACACAAAAGACATACAAAAAGAAAACTACAAAACACGACTTTAAGAAACTATCAGAGATCTATATAAATGGAAACACACGCCATGTTCACAGATAAGAACATTGAACATTGTGAAAATGTCAATACTACCCAAAGCTATCTATACATTTGATGCAATCCCAATCCAGATCCCATCAACATTCTTTAAGAACGTGGAAAAACCAATCACTAATTTTATATGGAAAGGAAAGAGACTTCAGATAAGCAAAGCACTAGTGAAGCAAAAGAATTAAGTAGGAGTTCTCACACTATTACTATTACTATACAGCCACAGTACGAAAAACAACCTGTTATTGGTACAATGACAGACACATGGAGCAGTGGAATAGACTTGAAAATCCAGAAGTAGATCCATCCACCTATGGTCAGCTGATCTTTGACAAAGAGCAGAAATGCATTAAATGTGGAAGAGATAGTCTCTTCAACAAATGATGCTGGCAAAATTGGTTATCCATTTGCAGAAAAATGAAACAAGATCCATACCTCACACCATACACAAAAACTAACTCCAGATGGATGAAAGTCTTAAATGCAAAACATAAAAGTATGAAGTTCATCAAAGGAAAAATAGGGCAAACTTAAGGGCCTTAATTTATGGCAAAAATAGACCATCAAACATAATCCAAGATGCACAAACAGCAGAAGATGAACTAGATGATTTGGACCTTCTCAAAATTAAATTCTTGTGTGCATCAAAAGAGAACCTACAGATTTTGGGGAAATACTCAGCAATGACATATCTGACAAGGGACTTATGTCTAAAATTTATAGAACACTCAAACACCTCAACAACAAAAAGACAAACAATCCAATTAAAAAATGGACAGATGATATGAACAGACACTTTATCAAAGAAGATATTCATGTGGCCAACAAACATATGAAGAAATGTTTGTGATCATTAGCCATTAGAGAGATGCAAGTCAACAATGAGATACCATCTCACCACAGCACTAATAACAAAGTTCAACAAGACAGAAAATAACAAATGCTGAAAAGATTTAGAGAGATTGTTGTTGTTGTTATGTGCCGTCGAGTCAGACCCGACTCATAGCAACCCCTCCTTGAGTTTCCAAGGCAGTATCACTACAGAAGTAGACTGCTCCATCTTCCTTCTGAGAACTTCTGGTCAGTAGTTAAGTGCTTTAGGCACTATGATACCAGAGTTCCTTTAGAGAGATTAGGCCTCTCATACACTGCAGGCTGGAGTATAAAATGATACAATCACTGTGGAAACCGGTGTGGTGATTTCTAAAAAGTGAAATAGAAATACCATTTGATCCAGCAATGTCATTACTAGGAATATATCCTAAAGAAATGAGAGCCAAGATACAAATAGATATATGCACACGCATGTTCCCTGGAGCACTATTCACAATAGCAAAGAGATGGAAACAACCTAAGTGTCCATCAACAGAACAATGGGTATCCAAACTATGATACACACCATGGAATATTATGCAACACTGAAGAATAATGTAGAATCTGCAAAACACCACATAACATGGATGAACTTGGAGGTCATTTTGGTAAGTGAAATAAGTAAATCACAGAAGGACAAATAGTATATTAATCACTAGTATATTTAGTATATATATTAATAGTATATTTCACTATTGTGAAAAGTTCAGGAAAGGTTCATATATGGAAGGAAACTTTCCTTGTTGCTTACCAAGGATGGAAGCGGAAGGGAGGGAATATTGCTAGATAGGAAAAGCAATTATGTATATACATGCATATATATAATTTTTTAATCAATTAATCAATTGCTTATATGTAAGTTCAAGTGAAAGCTGAAGACAATTAAAACAAGTCCACGAGAGTCAAAATATGACCTTTATTATATCTCACCTTAATTTAGAGACCATCTGAAGAATAGATTTTACTCATTGAACACCAATGCAGAGGAACATCAATACAGGAAAACCAGAGGAATTGTGATATGACATCAAGAACATCATCCATGAAGAAAGCAAAAGGTAATTAAAAGACAGGAAAGGAAGAAGGACCAAAATGATGTCAGAAGAGACTCTGAAACTTGCTCTTGAATAGAAAATAGCTAAAGCAAATGTAAGATATGACAAGATAAAAGAGCTGAACAGAAATTATAGATAGCAGCTTGAGAAGACAACGTCAATTATTATAATGTGCAAATGACCTGGAGTTAAAAAATCAAAAGGAAAGAACATGCTTGGTATTTCTCAAGCTGAAAGAATTGAAGAAAAAAAATCAAGCCTCAAGATGCAATACAAAAAGATTCTATGGGCAATATATCGAATGATGCAGGAAACATCAAAAGAAGATGGAAAGAATATACAGACTCACTGTACCAAACAGAATTAGTTGATGTTCAGCTGTTTCAGGAGATAGCATATCATCAAGAACCAATAGTACTGAAGAAAGAAGTTGAAGATGCGCTGAAGGAATTGGCAAAAAACAAGGTGCCAGGAATTGGTGGAATACCCATTGAGATGTTTCAACAAATGGATGCCATGCTACAGGCATTTACTTGTCTATGCAAGAAATTAGAAAGACAGCTACCTGGCCAAGTGATTGGAAGAGATCCATATTTGTACCCATTCCAAAGAAAGGTGATCCCACAGAATGTGGGAATTGTTGAACAAAATCATAAGTATCACACACAAAGAAAGTTTTCCTGAAGAACATTAAAAAATGGTTGCAGCAGCATATTGACAGGGGACTTCCAGAAACACAAGCTTGATTCAGAAGAGGATGTGGAATGAGGGATATCATTGCTGATGTCAGATAGATCTTGGCTGAGAGCAAAGAATACCAGAAAGATATTTACTTGTGTTTTATTGACTATGTAAAAGCATTCAGTTTTGCAGATCATAACAAATTATGAATAACATTGAGAGGAATGGGAATTCTAGAACACTTAATTGTGCTCATGAGCAACCTGTACATAGACCAAGAGGCTGTTGTTCAAAAAGAACAAGGGGATACTGCATGGTTTAAAATCAGGAAGGGAGTGCTTCAGGGTTGTATACTTCACTGTACTTATTCAATCTTTATCCTGAACACAATATTGACACATAATAAATTGAATAATTTGAATAAATTGAATATAATAAAATAAATTATATTTACATATAATCTGTGAAGCTGTATTATATGAAGAGGAACACAGCATCAGGTTTGGAGGGAGACTCATTAACAACCTGTGATATGCAGACGGCACAACCTTTCTTGCTGAAAGTGAAGATGACTTGAAGCACTTACTGATGAAGATGAAAGACTACTGCTTGCACTAAGGTTACATCTCAACATAAAGAAAACAAAAATCCTCACAACTGGAATACGCAGCATCATGATAAATGGAGAAAGAATGAAGTTGTGAAGGATTTCATATTACTTGGCTCCATAATCAACACCAACAGAAGCAGCAGTCAAGAAATCAGATGACATATTGCACTGGGCAAATCAATGCAGAAGAGGCATTTGAAAAAAAGTCAGCACCCATTCTTGATAAAAATGCTCAGCAACATTGGAATAGAAGGGTAATTCCTCATAGTAATTAAGGGCATATACACAAAACCAACAGCCAGCATTATTCTCATTGGTCCTTTGAAAAGATTAACAAATTTGGCAAACTACTGGCAATTTTAACTAAGAAAAAGAAAGAGAAGATGCAATAACATGAATAATAAATGCAATGGGAGAGATCACAACAGCAAACCAAAATAAAAATTATAATAACAGAATACTATGAAGAACTGTACTCAAACAAATTCAGAAACCTGGAAGAAATGGATACATTTCTAGAAGCACATGACCTACCAAAAGTAGAATAGACTGAGGCAGAAAATTTGAACAGACCCATAACAAAGGAAGAAATTAAGTAAGTCATTTAACAAAAAACAAAAACAAAAACAAAAACAAAAAACTCCCCCCTACAAAAAAGTCCTCGCATAAATGGCATTTGAATTCTATCAAACATTCAGAGAAGAACTGACACCTATCTGACTCAAGCTGTTCCAGAATATAGAAAAGGATAGCATACTCCCAAATTCATCCTCTGAAGCAAGTGTAACCCTGATACCAAAACCAGGCAAAGACACCACTAAAAAGGAAAACTACAGACCAGTATCCCTCATGAGTACAGATGCAAAAATCTTCAACAAAATCCTAGCCCAGAGAATATAACACTATATCAAAAAAATAATACACCATGACCAAGTGAGATTCATACTAGGTATGCAAGGATGTTTCAATATTAGAAAAAAATCAACATAACCCATCACATAAATAAAACAAAGGAAAAGAACCACACAATTGTATCAATTGATGCCGAAAAGGCATTTGATAAAACCCAGCATCCATTCCTTATAAAAGCTCTCAGCAAAATAGGAATAGAAGAGAAATTCCTCAGTGTAATAAAGGGCACATATACCAACATTATTCTCAATGGAGAAAAACTGACAGCATTCTCTTTGTGAACAGGTACCAGAAAAGATGCCCTTTATGACCACCCCTATTCAATGTTGTAGTAGAAGTCCTTGTCAGACCAATAAGGCAAGAAAGAGAAGTAAAAGGCATCCAAATTGGTAAAGAAGAAGTAAAACTATTTGCAGATGTTATGACTCTCTATATAGAAAACCCCAAAGACTCAGAAGAAAATAACTGGAACTAATTGAAAGATTTGGCAAAATGGCAGGGTATAAGATCAACATACAAAAATTAGTTATATTCCTTTACATTAACAAAGAGAACTCTGAGAAGTAAATCAGGAAAACAATATCATTTACAGTAACCACCATAAGATGAAGTATATAGGAATATGTCTAATCAGAGACACAAAAGACTTAGGCTAAGAAAACTACAAAACATTATTACAAGAAATCAGAAGAGACCTATATAATGGAAGAATATAGCATGCTCATGGGTAGGAAGACTTAACATCTTGAAAATGCCCATAGTACCCAAAGCAATCTACAGATGTAGTGCAATCCTGATCCAAATTCTGTCATTATTTTTTATTGTTGTTATGTGCTGTCAAGTGGGACCTGACTCATAATGACCCCTCCTTGGGTTTCTGAGGCAGTATCACTACAGAAGTAGATTGCCCAACCTTCCTTCTGAGGAGTGGCTGGTGGGTTTGAACCACAAGCCTTCTAGTTAGCAGTCAAGTGCCTTAGGCACTACGCTACCAGAGCTCATTATTCTTTAGATATGGGAAAATAAATCACTAACTTAATATGGAAGAGAAAGAGACCCCAGATAAGTAAACCACTACTAAAGAAGAACAAAGTAGGAGGCCTCACACTTTCCAATCTCCAAACCTACTACACAGCCATGGTAGTTAAAACAACCTGGTACTGGTACAATGACAGATTCATAGACCAACACAACAGAATTGAAAATGCAGAAGTGAGTCCATCCACCAATGGACAGCTGATCTTTGCTAAAGGTCCAGAATCCGTTCAAGGAAGAAAAGATAGTCTCTTTTAAAAATGGTGTTGGAAAAACTGGATATCCATTTGCAGAAAAATGAAGCAAGGTGCATATCTCACACCATATACAAAATGAACTCAAGTTTGATCAAAGACCTCAATGTAAAACCTATAACTATAAAAACCATTAAAGCAAAAATAGGGAGAAACTTAGGGATCCTAATACATGGCATAAATACTGTATGTGTTTATGATCATGAAACATAAATGAAAATACACAAACATGAGAGGATTAAATAAATGACTGGGAGTTCCTAAAAATTAGACACTTATGTGCATTAATAGATTTCACCAAAAGAGTAAAAAGAGAACCCACAGACTGGAAAACATTTTTGGCAATGGTATATTAGACAAGGGGCTAATCTTTAAAATTTAAAGAAATATTCAACATCTCAACAACAAGAAGACAGATAATCCAATTATGAAATGGACAGAGGACATGAACAGACATTTCACCAAAGAAGACATTTAGGCAGCCAACAAACACATGAAGAAAGCTCACGATCATTAGCTATTAGAGAGATGTAAATCAAAATAACAATGAGACATCTCACCCCAGCCCTAATAACAAAGTTAAAAAAAAAAAAACACTAAAACAAAAAATGAAACCCTCATACACTGTTGGTGAGACTAAAATGGTGCAACACTGTGGGAAATGGTATGGCACGTCACTGAAAAGCTGAATACAGAAATACCATATGATTCAGCAATCCCACTAGTAGGTATATATCCTAAAGAAACAAAGCCATGAGATGAACAGATAGAGGCACACCCATGTTCACTGCAGCACTATTCACATTAGCAAGAAGATGAAAGCAATCCAAATGCAGACCAATGGATGATGGTTAAAAAAACCATGGTACATACGTACAATGGAATACTATGCAATGTTAAAGAACAATGATGAATCTGTGTAACATTTCATAATATGGATGAACCTATAGGACATTATGCTGAGTGAAGTTAGTAGATCACCAAAGGAAAAATATCATGAGACCAGTATTGCAAAAAGTCAAGAAAAGGGTTTCACACAAAAAGAAATATTCTTTGATGGCTATCAGGGGTGGGAAGGTTAGGAAGGGTAAAGCACTAACTAGAGGATAGACAAAAATTAACTAGGGTGAAGGGGAAGGCAATATATAATAAGGGGGAGGTCAACACAAAATGATCAGGGAAAGGAAGAGGCTGAAAGAAGTACAAGACTTAAAGGCAACAGAAGTAAACACAAATTCATAGACAATGCTGCAATAACAGTAATAACAATAATAATCTACGAGTGGCTGTATAGATAGACATGCAAGCTGAACAGGTGTGGAGAGGAGAATGGGACTACACCCATGAAAATATATAGGTTTGACAGAGGCTATTTCTACATATGTATTTATATATGCTACAAATATACCCACGAATATAGTACAGCATGTTGTTAGATACTGATGAGTCACTTCTGACTCATAGTGACCCTATGTACAACAGAATGAAACACTGCCCAGTCCTGCACCATTTTCACAATATATGTTATGCTTGAGCCAATTGTCACAGCCACTGTGTCAATGCGTCTTCTTAAAGGTCTTCCCTTTATGCTGACCCTCTACTTAACCAAACATAATATCCTTCTCCAGGGACTGGTCCCTTCTGACAACATGATCTAAGTATGAGAGATGGAGTCTGGCCATTCTCACTTCTAAGAAAAATTCTGGCTGTACTTCCTCCAAGACAGATTTGTTTGTTCTTCTAGTAGTCCATGGTACATTTGCCAAAATCTGGATTGTGATGTATCAATTCTTCTGCAGTCTTCCTTATTCATTGTCCAGTTCTCATACTGAATATGAGGTGATTGAAAATACCATGGCTTGAGTCAGGTGCACCACAGTCCTCAAAGTGACATCTTTGCTCTTTGAGACTTTTGCAGCAGATTTGCCCAGTGCAATGCATCATTTGATTTCTTGACTGCTGCTGACATGGGTGTTGATTGTGGATCAAAGTGAAACAAAATACTTGATAACTTCAACCTCTTGTTCATTTATCATGAATGCTGCCTAATGGTCCAATTGTGAGGATTTTTTCTCTTTATGTTGAGGTGTACTTACTTTAGAGATGAGGAAATTGAGGCAAAGAGGAGTCACAAATCATAAATGGAAACTTGACAGAGCCTATGTTTGTAACCTCTATATTTAACCCACCTCTTGGGCTGTTAGAGAAGAAAATTGAGAATGATAGAGAGGGACTTGAGGCTCTTATGTCTGAGTGAAGGAAGCAGGATGTAATCTAGAAGTATTGCCAAAGAAGAACCTCAATGAGGAAAGGAAAAAGCTTAACGCTGGATAGAGCCCTGGTAAGTTCCACACAAGTGAGCAGAGGTGGCATTGGCTGTGGAGACAGAAATGGGGTTACCATTGGGTTATTTAATTGAAATTCTACCAGATGTTTAAAAAAGATTGGAGGCCATAAAGTGATGTGGGTTAACATGAATAATTTTATTAAGAAGAGTCTAGGCTGAAGATCTGAAAATTTGGATTAAAAGAAAGTAATGATGGGAGTGCCTAGAAAGTATTTCAAAAAGCTTTTTCAACTTGTGATTTATCTAAAAAAATACATATGCATGCATACATATACATATACATACATGCAAATTTGCATGTATGTATTTATGTTGTATTCTGAGTTTATATGCTCATGTGAATGTCTACTTTTATCTCTCTATATAAAATTTGGATTCTGAAATTCTCTTTTACTGTTGGAAAATATAGTTTTACCTTTGAATGTATTCATTTCCTGGACTGCTATGAAGAAGGTGTGAGAATGTGGCACCACCACAGAAGAGAGAAAAACAAAAGAGGAGACATCTTTGGAAAGGAAATGTTCTGAATTCTTTTGATAGGAATTAACAAAGAAATCTAGTAACAGGGGAGCCAAGTACACTGTCCCATTTAGTCAACTAAATTTAAGTGTAAATTTAGTTGTAAATCAGTTTATTGAAACACTTTCTGCTGAAAGACAGGGACTGAGGAAACCAAAGTTCTATGGGAGGGAGAGGAATGAGAAGTCTTATTAAAGTCTCCAGTGAGTGTACAGTTCTGCTAGTTCTAGAGAAAAATGAGCAGTTTGGGGGTCAAAAGCATGAGCAGTGGCCTCAAGACTTTATCATTTCTATCATGTCAGCTCTATGCTTTTACACATTTTCAAAACAACAGAATTCTTTCATTAGTATTATAGAAATATCTGAAAGATTTTTTTAAAACAACATTTTCACCCAAAACTCCATTTAAGATAAGTTTCGAAATGTAAGTTTACCTGAAAATAGTTCTCAAGCTCCTTTGAAAGAAATTGATAGAAAAGTCCTTTTTCAGTGGGTTCAATTAAGCGATCATGAAATACTCGGGCGGCTTCATGAACAAAGAACAGAGCAGCCATCTCTTTAGAGTTAATAACAGCCTTGTCAGCTTGCAGTAATCCTAGAAGAAGCTATTAGAAATTTAAAAATAACATTTTTTTTTTAACATTAGCAGAGTAAATTTTAAAGCAGCATCTGCAGTAGACTGATAATTTTGTTAAAAAATTTTTTATTTGGATTTGGGAGAAAGTTTATAAAGCAAATTCATTTTCTATACAGCAGTTCATACACACTTTGTTTCATGACATTGACTGTAATTTCCCACAATGTAACAGCTCTCTTCCCACTTCCCCCCCATAATTACCTTCTGTGTGTCCTTCCCTCCATGCACCCCTGCCCCTTTGAGCTGTCTCCCTGTGCAAACACTGCCCTTCTGTTTCCCCATGTTTGATTGCTCCAAGGAGTGTATCTACCTGATTCAAATGTTCTGCCCATATGCCTGTCTATTTTTTTTGCTGGAAGCCACAGGAGTGAGTTTAGTTCCAGACCTGAAGGGTATCTAGGGGCCATGTATAGTCTCAGGGGTCTCATCAGGCTGTATCAGAGCAGCAAATCTGTTCTTTTTTTTTTTTTTTTTTATGATTTTGAGTTCTGTTCCACATTGTTCTCCCACTCTACCCTGGATCTCCTGCACCAATCCCCTTACCAATTGAGCTTGATGTCCCCTGCGACCATGGTACCCAGCCTACAGGTCCAAGTACTCATTCCCTTTGGGTAGCTGGCTGTGGCCAAGAATACACTGATAATTTTTGCAAGATTATGATCATAAAGGGAGCTCTGGTGGTGTAGGGCCTAAGGCATTTGAATGCTAACCAGAAGTCTGGCAGTTCAAACCCACCAGCCACTCCTCAGAAGGAAGATTGGGCAATCTATTTCCATAGAGATACTGCCTCAGAAACCCAAGGAAGGGTCGCTGTGAGTCGGAATTGACTCATGGGCAGTGAGTTTTTTTTTTTTTTTAAATGTTCCTAAAAATCAAAGTAATTATCCAAAGTAAGAATTGCCAGTTTCTCTAAGTGATAACCCAAATTTGTGATGAGACAGACAAGTCACAAGTCAGGGTCAGCTGGCATGGAATTACCCTAAGAGGGAGAGGGTTGCAGTTGTTAAGGTGTGTTTGGCTGCTAACGAAAAGGTCAGCAGTTCAAACCCACCAGCTACTCTGTGGGAGAAAGACATGGCAGTCTGCTTCTGTAAGGATTTACAACCTTGGAAACCCTATGGGACAGTTCTACTCTGTCCTATAGGGTCTCTATGAATTGGAATCAACTCAATTGCAGTGGATTAGGTTTGCTTTTTTAGCATGTCTAGTGAAAACCTTGCTAGGATATGCAAACACACATCTTAACTATGGTACTAGCATGGAGGCAGGGGTTGGTAATGCTATAGAGGTGTCTCTTTATGTTGATATGTTCTAAGGTTCTAAATTTGGATTAAAAGCCTTTATAATCCATTTTCAAAGACTACATATGCTATTTTTGGCTAAAGTCCCACAGGTGAAGGTGAAAGTAATCAAATTCATCAATTTTCTTTCTTAACATTTCAGGTCTCAAAATTATTTGACCAAGGCTGATGTCTAAATCAGCCTCTTGGCATAATTCTCTGGTATGAGATACAAGACTCGTGAAAATTCATGCATATTTATGCATGCATGTTTTCATTTTCTGAGAGAAACAAAAATTATGTAATATCCTTATTACTTCTTTCCCTACTGAGGACCTTAACCAATCAATATCCCAACAGTCATTATTAGTGTCACCATTGCATTCTCTGTGTGGAACTTTTTTTTTTTCAACTTACCCATGGGATAAGTTGCTGATAATAGTAGAACTAACTAACTTGACTTTGACTTTTTTTTCCTTTTAACCATTTAATGTTGACAGAATCAGTTAGAGTAGAGAAATGACAGAAAGAGAAGAGAGAGAGAGAGAGAGAGAGAGAGAGACTCTGAGTTTAGTGAGTAAAATTACATTTCAACTTACATTTGATAATTAAACTAGAGAATGAATTTGAACACAAACCTTAAACAAATCTCGAAGATTAAATATGTATTGACACTTTGCTGGAGTTGGTAACATAGTCTGAAGTACTTGATAGTATATAGCTAGGGAACAACATATGAGTTCATCCTTACTTTTCTGAACATCAGATGCGAAGTTATTTATGGAGAAATACGTTTCCAAATGAGCCTTTAAAAAATTTTTATAGTTTAGTTTGCAAAAAAAAAAAATTCAAGTTTACACTATTTTTAGCTAATGCCTACTAAAGACTTGTGCACTATATTGGAGGATTACCTTCATTAGAAATATTAATAATTGGAATCCATTTTAAACAGGAAAGCTGACTATGAAGAGAGACCCTGGATGTAGCAAATGGGGGTGGGTGGGTGGGAATTCTAATTAATCTGAGTTTGGTGCATGGTCTGGAGGCATGTGCTACATAGTCTCTGGGGACAACTTATATGCACACCAGGTATGCTGGAATTTTTCTACTTCCTTGCTCCCTAATAGATGTTCCTAGAAGGATAAGGTAATAAAATTATTACCTCTGTTTGAATTGGTATACATATATACTTTCTTCTAAATCAAGTTTTCTTGAGGTGTGGATTATTGATCACCTTCTTCCGAATCACTAAGTGATTTTTTAAAAGCATTAAAAAAATTAATCTTTAAAATTTATATTGTAATGAAGAAAAAAACACATTTTGGTTTTGAAAAATTTACTTATCTTGCATTTGATTTATTTTCTTATCATGCTAGATTCAACTTGAGCCTTTTTCCCAGTAAGATATTTCAGAACTTTTTCTCATAGCATTTTCTTTTATTCTACAGGGAATTGAAAACAGCAACTCAATTCTAGCAAAAATCAGGGTGTGCTTGTTAAATAAAAATGTCCTGGAATTCACATGTCCAACATGCATGAAGCATGACCAACATGTGTTCTTTGTACACACAAAATGCTCTGAAATTATTATTTTTTTTATATTTAGAGATGAATTTTAACAATAGGCCAGAAAATATAGGAGAATAAAATCTATCACCTTAAGACAATTTTCTTTAAATGTTAAGTAGTTTTAAATTCTTGTTTTTCAAAGCTTCTCATTTATTTTTTATTTTATGGAATTGAAAATTATTTTTTCAAAATGAAATAAATGTATTACCTGGAAAATCGTATTTAAGGCACTTTGTGGAGGATGAGGTAACACCAGTATGGAAAAATGTTTGAGGAGTCGTGGGCTAATAGTCCTCCTACCAACTGGCGGAGCACAGGCTGCAACTAGAGAGAAATCTTGAATATTCTGTGGGAATAAAAAGCAAGAGTAACTAGATGGATCTGTAGAAAGTGAAAAATATGTACCTGGATGGCACAGAACTGGGCAGTGTTTCGTTCTGTTGTATATAGGGTTGCTAGCAGTCACAGCTGACTCAACAGCATCTAACAACAACACCCCAATGGACAATAGATTTTAAAATATTTAGGCAAGAAGATTAAGAAAGATCTATAAATGGTTTACCATTTATTGTAATAGGGACAAATATGTTAATAAAGAAATCTATCTTCTAAGAAGTAACCCATTCTAAAATGTAATTTTAAGACATGTTACTTCTAGGAAGTCTTCTAAATATCTTCAGGAATAACCCATTTATAAAACAATCATTGGAAAAGAGGCAATATGTTATTGAGGCTAGCAAAGAGGGTTCTGGTGATAAGTGAGAAATTAGAAGAGCCTGGTTAGTGTGTCTCCAGAACGGTCAGAATTGAATTGGGGTGAGAAGATACTTGACTGTGTACCTAAAAAACTAAAAAACCCCAAACTCACTGACATTGAGTCCATTACAACTCATAACAACCCCCTTTGGGTTTCTGAGGCAGTAAATCATTGGAGATAGGTTTCCCAGTTTTCCTTCAGTGGAGTGGCTGGTGGGTTTGAACCACCAATCTTCTGGTTAGCAGTCAAATGCCTTAGGCACTATGCCACCAGAACTCTAGTAGCATCTATTTGACATATCACAGCATTATGAAGCTGGATGGAATCATACAACGGGATGACAGCTTTGTTCCCACCTATGCCTGTACCCAAGGGCACAGACATCCCATATGAGGTCTGCTAAAGCTATTTTCTCATCAGTGCAGGGAACTTCTCTAGGGTTTACATTCCAGGCCCATGTCTAGCCTTTTTTTTCTCTCTCTCTTTTAAGTCCCCTGAATTCTCTCTTAGTGGCTTGCATCTGGATTCTTCCTCTTTGCCTCTGGCTGATGGTTGGTTCAGCCTGACTGGTGTCCAAGGTGATGCCACTTACTAGCCAGTATGCTTCATTCAATATCCTGGGCCCAAGTTGGTCTGAGACATAAGACTGTTTGTAATCCAACTTTTTAATTTCACAGATAAGGAAACTGATCTGACCAGAAAGTTTGCATGGTACAGTCAGTCTGCATCACAGGGCTTGTAATTTCCAGTGAAGAAATCAAATAAATGTGAATAAATACTGAATTTCAACATGGGTCTTGATTTCAACATGCATCCATCAAATTCATTTTAGATAGGCATTTGAGGGAGAAACATGCATCTGAATATTTATTTTTTTAAAGTTAAGCCATTGTTACTTGTTCAATGTAACAAAAATAATTGCACAGGGTACTTACTTGGGATTTTTTTTTTGTTTTTCCTTATGATAAAAGCAACGCTTATGTACCATCAGTAGTTACAAACCAATTCCCATAAAGTCTACTATATTAAAAATTCGAGGTACATACAATGATTTGTAATGACAAACAGGCATTACTTTGAGATGCATATCAAAACATTATTATTACTGTATTACTATGTTAAAGATGTTTTAGTGTAAGTGGAAGTGTTTGTTTAATGTTTTTCATACATAGAAATGTACACTACGTGCTATATACTAAGACAAATATTTGACTAAATGATGTTAGATACAATCCATGCCTAACTGTTTTGACTTACACATTTGACTTAAAGGCAGACTTAAGAACAGAACTTGGGGCAAGATGGCGGACTAGGCAGAAGGACTGCACAGACCCTCTTCAACAAAGAAAAGGGAAACCAATTAACACAGACACAGAAGATAATCTTGGACCCCTGAGCCTTGAAGGAAA
>NW_006921626.1:12153147-12154950 GCF_000298275.1 Orycteropus afer afer | reverse complement strand
AGCTCAGGGTGCAGAAGAGTATGAAGGGATGGACACTGGGAGGAGGTAACTATGGGGAGGAAGTGGGAGGGGAGCTGCTGCATTGTAAATTTTGGTCAGTGACATGAGACAAAGTATATGTGAACTGCTGTATGAAAAGTGAATTTACTCTCTAAATCTTCACCCAAATCCTAATTAAAAAAAAAAAGAGAGAAAAAAAAAAAAGAACAGAACTCATTTGTAATCTGGAGACTGCTTGCACCTCTGAAAATCCTTGATCTATGTTCTTGAAAATAAAGAATCAGAATAGTCTTATATGGAGTTTAAGGATGAATACTGCTAGTCCACATTTTCATATATCCTTCTCATATGTATTAATTGTTGACATGCTGAAAAATGTAATAAACTGTTACATTTAATAGTCAATAACAGTGAGTATTATTTGCCTCAGAAATTAAGCCTCTAGAACATATTAGCATTTTGTTCCTATGATTTTAACCTACTAAAATCAGAATTCCTATGAACCTATGATTGTTTTTGTTAGGTGCCATTGAGTTGGCTCTGACTCATAGTCATGTTATGTACAACAGAACGAAACACTGTCCAGGCCTGTGCCAGCCTCACAATCCCTGCTATACCTGAGCCCATTGTTCTAGTCACTGTGCCAATCCATCTCATTGAGGGCCTTCCCCCTTTTTGTTGACCTTCCACATGAACCTATGTACCTGTTCTAAATTGCAAAGATGTAATTGGCATGGTCAATTTACCATTTCAACTTTGTTTAGCATGTCCATATGGTTATACTTTCTAAGTTTTCTTTTAAGTCATTCAAAATAAATATTTAATTCGCTGTTAAGTATAATTCATTCTACATACATATTTAATTCATTGTTAACTAATAATATTTAAGTGCACAACATCTTTGTATATACTGTACCTTCCATGCAAGTTTTCCAGTGTCATAAATCCCTCCCAAATCTAATAATTGTCTGATCAATTCCAGAGGTGGTTGTGCTCCATATATCTCTGGTGCTGGCTTATTCAGATCATCAATAAACACTACAATCTTAAGTAAGACAAAAGATTTTAAATTTTATTTATTAGTACTGCCTTTCTTTAAATTCTGAATTAGGAATATTAGCTATGCCATAATGTAAAAACAAAGTTATGTGTAATAACATGTCCATTTTTATATTAAAAATAGTAGATCAAATCTAATTTTGAAGATATGATTTTACAGAATAAGTTTCAAAAATAGCAGAAATTCTACTTACCTTTATAGAACTGCACTAATTATGTCTAATAGTAGTTATAAATGTGCTTGATGCTAGGTAGTTGTTGTTGTTGTTATGTGCTGTCGAGTTGGACCCGACTCATAGCGACCCCTCCTTGGGTTTCTGAGGTAGTATCACTATGGAAGTAGATTGCCCAAACTGCCTTCCAAGGAGTGGCTGGTTGGTTTGAACCACCAGACTTCTGGGTAATATAATTGTGGTTATTACAAAGGATTATTATTCATTTAACACATACTTATGGATTGTCTACTATGAGCAAGGCACCATTTTAGGTATTTATTCCATCTGTAACCTGGTTTAGGAATAAAACTATCATTTGGAACTAGACTTATAAATTCTACTGCAAATTTTGTTGCACAATCAGTGTAAAATTCAGACACATTTCCAATTTTTAAACCTATGTCACCACCTTTGCAAATATTATGTATTCATCGAAGTGCACTCATTATAATCTCTGTGTGCATTAGCCCATTTAGATTGTGTTAATTTTGGTAAAATAAGTAACTCAACTAAGCAAAAAAAAAAAAAA
>NW_006921626.1:12133465-12153047 GCF_000298275.1 Orycteropus afer afer | reverse complement strand
TAGATTGCCCAATCTTCCTTCCAAGGAGTGGCTGGTGGGTTTGAACCACTAGCCTCCTGGCTAGTAGTCAAATGCCTTAGGCACTATACCACCAGAGTACAAATAGCCACTGAATTATTTAATCTGTAACTATAAATAGAGTTCTTGAATAAGGCACTCAATTTCTTCTCTTGTGTATCACAAACTGGATGATTATAGACACACTGATATGACTAAAATTTCTCTTGCTTTTCTTTTTATTTGTTTGATTAAACCAGTTGATGTCAAGCCGATACTGACTAATTAGGTTGCCCAATTACCATCCCACCATAATCCCTAAAATTGCCATGTAGGCAAAGATCCACCAGGTTTATGCAAATTCTCAATTAAAATCAAGGAAATGAGAAGCAAATTTATATGGAATGGCAAGAGAGGCTAGCAAAAGGAATGTTGAAAGAAGAAAAAAGTAGGAAGACTCCACTTCCTGACTTTAAAACATATTATTCAGTTAAAGCAATCAAAACAGCCTATACTCTTATAAAAATAGACACTAGACAAATGGGATAGAATTAAGAATCCAGAAATAAACCCATACAGGTATAGTTAACTGATACTGACAAGTGTGCTAAGCCCAATTTGATGGGGAAAGAAGGGTCTCTTCAGTAAATCCAAACCAAAACCAAACTCACTGCTATTGAGTCATTTCTGACTCATAGCAACTTCCACTGGTTTTCTGAGGCTGTAAATCTTTACAGAAGTAGATTGCCCTGTCTTCCTTCCATGGAGTAGCTGGTGGGTTTGAACTGTTGACCTTCCACTTTACAGTCAAGTGCCTTATCTTATTGGGAAAATTGGATTTCTATATGCAGAAAAATGAAACAGGATCCACACCTCACACAATATACAAAAACAAATTCAAAATACATTGAAGAGCTAAATGTGAAAACTAAAACAAAATTCTTAGAAGGAAATGCAGGGACAATGCTATCAGGCTCAGCTTTGGACTATTGGATCACTTATTATAGTAACAAAAGCACAAACAGCAAAAGACTAACTAGATAAATGGGACTTCATGAAAATGGAAAAATTTTAGTTTGTCAAAAGATTTTACCAGAGGCAGAGACATGATGACATGCTTGTGATACATTCTGCCCAATCCCTCTACAACAGAGACCTTGGAAAACTAAGTGAAACAAATGCAGATAATGATCGTGGAACTCTGAGCATTAAATGAGAAGATAAAGAATTAGATAGAGCACTTATTAAAAAGGGAGACAGAGTGATGACAGTGACTGGGGAGAGAGAAGAAGCTGGGCCCCAACAAAGCATGGCCATTTTGAGATACACAAAGAATCATACACAGGCAGGGAGAAACCAACTTCGTGGAATATATACTAAGAAAGAGACACAGCACGGACAGATTTGGAGGAAATCAAGGTGAGCAAAATACACGTGGGATCCAGAACAGAAAAGTTCAGGGAAATGGGCAAGATTTCCAGTGACACAGGCAACCACAGAGCAAGGAGGAAGCCAGTGAAGGGGGATGAAGCAGCTCACTAATAGTGAACCCTAGTCCTTTGGGTTGAGGGCTCACACTAAGGGGAAGGCTTATGGGATGGTGGTTGGGAGACACTGGACTCTAGTTGGCACCCCACCTGATACACAATCTGGATAGGAGCTACTTAATCAGCTCCAATCACCCAGAAATTCAACAGTCCCACACCAGTGAATTGTGACCAGAGAAGTGTTTTCTCTACCTCCAAAACCACCAATCTGGTGGCTAGGGATGACCCCTGGCTGCCCCCTCTTTGCCTGATTCCTTGGACCATCTCCTCACACCAGCAGCCCAGCCACTGATTGCACCACACCTCAAGCAGACAGAGCTAGTGACTGTGGCTCTTCCTCCCTGCACTTGTGTCATTGACAGGGTTTTCTTCCACTGAGCACAAGATGTACATCACCACAGCCTCCCTGTTGGAGTTGCTAGCAAGTGCCAGGCTCCCACCCCTCCATGGGCACAAGCTCTCAGGAATCATGTCACAGCTCCCTGCTATCATTGCTGCTAGCTGACCATAATTGCACCAATCTCTCCTAATTTTTATTTTTCTCCCTTTTCCATTTCTTTTATCCACTTTTCTTCTTTTTATTTTATTTCCTCCTCCTCCTCCTTCTTCTTTTTTTATTTTTACACATTTTTCTTCTCACCCACCTCAATTTTTTAGCTTTTCTTCTTCTTTTGGTCCTGTCCTATCCAATGGGATGTGAACATTAATTTCTTCTAGTCTTCTATACCTACAACACCTACCACTTCACTCAATGAGCAAGTGCCACCACCCACTTCTGCATCACTGGATCAATGACACAGTGGACATCACCTGCTCTTCCTACCAGCAGCTCCTCTTCATTACCAACAAACAAAAGACCTGTGCCAACACACCTGGAGAGGAAGGGAGTGTCCTAGTGCCGCCAAACTAGCCACCAAAGAAGCAAGCCTGCCCCACCTATCCAAAACAAAGCAATATAAAAAATTAGCATGAAACAAACCAATATCTAATTAACAAATAAAAGCAATTCCAAAGCATCTCAGAGACAACTGCCAACTTCAATTCAAACAAACAAACAGGACAAAATAGCATCAGCAAGTGACCAAAATAAGGAACAGGAAACCTCCTCAAGGAAGAACAATTAATAGAACTACTTAATAAGATTATATATAGATATATCCTTCCAAGAGCTCAAGGAAACCACAAAGAAAATCAAGGAAAAAGCAGACAATACCCTAGGAGAATTCAGGAAAACAATCCAAGAGAAAATGACAAAATAAATAGACAGCTATAAATCATACAAAAAACAAAAACCAAACCCACTGCCACAGAGATGGTTCTGACTCAGTGTGAGCCCCATTAACTTTCCAACACTATAAACCTTTGTGGAAGTGCATTGTCTTGTCTTCCTCCTATGTAGTGGGATTTGAACTGCCGACCTTCTGGTTAGTAGCCAAATGTGCTTCCTACTATGCCACCAGACTACCTTCATATAAAAATAGCAAGGAAAAATCCAGAACATTAACATTAAAATTACATACATACCTAACACGTTGTTGTTGTTGTTGTTATTTACCGACAAGTTGGACCCGACTCATAGCGACCCCTCCTTGGGTTTCCGAGGCAGTATCACTACGGAAGTAGATTGTCCAATCTTCCTTCTGAGGAGTAGCTGGTGGATTTGAACCGCCAGCCTTCTGGTTAGCAGTTAAGTGCCTTAGGCACTACGCTACCAGAGCTCCTACATAACACATTAGAGGGACAAAAGAATAGGATTAAACTTGCTGAAGAATGCATAACCCAGCTAGAAGACAAATCCTTTGACACCAGCATATATGAGAAAAAATCAGAAAAGAGTATGAAGAGAAATAAAGAAAACACCTTGGAGACCTAAGGAGGGGTCACTACTCAGAGATGACTCGATGGCACATAACAACATCAACAACAAGAAGCATTATATGGGATGATATCAAAAGACATAACATACTCCTGATTAGAATTCCAGAACAAGAGGAGACAAAAAAACCACAGAGAAAAATGTTGAAGACTTGCTAGCAGAAAACTTCTCCAACATCATGAAATTATACTTTCCAAAACCAAGACAAAGAAAGAATCTTGAGAGTAGTTTGGGAAAATCAAAATGTTACCTACAAAGGGCAACCAATAAGACTAAGCTCAGATTTCTCAGCAGAAACTGTTTAGGCATGGGGTGACATTTATAAAAACTTGAAAGGAAAAAATTGCCAAATAAGAATTATATATCCAGGAAAACTGTCCCTCAAATACAATGGTGCAATTAAGACATTTGCAGATAAACAGAAATTAAGGGAGTCTGTAAACACTAGACCAACCTTGGGACTTCCGTCAAGATGGCAAAATAGAAAGATACACAGATCCTCTGTAACAAGAAACAATAAGCCAATTGAAACAGATACAGAATATAATTCAGGAATCCTGAGCTTTTAAAGAAAGGATAAAGAAGTGGATTAAATACCAACTAGTAGAAAAATTTGAATGAAAACAGTGAATAAGGAGACAAACAAAGCTGAGACTGTTGGCTGTCCTGATAGCATAGCCAATTCAAATATTTACAAGTGGCTTTCCAATCTGAGCAACAACCTAAGAATTGGCTCTGCTTGCTGAGGACTGACTGCCTGACCACAGCACTGGTGGCTGACAACTAGGAAGGAAAACAGTGAATAAGGAGACAAACAGAGCTGTGGACTGTTGGCTATCCTAAGAGTGCGGCCATTTTCAGTATTTGCAAGTGGTGTTCAGATTGGGGCAGCGACCTGAGAACAGGCTCCACTTGTCGAGGGCAGCACAGGCACCTGCAATGGAGGCTGATGACTAGCAAGATGCAATGTTGCTTTTGTTACTGTTGTACCCTACACCCTCTCGGTGAATAGAGATGTGGCCATTCTCCACCTCCACTCACCTTCTAGAGTGGCAGGAATTTCATCCTTGTCTGGGTGTCCTGACAGACCTTGAGTGCCCTGCCTGCACTCCCCCCCACCCAGTTTTGTATTTGTTTGTTTTAAAATTATTCTTTTATTCTTCCTCCTTTCTTCCTTTCTTTTAATTTTTCCTCTTTCTATTTTCTAGTTCTTTATCCCCCTCTTTTTCCTCATTTCATTTTTTCTTCTTTTTGTCTTTTGGTTCTTACCATCCTATGTTTTTCTTTTTTGCATTTTTATCATTTTTTTAATTATTATTTTTCTTTTGCTCTTTTCTTTTATTTCCCTCTCTTCAAATATTGTTTTTTTTCCCTTTGTCTTTTCAAGTTTTTCTTTTCATTTATTGCCCTTCCTTCCTTCCTGCCTTCCCACCTTCCTTTCCTTCTTTCTGATTGTTGTTTTCTATTTATGTGGTTTGTGTTTTTTTTTCTCTTGTTTTTAATTAATTTATTTACTTATTTTTGTCTAACTGTGTGGGAGACAGTAACCAGGCCCACACACACAACCATACCCTCACCTCCTGCAGCCCCATCCCCTGGTGAGGGCCACCACTTGCTTCTCCACCAACTGATCAGTGATAGATGGTGGCCAATACCAGCCCAACTCACTCTCAACTGTTTCTTATGAACAGCTAGCAGAAATCTGTATACACACTCTCAATCTCTATCACACCCACCAGGAGACAGGTGGTGAGTGCCTAAGTGCTACCAAACTAGCAAATTAAGTAGAAATATAAATACAAAAACATCACAATGTCTCAGAGAAAAATGATCATCCAAGTTCATATGAAGAGATAAGATAAAGTAGTACAAACAAGGGGCCAGGATACGGAGCCAGAAAGCCTCCCTGAGGAAGAAGTGGTATTGGAACTGCCTTATAGGAAATTTAAAAGAATTATATTTAGGTACTTTCAGTGGATTGAGAGAGAGATAAGAGAAAACACTGACAAAATTAAGGAAAACAGACATAACTCTAAAACAATTCACAAAAACAATACAAAAACAAACTGACAAAATAAACAAAAATTAGAAACAATACAAAAACAGCAAATAGAAATCTAGAAGACTAATGCTAAAATTTCAGAAATAGAAAACATATTGAATGGGCAGGAAGTAGAATTGAATCAATGGAACAAGTACCACAATACTTTTTGTTAAGGGATCAGTCAGAAAAGATCTAAATAAAATGAAGAAAGCCAAAGATTCATGTGGGATGCCATCACTAATTACCAATTAAATTACCAATCACTACTTTGAAATGGAAAGTAAAGAGACTTCAAATAAGGAAAGCACTACTGAAGAAGAACAAAGTAGGAGGTCTTACACACTCAGATCTCAAAACCTACAATACAACTGCAGTAGTCAAAACTGCCTGGTATTTGTACAACAACAGACATATAGACCAGTGGAATAGAATTGAGAATGAAGAAATAGATCCATCCATCTATGGTCAGCTGATCTTTGACAAAGAGTCGAAATCCATTAAATGGGGAAGAGATAGTCTCTTTACAAAATGGTGCTGGCAAAATTGGTTTTCCATTTGCAGAAAAATGAAACAAAATCTATACCTCACACCATAAACAAAAACTAACTTCAGATGGATCAAAGACTTAAATGTGAAACCTAAAACTATAAAAAACAGGGGCAAACTTATAGGCCCTAATTTA
Source organism: Orycteropus afer afer (assembly GCF_000298275.1). NCBI lineage: Eukaryota > Metazoa > Chordata > Mammalia > Tubulidentata > Orycteropodidae > Orycteropus > Orycteropus afer. Next base: position 12,146,901 of record NW_006921626.1, on the reverse strand, counting down.
TAGCATAAATAGATTATCAAGCATAACCTAAAATGCACAAACAGCAGAAGATAAACTAGGTGATTGCCACCTTCTAAAAATTAAAATTTTATGGGCTTCAAAAGACTTCTCCAAAAGAATAAAAAGAGAACTTACAAATTGGGACAAAATACTTGGCATGACATATCTGACAAGAGACTTGTCTCTAAATTTACAGAAAACTCTAACACCTTAACTTCAAAAAGATAAACAATCCAATTGAAAAATGGGCAGAAGACATGAACAAATACTTCACCAAAGAAGGCATTTAGCCATTCAACAAACTCATGAAAAAATGTTCATGATCATTAGCCATAAGAGAAATGCAAATGAAAACAAAAAGGAGATACCAACTCACTCCAGCACTTACAGCAAAGTTCAACAACACAGAAAATAACAAATGCTGTCAAGGATGTGTAGAGATTGGGACAATCATACATTGCTTGTGGGACTGTAAAATGATACAAACACTGTGGCAAAATGGTATGGCAATTCCTTAAAAAGCTGGAAATAGAAATACCATTTAATCCAGCAATCTCATTACTAGGTACATATCCTGAAGAACTCAGGGACAAGACATGAACATATATATGCATACCCATGTTCATCACAGCACTATTCACAATAGCAAAAAGATAGAATCATTCTAAGTGCCCATCAATGGCAGAATGGATAACCAAATTATGGTACATACACAAAAATGAAATACCATAGTATTTCTATGACTAACACTAAAGAATAATGCAGAATCCATGTAACTCCTTATAGTGTGGACAAACTTGGAGGACATTATGCTGAGTGAATTAAGTCAATCACAAAAGGACAAATATTGTATTAGTCCACTATTGTAAAAAGTCAAGGAAAGGTTTACATATGGAAGGAAACTTTCTTTGTTGGTTACCAGGGGTGGGAGGTGAGGAGAGGGGAAACTGCTATATAGGTAAGAAACAAGTATTGATTTGGGTGAAAGGAAAGGTAACACGCCAAAAGTAAGTGACCAACACAATAACATTAAGGAAGAAGAAGACACAGAGAAGTGCACAAGAGGTACAAACAACAAATATAAACACTTCTATACACACAATACTGCATTATCAGTAATAATAAACACTAATCTGTGGGTGAATACATAGTTAGAGAGGCTGCATGATCAGGTATTTAGAGAAAAAGGAATATACCATGACCATGCATAAGTCTGGCAGATGATATTTCTACGTATGTATTTGTATGTGTTATAAATATGTCCACATATAATAGAGCTAATAAGGGACAAAGTTATGATAACTTCTTAGCCACAGCCAAACACCCTGAGGGAGAGAGTTGTTCAGCATGTAGGTTCAGGACCATGGTCACTGGATGTTAAGCTCAATTGGCATAACATTCTACACAAAAACATTGTTCTATGTCCTACTTTGGTAAGTAGTGACTGGGGTCCTAAAACTTGCAAGAGGCCATCTGTGGTAGTTAAGGTTGTATGTCAACTTGTCTGGGCCTGGTTGAGTGGCTGGGAAGCTGGTGGTAATTATTTTCCTGGTGGTAGTTATTTTCCATGATGAGACTGGCAATCAACTCCATGGTGGGATCAACCACAAACAGCTGAGTAGCTGTTTTAGGGATGTGGTCTGCTATCTATATATAAGAAGCAGCTTTGGGAATGATCGCCAGCTTACAGCATGCTTGAACCCTGCATGAAGCTGAGTAGTTGTTCAGCAGCTTGCCATGTTCTGCCAGTCTTGGGACTTTTAAGGGACTTAATCAATGGCTTGCCATGTGGTTTGGTAATATCAAGACTTTGCCTTGTTACTTGTAGACCTTGGGTTTGTCAGTCTCAGTATCCAGGGGTTGAGTGAAGAAAAGCCTCCAGCTTCAGTGGGCTGGGAGCAGGAGGCAGAGCTGAAGCCCAAGGATGAGGGGTTCTCACCCAACTCCTAGAGCCTGGCACTTTGAACTCAGACTTAAAGCTTCTGAATTGTAAGAATAAACTCCTGTTTATTAAAGCCATACCATTTGTGGTATTTTCTGTTAGAGCAGCACAGAGGTAACCAAAAACACCATCTAAGATGCAGCAATTGGTCTCATTGTCTAGAGCAAAGAAGAATGCAAAAGCCAAAGACTCATGGAAACAATTAGTCCAAGGGAGTAGTGGACCATGCAAACCTCAGCCTACATGACCCTGAGACCAGAAGAACTAGATAGTGTGTGCTACCCTGTCAGTCACTCAGAAAGAGATCAAAATAGGAGATCCTGGATAGAGTGGGAGAAAAATGTTGAACAAAGCTCAAAATCATAAAAAAGATCAGACTTACTACTCTAATAGAGACTAATGAAACCCTTGAGACTATGGCCTCTAGTCACTCTTTGGGCCTGGAATTGAACTCACTCTTGTGGCTTTCAGTCAACCAGTAGACAGGCATATAGGGTGAACATTTACACCAGTAGGTACACTGCTTAGAACAATCAATCATGGGCGATCTGAAGGGCATTTTGCACAGGGAGATAGCTCAGAGGGCAGGAATACAAGGGAAAGAAGGATAGGGAAAAGGCATACTCAGGTAAGAATTAGGAATAGGACTGTTACATTGTGGGGATTGCAATCAATGTCATGAAACAAAAAGTGTATGAACTGTTGTACAGAAAATGAATCTGCCCTGTAAACTTTCACCTAAACCATGCCCCCCCCCAAAAAAAAACACCAACCTTACCAGAATTACTAAAGGTAGTCCTGTGAATAGAAAACCAATAATAGAAGACAACAACCTAAGATTAAGACACATGACAACATCACCAAGAAACCAACCCAGAAATAGAACTCTCAAAATTAAAATAAAATTACAAGGTTCAAAATAGAGAACTAGAGGGGCTCAATCTGTAAAAGACAACAATTACAAAGAAAAAAAGATGAAATAAATGGTATATTTATAGAACTTTCAAATGGAGAGGAAGTCAGGACAATATCAATATGCAATAGACTGTTTCAAACTTAGGAAGATAAAAATTAACTACAGGACAACTACAAGGAAAATTAATAAGCTTTCTAGTGAAAACAAAAAAATCATAAGGACTTTAAAAAACAAAAACTCACTGCCGTCAAGTCATATTTGACTCATAGTGACCCCTCCTTGGGTTTCTGAGGAAGTATCACTGCGGAAATAGATTGCCCAGTTTTCCTTCTGAGGAGTGGCTGGTGGGTTTGAACCACCAACCTTCTGGTTAGCAGTCAAATGCCTTAGGCACTACACCGCCAGAACTCCCATAAGGACTTAGTACACACAAAATCAACAAAGGAAAAGAAAAGAAAATTTGATAACAAAGTGAACTCAGCACAGGAAAATATTCAGAACAAGAAACCATCAACACCACAACAAAAAACACAAAAGAATGAGAGTACTAAATTCATACTTATCATTAATTACAAAGAACATGAGTTTATTAAATGTGTTATTTAAGAGAAAGAGAGTGGCAGAATGGATAAGGAAAGGGGACCCATGAATATGGTGCCTACAAAAGACTCACCTTAGACACAAAAATAGAAATAAAATCAAAGGATAGAAAAGTATATATCAAGCTAATAGCAAACAAATAGTAGGATTGGCAATGTTAATTCCTGATAAAGTAGACTTCAAAGCAAAAACTAGCATAAGGAAGGACATTATATAATGATAAAAGGTTCAATCCAACAAGCAGACATAACTGTAATAAACATCCATGCACCCAATGAAAAAGCCCCAAGACACATAAAGCAAACATTAATAGAACTGCAAAGAGAAATAGACAATTCCAGAATAGTATTAGGAGATGTTAACACACCATTTTTGATGAAGGACAGACCAACTAGAAAGAAACTCAACAAGGATACATAAGATCTCAACAACACAATCAAACAACTTGACCTTGTAGACATATACAGAACACTCCACCAAATAAAAATTCAATACACATTCTGTTACAGTGCACATGGATCAAACTCCCAAATAGCTCATATGTTAGGCCACTAATCAAGTCTCAAAAATTTTAAAACATGGAAATATTAAAAATCTTCTTGGATCAAAACACTATAAAATTAGAAATCAATAATAGGAAGATCAGGGAGAAAAATACCAAATACATAGACACTGAAAAACACCCTGCCCTGTTCAAAAACTACTGAGTAATGGAAGAAATAAAAGGTAAAATAAAAAATTCCCAGAAACAAATGATAATGAAAACACAACATATTAAAACCTTTGGGACACAGCAAAAGCAGTACTCAGGGTCAATTTATAGGAACAGATGCACACATTTATAGGAATAGATGAAAAATCATTTTATGAAGTAAGCATAACCCTGATACCAAAAAGAGGAAAGAACCAAAATCAACACCTTAACCCCAAAACTCCAACAATTAGAAAATGAGCAACAAAAGAAGCCTTCAGTCTTCAGAATAAAGGAAATAACAAAAATTAAATCATAAATAAATAAAACAGAGAAACAATAGAAAGAATCAAGAAGACAAGAAGTTGGTCGTTTGAAAAGATTAACAAAATTGACAAGCCACTGGCAAATTTAACTAAGGGAAAGAATGAGAAGATGCATATAACACAAATAAGAAATAAAGTGAGTGATGTCACAACAGAACTAAGTGAAATAATGAGAATAATAGAATATCATGGAGAACTGTACTTCAAGAAATTTGAAAACCTATAAGAAAATGGACAAATTTCTAGAAACACATGACCTATCAAAAGAAGAAAGAAAGAAAGAGAAAGAAAAAAGAAAAGACTGAGATAGAAAATTTGAACAGACCCTTAACAAAAGAAACTTCTAACAACAACAACAAAAAGTCCTGGCCAAGACAGCTTCACTGGAGAATTCTACCAAACTTTCAGAGAAGAGCTGATATCAACCCTACTCAAATATACAGAACATAGGAAAGGATAGAATACCGCCAAAATCATTTTATGAAATAAGCATAAGCTTAATACCAAAACCAGGCAAAGATACCACTTAAAAAAGAAAATTATAGACCAATATCCCTCATGTATATAGATGTAAAAATCTTCAACAAAATCCTAGCCAACAGAATTCAACAACATATCAATAAAATAATGCATTATGACCAAGCGGGATTCATACCATGTATGCAAGGATGGCTCAACATTAGAAAAACAATTGACGTAATTCACTACATAAATAAAGCAAAGAAAAAGAACCACATGATCATATTAGTCAATGCAGAAAAGACATTTGAGAAAATCCAACACCCATTCCTGATAAAAACTAGTAGAAAAAATTGAAAAAGAACAAAAATTCCTCATTTTTTTTCATATATGGAAAACCAGTGGCCAACATTATTCTCGATGGAAATAGAATGAAAATTTTCCCCTTGTGAATGGGAAAGAATGCTCTCAATCAACACTCCTATTCAACACTGTATCAGAATTCCTGGCCAGGGCAATAATGCAAGAAAGAGAAATAAAAGGTACCCAAATCAGTAAGGGAGAAATAAAACTATCCCTACTTGCAGTTGATATGAACCTGTACGTAGAAGATCCCATAGACTCAGCAAGAAAACTACTGGAACTAATTGAAGATCCAGCAAAGTGGTAGGGTACAAGACCAATATAAAAAAATCAGTCACATTCCTCTACATCAACAAAGAAGTATCTGAAAAGGAAATGAAGAAAAAAATAGCATTTAAAATAGCTAACAAAAAAATAAGATACTTAGGAATAAACCTTGCCAGGAACACAAAAACCTGTTCAAAGAAAACTATAATACAATACTATAAGAAACTATAATATGCCATATTCATGCACAGGAAGACTGAATATCGTGAAAATGTTAATACTACCCAAAGCAATTTATAGATTCAAAGCAATCCTGATCTAAATTTCATCAATATTTTTTAAGGACATGGAAAAATCAGTCACTAAATTTTATATGGGAAGGAAAGAAATCTCGGATAAACAAAGCATTACTGAAGAAGAACAAAGTAGGAGGTTTCACATTCCCTGATCTCAAAACCTATTATACAGCCACAGTAGTCAAAACAACCTGGTATTTGTACAACAATAGAGACATAGACAAATGGAACCAAATTAAAAATCCAGAAATAGATGCATCAGCCTAGGGTCAGCTGATCTCTGACCAAGGGCCAACACTAATTAAATGGGAAAGAGAGAGTCTCTTTAACAAATGGCATTGACAAAAGTGGATATCTATTGGCAGAAAAATGAAACAAGATCCATTTCTCACACCATATACAATAACAGATTAAAGATGGATGAAAGACTTAAATGTAAAATCTAAAAGTATAAATGTCATAAAAGAAAATATGGGGGCAAACCTAGGGGCCCTAATTTATTATATAAATAGACTATAAAGCATAACCCAAAAGGCACAAATTGCAGAAGAGGAACTAGATGATTGGGACATTCTTAAAATTAAATACTTATATGCATCAAAAGACTTCAAAAGAGAACCTACAGATTTGGAAAAAATATTTGGCAACAACACATCTGGCAAGTGACTTATACCTAAAATTTGTAGACAACTTCAACACCACAACATGAAAAAGACAAACAAATTAAAAAATGGGCAGAGCAATTGAACAGATACTTCACCCAAGAAGATATTCAGGCACCCAACAAACACATGAAGAAATGCTCACAATCGTTAGCCATTAGAGATATGCAAATCAAAAGAGCAATGAGATATCATCTCACCTCAGCAATAAGAGCAAAGTTCAGTAAGACAGAAATTAACAAATGCTAGTGAGGATGTGGACAGATTGGAACTCTCATTCACTGTTTGGGGGAGCAATCACTGTGGAAAACAGTATGGTATTTCCTTAAAAAGTTGGCAATAGAAATATTATTCGATCCAGCAATCCCACTACTAGGAGTCAGAGCTGGGACATGAATATATGTACAATCATGCTCATCACAGCACTATAAACAATAGCAAAGAGATGGAAACAACCTAAGTACCATCCACAAATATATGGATAACCAAACCAAACTATGGTGCATACCATTCAATGGAATACATCATTAAAGAGTAATGAAGAATCTGCAAAACACCTCATAATGTAGATCACCTTGGAAGATATTACACTGAGTGAAATAAGTCAATAAAAAATATACAAATACTGCAAGAGTCCATATTATAAAAGGTCAAGGAAAAGTTTACACATGGAAACAAACATTCTTTGGTGGTTATCAGGGATGAGAGAGGAGGGAAGGGAAAATAACTAACTGTTGGTAGTTAAGGTTATGTGTCAGATTTTGAGTGGCTAGGTAGCTGGATGTAATTATTCCCTATGATGAGACTGTAATCAACTCCATGGTGGATTCTGCTATGAGCAGCTAATTAGCTATCTTTGGGTTATGATTTGGGTTATGACCTGCTTCCAGTATATAAGGAGATGCTTTGATAAAAGTTGCTAGCTTTTGGCACATCTGGACTCTGCATTTGGCCAAGTCTTGGCCTGCCATGTCGCCTGCTGATCTTGGATTGTTCCTGGACTTGAACTGGTGGTCTGCTGTGTTGCCTTCCAGTTTTGGGATTGTGCCATTTTACCTGTTGATCTTGGGTTTGTCAGCCGCAGCAGCCAGCAACTGCACAAATCAGAAAAAGCCTCCACTTCCAGTGAGCCTTCAGTAAGATGTAGAGCTGAAGCCCAAGGTCAAGATGCCTTCCTCCAGCCTGTAGAGCCAGCATTTATAACTCAGACTTCTAGTCTCCTAAACTATAAGAGAGTAAATTCCCATTGTTAAAGCTATCCACTTGTGGCATTTCTGTTATAGCAGCACTAGGGAACCAAAACACTAAGTATGTTATTGTTGTTAGGTGCCATTGAGTTGGTTCCAACTCATAGCTACACCATGAACAACAGAATGAAACCTGCGTGGTCCTGTACCATCCCCACAATCACTGCTTTGTTTGAGCCCATCCTTGCAGCCACTGTGTCAGTCCATCTCATTGAAGGTCTTCCCCTTTTTTGCTGACTCTGTAATTCACCAAGCATGATATACTCCTCCAGGGACTGATCCTTTGTGACAACATGACCAAAGTTTGAGAAATGAAGTCTGGCCACTTTTGCTTCTAGTCAATCCATCTCATCGAGGGGCTTCCCCTTTTTTTTTTGCTGACTCTGTAACTCACCAAGAATGATATACTTCTCCAGGGACTGATCCTTTGTGACAACGTGACCAAAGTTTGAGAGATGAAGTCTGGTCATTTTTGCTTCTAAGGAGCATTCTGGCTGTACTTCTTCTAAGACAGATTTGCCTGTTCTTCTGGCAGTCCATGATATATTCAATATTCTTTGCTAATACCACAATTGAAATGCATCAACTCTTCGGCATTCTTCCCTATTCCACTACTCATCTTTCAGTTTGTCACACTGTCAACTGGCATAACATAGTCCACAAAGACATTGTTCTACATCTTACTTTGATGAGTAGTGACTGGAGTCTTAAAAGCTCGCAAGCTCTCCATATCTGTTATGCAAACAAATAGAACAAGAGACTAGTGGGCCACATGAACCTCAGCCTTCATGACCCTGAGATCAGAAGAAGCAGATGATGCCTGGCTACCACTACAAATTACTCTGAAAAGGATCACAATTGGAGATTTGAAGAGAGTGGGAGAAAAACGTGGAACTAAACTCAAAATACTAATAGAAAATACAAGTCTTGCTCATCTGATAGACACTGTGGGGCCCAAGACTGTGACTCTTAGTCACCCTTTAAACCCAAAACTAAACTCACCTCCATGGCTCAACTTTCAGTCAAACAATAGACAGACCTGTGAGGTGAACAAAAACACCAGGGAGGTACATACTCCTTAGAACAATCAACTCTAAGAATTCAAAAGGGCAACATTTACCCAGAGATAAAGCTCAGAAGGCAGGAATGGATAGGAAAGAAGGACAAAGGGAAATGTAACCCCAGGGAAGACATAGGAAGAGTGCTATTACACTATGGGGATTGTAATCAATGTCAAAAAACAGAATGTGTATGAACTGTTGAATGGAAAACTAATTTACTCTGTAAACTTTCACCTAATCACAATAAAAAGGTTAAAAAAAAAAAAAAAAAAAAAAAAACCAAACCCCCCAGCCACTCCTTGGAAGGAAGATGGGACAATCTACTTCTGCAGTGATACTGCCTTGGAAACCCAAGGAGGGGTTGCTGAATCGAGTCCGACTCGACGGTGCATAACGACAACAACATACACATATTGAGGGAGAAGGACAAGATGGTGCCCTGGTAACACACTCTGCCCAATCCCTTTACAACAGAGACCCAGAAAAACCAGTGAAACAGATATAAATAATGATCCTAGACTTCTAAGCACACAACAACAACAACAGAATTCTAAGCATCAAATGGGAAGATAAAGAATTAGATTGAGGGGTGATTGGAAAGGGAAACAGAATGAGGTTAGTGACTAGGGAGAGAGAAGAGGCTGGGACCAGCCAAAACATGGACATTTTGAGTAGAGGCATCAGACACAGATAAGAAGGAAAGAAAAAAAAAATAAAATCACAGAATCTGCACTGTTATAACAGCACAGCACATACAGATTGGGAGGAATTCAAGTGAGCAATAGATGTGTGGGAGCTGGGAGAGGAAAATGTAGGGAAATGGATCAGTTACAGTGGCACAGACGGCCACAGAGAGACAAGGCAGTGAGAAAGGGAACCAAATAACTCACTCACTGGAAGAAGCCAATTTGGGGCTGGTAAAAGGCCTGAGTTGGAGAGGTTGAAGAAATGGCTCAGGACAATCTCTTGCTAAATCGAATCTGGGCAAGTGGTGGATAAGGGGCTGTATGTACATGGAAGGGTGCCACAGTCATGCCAGGGAATTGAAATAGGAGGGATATGCTCTCTAACAAATATACCTTTTCCCTGCTCATAGGTGTAAATACTCTTTTCACAGCCACAGATCCAGTGACTAGAGAAGCCATGCCCTCACCAATCCCAAGTGCTGAACACCTTCATCTCTAACAGACTGAGTCAGGGGCTGAAAATCACCAGGTGCCTAAAGGACTATGAGAATTTTTCACAATGAACACAAGTGGCACACTTCTTCAGCCTCCTCTCTTGAGGGGGTCCACTCACATCAGGCACCTTCCACTTCTGTGAATGGAATGTCCTGTGTTGGGTCAGTTAGAGAAGATAGTATCAAGGTGGTCTTTCACTAGAGTCCAGGCAGAAGCTGGATAAATGGTGTGTGTCCCCAGAAGGGTGTGAGACCCATGGCAAAGACTCATGACTGGTGAGGCACAGTCTCCACTCCAAAAAGTACAGCTTCCACACAAATAGGGGCTCTTCCCACCACCATCAAGCTGGTGGCCAAGGAAGTCCCATAGGCACCCACAGCAACCTCCTCCAAATAGACAGAACCACAGGCTGCAGCTATCCGTTCTGTGCTTAGATCACTGGCTGATCCTTTTCTCACTGAGCACAAGAAGTAAACACTTGCAGCCTTCTCTATTGGAGATGCCCATGCAAGCCAGGCTCCTTTCACTTCCATAGGCATACACTCTGGTAGATCAGTGATTTCCACTATATCTGCCTACTCCCAGGGCTGCAGCTGACCACGATTACGAAAGTCCCTCTTCCTCAGTTTCCTTATGTCTCTCCTTACCTCTTCCCCAATTTTCTCCCTTTTAATCTGTTTATTTCTCCCTCTTCCTCCTCATCTTCTTACATTTCTGCCAATCTTTTAGCCTGACCACCTCCTTTCTTTTTCTGTATTTTTTATCTTTTATTTTAATTCTTTTTTTCTTTTCCTTCTCTTCCTCTTCTCTTTGTTTTTCTTTTCTTTTCTTTTTTTCTTATTGCCCCATCCAACAGGAGGAGAACATTAAATCTCCACTAGTCAGTCATTAATCTGGACTCTGCATTTGGCCAAGTCTTGGCCTGCCATGTCGCCTGCTGATCTTGGATTAACTGCACCAACCACCTCACTCAATGGATGAGCACCAATATCAGCTCCTACACCATTGGATCAATGACAGACAGTGGACAACACGTGCTCATCCTAACTGTAGCTCCTCTTCATGTCAAACAGAGAACTGCATCCACATTCTCACCACTTATACCACCAATCTGGAGACAGCTGGGGAGTGCTCCAGTCCTACAAAGTTAAGAAGCACATCTGCCCCACTCATCCAGATACATATAAACAAAGCCAAACAAAAAGCCATTGTGAAATAAACCAACACAAAATCAACAAATGAAAATAACAAATTCAAAATGTCTCAGAGGCGCAGACAATTTCAATTCAAACAAAGAAACAAGACAAGATAGTGGAAGCAAGTGACCAAATTAAAGAACTAGGAAATCTCTCTGAAGAAGAATAGATAATAGAACTACTTGATAAGGAATTCAAAAGCATATATGTGTATACACACACACACGTGTATGTGTGTGTGTGTGTGTGTGCAAAACCTTCCGAGAGCTCAAGGAAACCATGAACAGAAGTAAGGAAAAGACAGACAATACCTTTTATGAATTCAGTAAAATCATGTAAGAACAATATGACAAAATAAATAGATAATTAGAAATCATATCAAGAAGATGAACACTAAAGTTATGGAGATAGATAACACATTGGAAGGACAGAAGAATATAGTTGAACTGGCTGAAGAATGCATATGCCAGCTAGAAGACAAATCCCTTGACACCAGCTTGTATAAGAAAAAAATAAAAAAAAAAAGAATGAAGAGAAATGAAGAAAACTTAAGTGTTATATAGAAGGATATCAAAAGACACAACATATACCTGACTGGAATTCCAGAACAAGAGGAAACAAACAAACAAAAAAAATCCTGTAAAAATTGTTTCAGACTTGTTTGCAGAAAACTTCCCAATATTATGAAAGAAGAAATGATATCCACCCATAAGCTCAACAAATCCTCTACAGAATAGAACACAAAAGAAAGTCACCAAGACATCATAATCAAACTTTCCAAACCAAAGACAAAGAAAGAATTTCAAGAGCAGATCAGGAAAAATGAAATGTTACCTACAACGGGCAACCAATTAAGACTAAGCTCAGATTTCTTGGCAGAAACCATGTAGGCAGTGGGATGACATATAAAACTTTGAAAGAAAAAAAATTGCCGACCAAGAATTACATATCCAGCAACTTGGCTGAGCTTGGTTGAGTGGCTGGGCAGCTGGTGGTAGTATTCCACATGATGAGACTGGTAATCCACTCCATCATGGGATCTACCACAAATGGCTGAGTAGCTGCCTTTGGAATGTGGTCTGCTTCCTGTATGTAAGGAGAAGTCTTTGGGAATGGTCTTTAGCCTATGGAACTCTTGGATCCTACACATAGCTGTGTCTTTGCTCAGCAGCCTGCCATGCTCTGCTGACCTTGGGACTTACAATGGACTTAAGTTAATGGCCTGTCATGTGGTTTGGTAACATCAGGACTGTGCCTTTTACTTGTCAACCTTGGGGCTTCTCAGCCTCAGCAGCCAGCAGCTGTCTGAGTGAAGAAACACCTCTATCTTCAGAGGGCCAGGAACAGGAGACAGAGCTGGACCCCAAGGTGAAGGGGCTTTCACCCAGGCTTTAGAGGCTGGCACTTGAACTTGGACTTAAAACCTCCAAATTGTAAGAATAAACTCCTGTTTGCTAAGGCCATCCCATTTGTGGTATATTCTTGTCAGAGCAGCACTAGGTAACCAGAACAGGTGGTGAAATTAGGATATTTCCAGACAAGCTAAAAATAAGAGAATTTGTAAAAACCAGACCAACCCTATAAAAAATGTTAAAGGTAGCCCTTCCAACAGAAAAGCAATAATGGAAAACAACAACTAAAGATTAATAAGTGATAACACCAACCAGAAACCAACCCAGGGAAAAAATTCTCAAATCTAAAGTAAGCTTACAAAATGGAGAACAGATTCAATCTGTAAACAATACCAACTATAAAACAAATAGAAGGTACAAATGGCATAATTACAAGATTTCCACAAAGAAAGGAAGTCAGGATGATATAAATATAGAACAGACCTTTCCAAACTGAGGGAGATAATAATTTGCTACAGAGTGATCACAAAGAAAATTAATAAGCCTTCAAACCAAAAGAAAGAAGAAAATCACAAGGACTTAGTAAACAGAAAATCAACAATAATAAAGAAAAAACTTGATTAAAAAAAAAAAACTTGATGACAAAATAAACTCAGCACAGAAAAAATTCAGAAAATATTCAGAACAAAGAAATCATTAGCACCACAACAAAAAACACGCAAGACAGCAGTAAATGCATACCTATCATTTAGGTGATCCCACAGAATGTGGAAATTATAGAACAATATCATTAATATCGCACGCAAGTAAGATCTTACTGAAGAGAATTCAGAAACGTTTGCAACAGTATATTGACAGAGAACTTCCAGAGGTTCAA
>NW_006921626.1:12125590-12132650 GCF_000298275.1 Orycteropus afer afer | reverse complement strand
TGGAGGAAGTGCAGCCGGAATGCTCCTTGGAAGCAAGAATGGCCAGACTTCGTCTCACCTATTTTGGTCATGTTGTAAGAAGGGACCATTTCCTGGAGAAGGATGTCATGCTTGGTAGAGTGGAGGGTCAACGAAAGAGGGGGAGGCCTTCAACGAGATGGATTGACATGGTGGCTGTGATGACGGGCTCAAGTATAGCAGGGATTGTGGCGCTGGTGCGGGATTGGGCAGTGTTTCGTTCTGCTGTGCATGGGGTCACTATGAGTCAGAAACTACTCGACGGCACTTATCAACATAACAACAACAATCATTAATTACACTAAACATGAATGGGTAAAATCCACCAGCCAAGAGAAAGAGAGTGGCAGATTGGAGAAGAAACCAAAATCCATCATATGTTGCCTACAAGAGACTTACCTTAGATATGAAGAGAAAAATAAATTAAAGATCAAAAGACAGAAAAAAATATATCAAGTTAATGGCAGCCAAAAAAAAAGCAGGAGTGGCAATATTCATCTCTGATAAAATAGACTTCAAGGCAAAATCCAGCAAAAGGGGCAAGGAAGAGGATTATATGATAAAAATGTCAATAGAACAAGAGGACATAAGCATAATAAGTATCTATGCACTCAATGAAAAAGCTCCAAAATACATAAAGCAAACGTTAACTGCATTAACCCTCGGAAGGAAGGTTGGGCAATCTACTTCCGTAGTGATACTGCCTCGGAAACCCAAGGAGGGGTCGCTATGAGTCAGGTCTAACTCCATGGCACATAACAACAACATAACTGCATTAAAAGGAGAAATACACAATACTACAATAGTAGTATGAGACTTTAACACACTACTTTTGATGAAGGATAGAAAAGGTAGGCAAAAAGTCAACAAAGATACAGAAGATCTCAACAACACAATCAACCAACTTGATCTCATAGACTTACAGAATACTCTATCCAACAAAAATACATTACACATTCTTTTCCAGTGCACATGGATCATTCACCATAATAGGCCATATGTTAGGCTACAAATCAAGCCTCAATAAACTTGTTGTTGTTGTTGTTATGTGCTGTCGAGTCAGACCTGACTCATAGCAATCCCTCCTTGGATTTCTGAGGCAATATCAATTATGGAAGTAGATTGCCCAACCTTCCTTCCAAGGGGTGGCTGGTGGATTTGAACCACCAGCCTTCTGGTTAGCAGTCAAGTGCCTTAGGCATTATGCTACCAGAGCTCCCTCAATAAACTTAAAAACCTCAAAATACTACAAAGCATCATCCAGGATCATAATGCTATAAAATTAGAAATCCACAATAGCAAGACTGAGTGGGGGGGAATCAAATGTATGGAAACCGAATAGCACACTGCTCAAGAACCAATGAATAACAGAAGAAATAAATCACTGAATAAGAAAAAATCCTAGAGGAAGTGGGAGGGGAGCTGTTGCATTGTGGGAAACTAGTCAATGTCATGAGACAAAGTGTATGTGAGCTGCTGTATGTTGTTGTTGTTATGTGCTGTCGAGTAAGACTCGACTCATAGCGACCCCTCCTTGGGTTTCTGAGGCAGTATCACTACGGAAGTAGATTGTCCCATCTTCCTTCCAAGGAGTGGCTGGTGGGTTTGGACCACCAGCCTTCTGGTTAGCAGTCAAGTGCCTTAGGCACTACACTACCAGAGCTCCCAAGATGCTGTATAGAAAGTGAATTTTCTCTGTAAACTTTCACTCAAATCACAATAAAAATTAAAAAAAAGAAAAAAATGCTAGAAAAAAATGAGAATGAAAACACAACATACCAAAACCTTTGGGACACAATGAAAGCAGTACTCAGAAGTCAAATTATAGCAATTAATGAATACATCAAAAGAAAAAGAACCAAAATCAATAGCTTAACCTAACAACTCCACCAATAAAAAAAAGACCGTCATAAGGAAATAATAAAGTTCAGAGCAGGAACAAAAGCAGAACACAGAAAAACTATAGAAAAATCAACAAGACTAGAAGCTGGTTCTTCAAAAAGATTAACAAAATCAACAAACCATTGGCAAATTCAACTAAAGAAAAGAAAGGGAAGATGCAAATAATGTGAATAATAAATGTAATGGGAGACATCACACCAGAACCAACCAAAATAAAAAGGATAATAATCAAATACTATGAAGTACTGCATTTCAACAAATTTAAAAAGCTAGAAGAAATAGACATATATCTAGAAAACATAATCTGTATAAACTATCACAGATTGGGGTAGAAAATTTGAATAGACCCATAACAAAGGAAGAAATTGAGCAGGTGATGAAAAAACCAAAACCAAAACCAAAAAAAAGCTTTACTGGAGAAGTCTATCAAATGTTCAGCTCTGTATTCTACACAAACTGTTTTAGAACTTTTCAAAGAATGGCCTACTCCCAAATTCATTCTATGAAACACGCATAATCCTGATTCTAAACTCAGGCAAAAACACCACTTAAAAGGAAAACTACAGACCAATATCCCTCATGAATATAGATGCAAAAATCTTCAAGAAAATCCTAGTCAACACTATATAAAAGAACAATGCACCATGACCGAGTGGGATTCATACCAGGTATGCAAGGATGGTTCAACATTAGAAAAACAATCAATGTAATCCATTATATAAATAAAATCAAGGAAAAGACCCACCTGATCCTATCAATAGATGTAGATCCTTGTAGATGTAGAGCCCATCTATCCATCTCATTGAGGACCTTCCCCTCTTCATTGATCCTCCACTTTACCAAGCATAATATCCATCTCCAGGGAATGGTTCCTTCTGACAACATAACCAAAGTAGGTAAGAAGTTTGGCCATTCTCACTTCCAAGGAGCATTCTGGCTGCACTTCCTCCAGGACAGATTTGTTAGTCCTTTTAGCACACCATGGTACTCTTAGCATTCTTCTCCAACACCACAACTCAAAAACATCAACTTTTCTTCAGTCTTCCTTATTCATTGTCCAGCTCTCACATGCATAAGAGGAGACTTAAAATACCATGGCATGGGTTAGGTGCACCTTGATCTTCAAGGAGACACCTTTGCTCTTCAGCACTTGAAAGAGGTCTTTTGCAGCAGATTTGCCCAATGCAATACGTCATTTGATGTCTTGACTGCTGCCTCCATTGGTGTTGATTGTAGAACCAAGTAATATGATTCTTTCTACTGAAGTGTAATACATACTGCAGACATTATTGATCTTCATCAAAAATGTTTCAAGTCATCCTCACTTTCAGCAAGCAAAGTTGTGTCATCTGCATATCACAGGTTGTCATTAACAACCAATGAGTCTTCCTCCAATCCTGATGCCACATTCTTCTTCATATAATCCAGCTTCTCAGATTATTTGCTTAGCATGCAAGTTGAATAAGTATGGTGAAAGGATACAACCTTGACACACTCCCTTCTTGATTTTGAACCACACAGTATCCTCTTGTTCTGTTGGAATGACAGCCTCCTGATCTATGTACAGGTTCCTCATGAGTACAATCAAGTGTTCTGGAATTACCATTCTTCTCAATGTTATCCACAATTTGTTATGATCCACACAATTGAATGCTTTTGCATACTCAATAAAACATAAGTAAATATCTTTCTGGTGTTCTTTGCTTTCAGCTAAGATCCATCTGACATCAACAATGATATCCTGTGTTCCACATCCTCTTATGAATCCAGCTTGCATCTCTGGAAGCTCTCTGTCAATATACTTCTGTGACCATTTTTGAATTATCTTCAAGCCTGGCAGGTCAAACCCACCAGCCACTCCTCAGAAGGAAGGTTGGGCAATCTATTTCCGTGGTGCTACTGCCTCGGAAATCCAAGGACGGGTTGCTATGAGTCAGGTCTGACTTGACAGCACATAACAACAACAACAACAACAAGATTTTATTTGTATGTGATATTAATGATATTGCTCAATAATTTCCACATTCTGTGGGATCAGCTTTCTTTGGAATGTGTACAAACATGGATCTCTCCCAGTCATTTGGCCAGTTAGTTATCTTCCAAATTTCTTGGCATAAATGAGTAAGTACCTCCAGTGTGGCTTCTGTTTGTTGAAACATCTCAATTGTTATTCTATCAATTCCTGGGGACTTTTTTTTTTTTTTTTTGCCAATTCCTTCAATTTCTTCCTTCAACATCTTCTGAAATAGTTGAACATCAACCAATTTTTTTTGTACATTGACTCTGTGTATTCCTTTCATCTTCTCTTGATGTTTCCTGCATCAGTCAATATTTTGCCAATAGAATTTTTCATCATTGCAAGTTGAGGCTTGAATTTTTTTCTCAGTTCTTGAGAAATGCCTAGCATGTGCTTCCCTTTTCATTTTCTAACTCCAGGTCTTTTCACATTTCATTATAATAATTGACTTTGTCTTCTTGAGGTGCTCCTTGAAATCTTCTGTTCAGCTCTTTTATCTTGTCATTTCTTCCATTTGCTTTAGCTACTCTCCATTCAAGAGCAAGCTTCAGTGTCTCTTCTGATATACATTTTGGTCTTTTCTTCCTTTCTTGTCTTTTAATGATCTTTCCTTTCTTCATGTATAATGTACTTGATGTCATCTCACAACTTGTCTGGTTTTTGGTCATTGGTTTTCCATGTGTCAAATCTATTCTTCAGATAGTCTCTAAATTCAGGTAGGATATAATCAAGGTCATATTTTGACTCTCATTGTCTTGTTTTAATTCTTTTCAGCTTCAGCTTGAACTTGCATATAAGCAATTGATGGTCTGTTCCAGCGTCAGTTCCTGGTCTTGTTTCAGCTGAAGATATCGAGCTTCTCCATTGTAGATGTAGTCAATCTGATTTCTTTGTATTCTGTCTGGTGAGGTCCATGTGTATAGTGACCATTTATGTTGTTGAAAAAGTTATTTTCAATGAATAAGTCTTGGTCTTGCAAAACTCTATCATGTGGTGTCATTTCTATCACCCAGGCCATATTTCCCAGTTAGCAATGATTTTTCTTTGTTTCCAATTTTCTCATTCCAATCACCAATAATCATCAATACATCTTGATTGCACGTTTGGTCAATTTCAGACTGTAGAAATTGGAAAAAATCTCCAGTTTCTTCATCTTTGGTCTTAATGGTTGGTGAGTAAATTTGAATAATAGTAGTCTTAACTGGTCTTCCTTGTAGACATATGGGTATTATCTTATCACTGACAGCATTGTACTTCAGGACAGATCTTTTAAACATTCTTTGTGATGATGAATGTCATGCCATTCCTCTTTAATTAGTCATTCCTACGATAGTAGATCATATGACTATATGATTCAAAATGACCAAAACCAGTACATTTCAGCTCACTAATGCCCAGTATATCATTCTTTATACATTCCATTTCATATTTGACAACTTCCAATTTTCCTAGACACATACTTCATACATTCCACATTCCAGTTATTAATGGTGTTTACAGCTGTTTCTTACCATTTTGATCTATGTCTCATCAGCAAATGAAGGTCCTTTATGCTTTACTCCCTCCACATCATTAAGGTCAACTCTACCTTGAGAAGGCAGCTCTCCCCCTGTCATATTTTGAGTGCTTTCCAATCTGAGGGGCTCATCTTCTGGCACTACATCAGACAAGGTTTCAGGGCTATTTATAAGTTTTTTCAGTTATATAGCACTGTTTCACTGCTGTTCATAAGGTTTTCACTGGCTAATTCTTTAACAAGTGGTTGGCCTCTTTCTTCTGAGTTTGGCATGGTCTGGAAGCTCTGCTGAAACCTATCCACCATGGGCAACCCTGTTGGCATTTGAAACCCTGGTGGCATAGCCTCCAGCCTCACAGCAACACGAAACCAGCACAGTATGACAAACTGACAGACGAGTGGTGGGGGGCAAACTTAGGGGCCTTTATTTATGGCATAAATAGACTATCAAGGATAACCCAAGATGCACAAACAGCAGAAGGTAAACTAGATGATTGGGACCCTCTAAAAATTAAATTCTTATGTTATACAAAAGACTTTTCTGAAAGAGTAAAAAGAGAACCTGCAGGTTTGGAAAAAAATATTTGGCAATGACATATCTGATAAAGGACTTATCTCTAAAATTTATAGAAAACTTCAACACCTAACAGGAAAAAGACAAACAATCCAATTAAAAAATGGGCAAAGGACATAAACAGACACTTCATCAAAAAAGATATGCAGGCAGCCAACAAACACATGAAGAAATGCTCATAAGTCATTAGAGAGACGAAAAATCAAAACAACAATGAGATATCATCTCACCCCAGCAATAATAGGAAAGTTCAACAAGACAGAAACAAAAACTGGTGAGGGGATGGAAAGTTTAGAACTCCCATACACTGCTGGTGGGACAGTAAAATGGTATAACCATTGTGGAAAATGGTATGGCACTTCCTTAAAAAGTGGTAATAAAAATACCATTTGATCAAGCAATCCCATGACTTGAAATATACCCTAAAGAGGTGAGATCTGGGACACATATAAGTATATGCACACCCATGTTCATTGCAGCACTATTTACAAGAACAGAAATGGAAACAACCTAAGTGCCCATCCACAGATGAATGGAACAACCAAACTATAGTACATACACATAATAGGATACTATTATACATTAAATAATTATGAAGAATCAGAGAATCACATCCTAATGTGGAGGACATTATGCTGCGTGAAATAAGTCAATCACAGGACAAATATTGTATGATTTTGTTATTATAAAAAGTCAAGAAAAAGTTTACACAGAGAAGGAGGGGAGGGGAGTATATGGGAGGGAAAGGAGATAGACAGTTAAGAGACAGGTGTTGATTTAGGTGAAAGGAAAGGCAATATAACAAAAATGTATGACCATGCCAATATCACTAAGCAAAATGAAGACACAGAGAAGTGCACAGGAGGTACAGAGAATAAAGGTAAATACAGGATACACAATGCTGCATTATCAGTATTAGCAAGCACTAATCTATGTGTTGAGATGTAATCCATACTGCAGACTGTATTCTTCAACCTTCATCAGTAGGTGCCTTAAGTCATCCTCACTTTCAGCAAGCAAAGTTGTATCGTCT
>NW_006921626.1:12113671-12124128 GCF_000298275.1 Orycteropus afer afer | reverse complement strand
CGTGGGATTGGGCAGTGTTTTGTTCTGCTGTGCATGGGGTCGCTATGAGTCGGAAATGACTCGACGGCACTTAACAACAACAACAACAACAATCTATGTGTTGATACATAAGTAGAAAGGCAAGAAGATCAGGTATGGATAGGCAAACAGGAATATATTGATGACCATACATAGATTTGGCAGACAATATTCCTACATATGTATTTGTATGTGCTATAAAAATGTCTATATGCAGTATAAAGCTAACTGAGGGAAAAATTAGGATAACTTCTTAGCCACAACTTGTAGGAATGTGTAGCTCGGTCTGCAGGCTGGAGACCATGGCTGTGGGGGACATGATGCTCAATTGGCACAATATAGTACACAAAAATAATATTGTTCTACATCGTACTTTGGTGAATAGTGACTGGGGTCTTAAAAGCTTGAAAACAGCTATCTAAGATGCAATCATTAGTCTCTCCTTGTCCAGAAAAAGAAAACTAATGAAGAAAATCAAAGACGTATGGATACAGTCCAAAGGCATCTGTCTATGATCCTGAGACCAGAACTAAATGATGCCCAGCTACCAATGATAACCACTTGGAAAGGGATCAAAATTGGAGATATTGGATAGAGTAGGAGAATAAATGTGGTAAAACAATTTAAAAAATATAAAAAAGACCAGGTTTATTGCTTGGATAGAGTTTAGTGAAACCCCCGAGACTATAGCCCCAAGTCACTCTTTGGGCCTGGACTTGAACTCACTTCTGTGGCTTAACTATCAGCCAAATTAAAGACAGGTCTATGAGCTGAACAACTACACCAGGGAGATGCACTCCTTAGAATAATCAACCATGGGAGATCATAAGATCGTTTGCACAGGGTGAAAGATAGGGAGACAAGAATACATAGGCAAGAAGGACAAAGGGAAAGGGTAACCACAGGGAGGAAGAGGGAGGAGACCTGTTATACTCCAGGGATTGTAATCAGTGTCACAAAACAAAATGTGTATGAATTGTTGAATTAAAATTAATCTGCTTAGTAAAATTTCACCCAAATCAGAATAAAAAGTTAAAAAAAGAGGCATTATCAAAAATGTGAAAAGAGAAGCTACCAACTGGGAGAATATCTTCTTTCTTTTTGAAATGGCAAAAGCTGTGTGATAGATATATTTATAAAAACAACAACAAAAGTGTAGCTGCTGAGGCTGATCATGTATTACCAAATACCTTATGGGATTTGGTTCCTTGGTTTGGAGGTTTAGGGTCATGGTTTCATGGAATATTCTAGTTAGCTGGCCAAATAATGTGTGTAGTGCTTCTGTTCTACCTCCTAGTTCACTGCATAGTGCCTTGGGTTTTAAAAACTTTCCAGTGACACACCCATGCTCATCATATCATTATTTACAATGGCAAAAAGAGAAAAACAAGCTAAGTGACCAACAATGGGTGAATGGATGGATGAACAAACTGTAGTATTTTCACACAATGAAATACAATGCAACATTAAAAAAAATGATGAAACTGAGAAACATCTCATAGCGTAGATGAACCTAGAGGACATTATGCTGAGTGAAATTAGCCAATCACAAAAGTACAAATAATATATGAGACCATTATTATAAAAAGTCAAGGAAAGGTTTTCACACAAAAAGAAATATTCTTTGATGGTTACTAAGTGGGAGGGGAAGGAAGGGACTAACTAGAGGATAGGTACATATTAACTTGGATGAAGGGGAAGGTAATGTACAATAGAAGGAGGTCATCAAAAAATGATTAAGGTGAAGGAAGACACTGGAGGAGTACAAGAGTTAAAGGCAACAGAGGTAAATACTATTACATATACAATTCTGCAATAACAGCAATAACAATAACCTATGAGTGGGTACATAGGCACACAAGCTGAACAGGTTTGGGAAGTGAGAAGGAGAATTGGGATTATACCCATAAATATACATAAATTTGACAGAGGGTATTTCTACATATGTATTTACATATGATGCAAATATATACATGAATATAGTAGAGCATAGAGGGGGCAAAATTATAAAAACCGGTTAGCCATAACCAAAAACCTTGTGGGAATGAGTCACTAGGCCTTAGTGCTCAGGACCATAGTCTTGGGGAACATCAAGGTCAATTGGCACAACATAGTCCACAAAGATAATGTTCTACATCCTACTTTGGTGAGAGTGACTAGAGTCTTAAAAACTTTTGAGCAACCATGTAAGGTTCCACTATTGGTCTCTCCACATGCAGAGCAAAGCAAAGTGGAGAAAATCAAAGACACATGAAAATTATTAGTGTAAAGGACTAATGAACCATACTAACCTCAGCCTCTATAACCCTGAGACCAAAAGAACTAGAAGGTGCCTGGCTCCTAGTACCAATCACTCTGAAAGCAATCACATTAGAAGGTCCTGGATAGAGTGGGAGTAAATGTGGAATGAAACTCCAAATCATACAAAAGACCAGGCTTATTGATCAGATAGAAGCTGGTGAAACCCTGAGACTGTGGCTCTTAGTCATCCTTTGGACCTGGGACTGACCTCACTTCTGTGGCTCAATTTTTACCCAAACAACACAGGCCTACAAGATGAACACTAGGGAGATATTCAATCCTTAGAACAATCAACGATTTGAGATCAAAAGGGCATCATTTGCCCAAGGACAAAATTCAGAAGGCAGGAAGGGTTAAGAAAGAAAGAGGAATGGAAATGAGAAACACAGGGAGGAAGTGGAATGAGTGATGTTACATTGTGGGGAATGCAAATGTGTATGAACAGGAAACAAAATGTGTATGAATTGTTGAAAGGAAAAGTTATTTGCACTGTAAAGTTTCACCAAAATCACAATAAAAACTTTTTAAAAAAAAACCTGCCAACAGCTATCCAAGGTACAATTGGTCTCTATTCGCCTGGAGAACAGAGAAAGAAGGAGAGTCAGGAATACAAGGAGAAGATGGAACGTGTGGCTAATTCCCTCCATGAACAACCACCTCCTCTGCTCTGAAACCAGAAGAACTAGATGGTGCATGGCTACCATTGTTGTTGTTGTTGTTATGTGCTGTGGAGTCGGACCCGACTCATAGCGACCCCTCCTAGGATTTTCGAGACGGTATCACTACGGAAGTAGATTGCCCAACCTTCCTTCCGAGGAGTGGCTGGTGAGTTTGAACCACCAGCCTCTAGTTAGCACTCAAGTACTTTAGGCACTATGCTACCAGAGCTACTACGGCTACCATTACTGAACATTTATTTTTAAAATCAAACATTCTATAGAAGAATCCCAATCAATAGGAGAAAAATGCAGAACAGAGCTTCAGTCTCTCATGGATTCCAGACTTCCTGGAGCCACAGAAGCTGGATGAATCCCTGAAACTACTTCTCTGAGATAATCTTTAAACCTTAATCCAAGAATATCCAGTAACTTGAAAGATTAGATAGGAAACTTCGCAGGCAGTGAGTTTATGGCAATGGGGGAAGGACAACTCAGAAAAGGAAGTTGAGAATGGTTGCAAAACTCAAAGAATGTAATCAACATCACTGAATTGTACATGTGGAAACTTTAATTGGTGTATGTTTTGCCATGTTTGTTCTCAAGAACAACAATAAAAAAAATAAATGACTTTTTAAAAAAAGCTTTTGAAATTGATAGCTGTAGGGATTAAACTCCAGAGTTCCTAAGGAACCCATGTAATTTTCTTATTGTAAATCTTTCAAATCTATTGACCCTGAGCTTATTTCATGGTACCAGAGTCAGTTATTGAAAATTTTAATCTTGACAGAGAGTTTGGTTCAACAAATGGACACTGAAAAACACATCAGACAGAGGATAAGAATAAGGAACACCCACCCAACTCCTTTTCAAGAAAGTAGGAGTCATCTGAGGTATAGCAAAGCTGCGTTCTTAATATCTTTCCCTGAGGCTGTGGATGTCACAAGTTTCTCCTATTCTTATACTCCCAAGTCATGCTATAGGAAGAAAATGCTCTAGAATATATAGTAACATAGTAGCTGGCACCTAACACCTCTCCCAGTCTTCTTTCAGGTTTTATTCAGAGTCCAGGAGCTTCTTTTGGCTTTCGCAATTCTGAATCAGAATAATTCATTATGCAGGAAATGGAATTATATTGATTTGAAAACCAAAACCGCCAGTATTTACAAAGTACATCTTCAAGGAATGTTTAGGAGTATAGGTTACACTTACTGTTTTCTATTTATTAGTATTAATTAAAATAAGTAAATTTATTAGTTGTACAGTATAGATAGGTTAGTCAACACATTTGAGATGTGCTTATTACCCTGTTGTTTTTTGGTGCTCCAAGAGTGTCTTTACTTCTTCTTACTAACTGCTTAAGAATCATCTCCTTGGTTTTGGCAGCTGTCATATTGGTGTTTAAATTTATTGTGGAGACTATAATCCGTTTTTTAATATTTTTAAATGAACTTTCATCAGTTCTAACTCCTGACTTTTTAGTCGTCTTATCTGTGAAGCCAAATATGCAAAGAAAAACAAACAGAACACTTGAAGAATATGTTTGCTTTATCTTGAAGTGTTACAAATTTGAAAATTATTCATTTTACTATATTATTATCACTGTTAAGTAAATTACTCTAAGGACAAATCAGTGAGAGAAGGTCACCAACTTTGAAATTTTCTAAATATTTCCTTACTTTTTAGTGGTCAACAGTGTCTTTTTGCAACCACAGCCAAATGCTATGGTATGAAAGCTCAGACAATCTTCTATCAATTATTCAAGATAAAACATATAACTGAGAAGTTACCTTTTTCATGCTTTAGAAATATTGAGCACTTATTTAATCAAAGAAGGACAAATACTTTATGAGTCCACTATTATAAAAAGTCAAGGAAAGATTTACACACAGAATGAAACTTTGGTCATTACCAGGGATAGGAAGGTAGGGGAAGGAATAATGCTAGCAAGATAAGAGACAGGTAATGATTTGGGTGAAGGGAAAGGCAATATTGCCAAAGCAGGTGATAAGCACAATATCGCTATGGAAAAGGAAGACATGGAGAGGTGCACTAGATGTACAAAAAGAAAGACACAGGGAAAAGGTAACCACAAGGAGGAGTGGCAAGAGATTGTTAGGTTGTGGGGATCTCAATTAACACCAGGAAACAAAATGCATATGAACTATTGAAAGGAAAATGAATTTGCTTCGTAAATTTTCACCCAAACCAGAATAAAAAGTTAAAAACAATCTTTAGCACTTTTCAGTATGCTATATTTATAACAACGTGACATGTGAAAGGTCTAAAGCAGCATGTAGTTAACAAAGGCACTGCAATTAGGGCACATTCCCTGAGTGACAATTAACCAGAAGGGTTATTTGGGATGGTGCTGTAGCAATTTGGAAGTAAAATCAAAACCAAAACCACTTCTGGCAGGAAAGTTGTAGGCTAGCTTCCTTTCCTTTTCCACAACTATCTTTGAGCCACATCATTATTTTCTCTTTGAGGAGTTGCCTCTCCCCAAACTATAAAACTTCCAGAATTTTTGAATTCATCAGGTGTTTCTAATGTATAGCCTGTTTTGAGAACTTCTGCATCATCATAACATTTCTACTATATTATTTTTAAAATCAAGGAGCTCTGGTGGTGCAGTGGTTAAAGTACTTAGCTGCTAACCAAAAGATCAACTGTTGGAACCCACCAGCTGCTCTGAGGAAGAAAGACGAAGCAATCCATGTTTCCAAAGTTTCCTTGGAAACTCTAATTGGACAGCTCTACTCTGCCCTATGGGAGCTCTTGTAGCACAGTGCCTAAGGCACTTGACTGCTAAACAGAGGCTGTCGGTTCAAACCCACCAGTCACTCTTCAGAAGGAAGGTTGGGCAATCCACTTCCGTGGTGATACCGCCTTGGTAACCCAAGGAGGGGTCGCTATGAGTCGGGTCCGACTCAACAGCATATAACAACAACAACAATAACTCTGTCCTATGGGGTCACTATGAGTCAAAACCAACTCAATGGTACTGGGGTTATTTTTTAAAAGCATTAAATAATAGAATAGATGTTGCTGTCCGCTACTTTTAGCCTTAGTCTATGATTTCACTGATAAGCCAGAGTATCAACTTTCTGGTGAGTCATAAAAATTCCACCTTTTGAGTAGGGTAGAAGAGTTTGAGAGGCATTAGTGGTTTAATGGTAGAATTCTTGTCTTCCATGGGGAACATCAGGGGTTTCATTCCTGGCTAACACACTTCATGTCCAGCCACCATAGCCTACTTCCAATAGGGGTCACAATGAGTCAGGGGTCAAGCAGCCAACAACAATAACAGTTTAAGGAACAGTTGAAGATGGTATTGACTACATTTCAGGAATTTTTTCTTTCTTTCTTTTTTTTAAATTACCACTTAGTTTTTAAAGTGTTGAAGTTCTTTGAATAGTTCAACATATTTTCTACAATTCCCCAAAAATTAATTTTATTTTTACTCTTGGATTTCTGACTATATAAAATTACATGCATATGGTTGAGATGGGAAGGTTCTGAAATTGTTTGCACTGCTATACTTACCAGAATTTCCTACTGTTGTTTTATGAGTTTCAGAAAACAAGATGCTGATATTCTGTTTCAGGCTATTGGAACAAAATGTTTTAAGGATTCAAAATTAGCTTATTTACCATAGTAGCCATATAAACAACAACAACAAAAGAAAGTAACATGTGTGATTAATTTGAATTCTAGCTCCTATAAGAAAACAAATAATTTCTTTCCTGTTCACACTTTTACAGATAAAATTGGTGTTACCATTAGAGCTGATGCCCAAACTTAACAAAACATGAGCTTACTCTAAAAAGGAAACTGGATAAGGCTATTGGATGCCAGAGTATTGGATATTTTCTATGGATTGTCCCTTGTCCCTTTATAAAATGAATTTTGCCTATTGATCACTCAGCAAAAGCCCTATTCACCTTTGTTTTGCTTTCCACTTCAGTTTAAATATTGACCATACAGTAAAATTTATTCTTTTCAGACTTCATCATTTATAATTTTCTAATAATATAGATAAGAAATGATTCTTAGTGTATTAAATGTTTCAAAAATGATTTCTCTGATTTAAAGGTCTTATTTAAGACCTTGTTATTATTATTTTTTTTAAATTTAAGTGTAGTAGGAATCTATTCCAAAATCCTTAGTAAAGGATGTAAATGATGGTATCTTGAACTAAGATGATGGCATTGGAAAAAAGAAAAGTAGAAGGATTCCAGGTATGTTGTGGAGATAGAACAGACCTGACTAGTAGAAGACTGGATACAGGACAGGGGAAGACGGTAACATAGGGAATGGGAAGAGTCAGGTGGGCTATTAGTGATGGGCTGGTGAGAAGAAAGGGGTGGGATTCAAGTATGATTCCTAGATTTCAGGCTCAAATAACCAGATCTCATTTGACTGCTAACCAGAAGGCTGGTGGTTCAAACCCACCAGCCACTCCTCGGAAGGAAGGTTGGGCAATCTACTTCTGTAGTGATACTGCCTCGGAAACCCAAGGAGGGGTCACTATGAGTCGGGTCCGACTCAATGGCACATAACAACAACAACAACATTTATTAAAATGAAAAACCCTAGAGGAAAAAAAAAATTATGTTTTGACTATGTTAAGGTTAAAATATTTATTAGATATATGTGTAACATAGACAGTTACATATATGAATCTGATGCTTGATATGGGTTTCTTCAGACTTTCACCTTTACTCTGTTCAACAACAGATTTAGTTAATATTTTAACAGGATTAAAATTTACTTTAAAATTTTGCACTTTTTGTTCAATTTGGTTGACTTTTTCTCTTATTTTTTCAAAGAGGAGGCAGACAATATGATCAAGGCAAAATTCTTTGTAAAGGGTACTTTTATATTTAATGAGAAAGAAATATATTTCTAATGCAGCAAAATCAATTGTATATAAATTTTATTTGTATATTTTAGCTGCATTTATCCAGGACAGAAAATAACTTATGGCTGTACTTTATTTCATGTTATGTATAAAAACTGTGATTTTATATTTAGTTACATTTAAAATATATGTAAGTTAAAAAAATAATATTGATGTAAGATTTTCACATTTAAAGGGATAATCTAATTGTTAATACTTTGAAAAACATTTTCTTCTTAACTTTTTTTTTTAATTTTGCATTTTCACATAGCAGGTTTGCTTTTTAAAAAACAAGGTGCATTTATATATTAAAGTAAAACATTTTTTTTTCACCAGACTAATAAAATTTAGAGTTTAATAATATACACCTTGACTTTTTAATTTCATTATATAATAGGACTTCTCCTAAAATTGATCCATATTTTATATCAAATGCTCCTGGTCCCTTTAACTTTTTAAGCATTTGGTGAATGGTAATGGTTTTCCCAACACCAGACTCTCCTAAGGAGAAAAAAAAATACAACAGGTTAGATTTCTGTGCAAGGAAACATATGCCAACATATTACATTGAACCAACAACATTTTCCTTTATTAGAACATTGCATGAAAAGTATATTTTTGCTCTTGCTTTCCTTTCTTGTGGTTAAGAATGGCTAAATCAGGGAGTTAATATAAACTTTCTCAAATTTGAATTATTTATATCTCTTACAAAAGGATATGTTAGGAGTGAAGTACTGTTTTTACCACATTGAATATTTTGCTTATACCTGTTGCTGTCAAGTTGATTCTGACTTATTTTGATGCTAGCACTGCAGAAGTACTACATAAAATTAAATTCCCTTAACATTTTTGCCAGCAGAATCTGAGGGAACAAGTTGATGATAAATGTGTTGAAGCAGAATAGATTTATAACTTTAGAACTCACCAAGATACTAAAAACAAGAATCCCCTTTATCAAGCATGAGGGAAAACACAGGTTATCAGAGAGTTACAACTTCATTTTGCCTGAATTCTTTGAGTATGGAGCCTGGAAAGTGAGACTAATGCCTCTGGTAAAAGGAAAAACAACTTAGAGAATTGGTCAAGGTAATCAATGGGTTCCAATAAATATTAAGAAACAGTAGGAGCTGGATTGAATCACTCCCTTGGTAGGAGCAAAGGATTGGAAAATATTAACATTTAAATTTAATTAAACCAACCAATGTTATTGTCAGTGGCTCTGTAAGGACTCCAGGCCTCAGGACCTACATATATTAATTGAATAGTTCTTCTGGAATTTTCCTAAAAGTAATGAAAATATGAAAAAAGATTAATAATGTCCTGTATGG
This sequence comes from Orycteropus afer afer, assembly GCF_000298275.1. NCBI lineage: Eukaryota > Metazoa > Chordata > Mammalia > Tubulidentata > Orycteropodidae > Orycteropus > Orycteropus afer. Next base: position 12,114,922 of record NW_006921626.1, on the reverse strand, counting down.
ATGGGTATGTGGGGAAACAGGGCTTCATATGCTGTTGGTAAGGACATAAATTGATAGGGGTCGCTATGAGTCAGGTCCGACTCGATGGCACACAACAACAACAACAATGTAATTCAATGTAGAAAGATATAATAAAACAATTTTGTTGTTGGTATTCACATAATCTAGCAAATATTTCGTTGATGCAATTTATAACTCTACCACACATTATTTTATGATTACAATTGCTAGTAAACATTTCTAAGGATTCTTGAGATCCGTAAAGGGGTGACGTGATGAGTTACTGCCTTGGGTGACAACAACCCTCTTGATACCACTGGTGAAATAACTTATCTCAGATTACACAGCTAATATTTGCAGGACTAGAATTCAAACCTAAGAAGTGTTTGTATGAATTTAAAGCCTACACTTTTTCTACCACATGTTAGAATTACTAAAGGGGGCAAAGATCGAGAAAAAAATTTCATATGTTGATGCCAATTTATAACATGAGCTTAATTTTGTTGATTAATTATTCTTTCCAAATCCTGGTATTCAAAAACATGTCTCTCATAGTTTTCCACGTTAAAGAAAACGATTTAAGTGCATTAACTTGAGTTTCAATCTTACTTTTGTTTCATAGTTCATGTGAGGAACTTAAGAGTAATAACTAGCAAAGTTTATAATTTCACTTAGAAAAATCGTACACATATATTACAATTATTTCACTTATGCGTGATGACTAAATAATCTCTAAGCCTCTTCCTAGCTCTGAAATGCTTCTGTTAAATATTTTTAATACCTGTGAGAAGTACAGGGTAGGAATTCTTTAAAAGAAAGCTTGTGAGGAAAGAAAGGCATGCTGTATCTCTGGTAGCAGTATGATTAATGTACTCTCCACTTTCTGTTATCTTCAAGAGGTTTTCACTGGATCCTTGAAGATCAGCTAGTAATGAAGTCCCTAAGTTAAAATAAAAATACTGTTTCAAATGACTTAGAAATAAATATTAATCTAATCTTTTAGATACCCAATACTTTCTGAAAAAGTACATACAGTCTAAAACAACTTAAACCTATACAGGTAAGACAAAATGCTGGGGTGGGGGGGTGTCTCTGCTGATCTTAGACCTTGCTCCTCTCACAAATACTTTCAGCTGGTGAGCTCGCTGCTCATATCCCTTAGTCTACAATATGCAAATTTCCTTACTTCCTACACCAGACCTACTAATGTTCCTTCTATGCAAGCATCTCCTCTTCCTTCCAGTGAGAAAG
>NW_006921626.1:12094244-12099221 GCF_000298275.1 Orycteropus afer afer | reverse complement strand
AAATTCTTGTAAGGTTTTTTCTGTGTTTTCTTTGTTCTGTCTCTCAATCCTCTGAAGATACCTAAAGACAATTCTTTTGAATTCCTTGTCAGAGAGTTGCAATGCTGCTTCTTCCTCGGGGATGTGTTCTGGGTCTGTATCCTGCTCTCTTGTTTCTACCACTTTATCCTGCTTCTTTGTGTGGACTGTGATGGTCTGTTGTTTCTGTGGCATCGTGACATTGTTGTACTTAGATCTCTGTTAACTGTTTGTGAAGAGCAGCCAAAGGTGGTTGAGCCTTTTCTCGGTGGTTTTTTTATTGTTGGCCCATTGGTGGAGTAGGAAGAAGTGGCTCTCATTCAGTAAGTGGAGTTGCAGGAGGTGTGGGTGTAGTTGTGTTTTATGGGGTCTGCAGTTGTCTTCCACTCAGTTGGGCACAAATTACTATTGAATAACCATAAAAAAACTAGAAACCCATGGACAAAAAACACACCATGCAATCACACATGAACAATGACCAAAAAAAAGTGAAAAGGGGGAAAAAAAAAAAGAAGAAGAAGAAAAAACAAGCAAATCTGCAATATCTAGGCATAGGGCCACAAGAAGAAGAGAAAAAGGAAAAAAAAAATAGGGAAGGAGAATAACAAACGAAGAAAAAAAATAGGAAGATTGCAAAAAAGAAAACCAAGAAATGGGGTTAGCCACGAGAGGAAAAAAAAAGAAAAAACAGGGAAAAGAAGAAAAAGCGAACAAAAAACAAACAAACAAACAACAACAACAACAACAAAAACCCTTAAATTGGGGGGGGCATAATCCCAACCAGGAACAGGGAAAAGAAAACTATTGAAAACTAGGACCTGGTAGGGGAAGATCAAGAACAATAATAAAAAGGACAAATGAATCAATAATATTAGTTGGTTTGGAACGGACAAATACAAGCAAACTAATCACCGGGAAAAAGGGAGTGAAAAAGAAAAAAAATTAAAAAGAAAGAAGAAGAAGAAAAAAAAAAAAGGACTGCTTAGGGCACCCAGGCTCTGTCTGAGCACACAGATTGCGATCGAACCCCTGTGTGGGCCCAGAAGGTAGGTTGGAGTGGGGACGGCCACACCCCCGCCCACCAAGCAGGTGCAGGGTGCAGCAACAAGAAGAATGTCGCACCCCTTCAGTCCCATAGGCCCCGAGTGTCCCCGGGGCTGTCGGAAAGCAGAACGTGATCTTAAGCCCCAGAAATCTGTGAGAGCACTGTCTCTTTAAATATCCAAGCTAGTCATGCAGCTTAAATGTACAACATGGCAGCGTCCTCCGGACTGGCAAAAGTCTACCACTTGGCCCACCTTTCTCTTCACGTTCCCCAGTTTATTCACTAGCTACTATACACAGTCCTCCGCACGGACCCTGGCTAGCAGGGGATTTTTAGGTTAATTCTTAAGTCTTACCACCACCGGATTCTGCTGGAGCACTCTCTTTAAACATCCAAAATAGTTATGCTGCTTTTTTTTTTTTTAAATGTACAACATGGCAGCGTCCTCCGGACTGGCAAAAGTCCGACACTCAGCCCACCTTTCTCTTCACCTTCCCCAGTTTGTTCCCTTGCCACTATACACAATTCTCCACACGGACCCTGGCTATCAGGGGATTTTTAGATTAATTCTTAAGTCCTACCACCACTCAGGAGTGTCCAGGTCATTTGTGTTGTCAGGGGCGCTCAGGTCCCTGCCAGACCGCAGCTCCATATATCTCCTTTTTTGCTATTTTCACGCAATTTCTTCTGCTAGTTGGGGTTTAGTCTACTTCTGAATCCTTCTCTTCAAGGCTCAGGGGTCCAAGATTAACTTCTGTGTCTGTGTCAATTGGTTTCCCTTTCCTTTGTTGAAGAGGGTCTGTGCAGTCCTTCTATCTAGTCCGCCATCTTCCCAGCTCCTCTGGAAATATATGTTTGCTTCTGCTATTATGAGAAGCTCTGGTGGCACAGTGGCTAAAGCATGCAGCTGTTAATCAAAAGGTCAGTGGTTGGAACCAGCCGCTCCATTGAGAAAGATGAGGCAGTCTACTTCTGTAAAGATTTACAGTCTTGGAAACCCTATGGGGACAGTTCTACTCTGTCCTACAGGGTGGTTATGAGTCGGAATTGACTCAATGGCTGTGAGTTTGGTTTGTTTGGGGTTCTGCTTTTATAAGTAAACTGGATTTTATGTATTATAGGAGCTCTGGTGGTATAGTGCCTAAGACATTTGACTGCTAACCAGAAGGCTGGCGGTTCAAACTCACCAGCCACTTCTCGGAAGGTTGGGCAATCTACTGTAGTGATACTGCCTGGGAAACCCAAGGAGAGGTCACTATGAGTTGAAATTGACTTGACAGCAGTTACATGGAAAAAGTGATACTGTGACATTTAGATTCTTTTTATAGGTTTGGGTTTGAAAGCATGGGAGGGTTTTCATTTCTTTAAACCCTTTGCCAGCAATTATGATAAATTCTAACCAGAGAAAGTAATGTCTTAGATTTGGAAAAAACTTTGGTTTCTCATAAAATGGTACACTAAGATTCAAGTCATATGCATTGATACTCTGTTATGCTTTTTCTATATAGAGGTAAAAAGCATCTGACTGCTATTTAGAAGGTTGGTGATTCAAACCCACCAGCTACTCAAGCGGAAGGAAGATAGGGCAATCTACTTCAATAAACATTTACTGTCTTAGAAACCCAATGGGAGGGAGGTTGCTATGAGTTGGAATTTACTCAATGGAGGTGGATTTTGCATTTTGGAGTTTGGTAAAAAAGCTAAGCACTAACATATGATACAAAATCCAGAGGTTTTATGTAAGTATGCTCATCCACTAATACTATGACATTACTGGTTATTTTCTGTCAAAAATTCTTGCATTCAGACTTTTTATCATCTTTGATGAAAGAAACCTGACCTCAAAGCAATTAAATTCAATTTGCATTTATTGAATCTCTTATATTTGCAAGAACTCTACAAGAAGTTTGGTCATTAAGTTCCTGTCTCAAACTTACACCAAGCCCTCAAAGTGCAATGAGTTTCTATAGTTTTTCTTCTATATGTAAAAGCAAAACACTCAGAATAAAAGCTATATAGAATATGTGTATATTTGTCAAATTATTATTATTCTTTTCTAAATAGCAGTTGTCTTTATTACCAAGTCTAAGTTCTTAATGTTTCTACTATTTTAAAGATATTCTCTCACTTTTCTTCTGTCAGTAATCATAGCTAATTAAAAAATTATATTTTTGTTAAAAAGACCATCAATGCACTAATTTTTCAGTGTATAGCTGAGTAAAATATATTCCAAATTTGTCAGAGAATAATATTCAAAATTTTTAAAGTCACTTTTTGTAAACATAGATCTAAACACAAACTTGGAATACATCAGTCCTCACAGTTGCTGACGTCACAGCTTTTATAATTAGAATCTTCCCAATGTTCCAGAGAAGCTACAGTGTGGTTCTTCTTATTACTCTTACCTCTTTGAACTAGTGTCTGAACACTAGGAACTAATTCTGACCAAGGTACAAATTCACACTGCTGTATATCCACAAAATATCCAAAGATAGACTGTTCGCCACTTGGTAGGTGGATGCCTATATTTGAAAATGATAAATAAATCAATCCAACTTACAAAAAGATAATTTGTGGAATATTTGAATAACCATATGATCTACACCTGGATGATTTGGTTATTGAAGTAGAACTCACAAATACTCACCAAGGACACATCTAAATATATAAAATGGGTCTATCCTTTCTTTCCCTAACATCTAATCCATGAAAATGCATTTTTATTAACTTTTTCTCCTTTTCATATCCAGAAAGCAAGATGAATCATAATTTGATATTTTTTGAAATCTAACCCAAAATTCCTGCTTATTGCTGTGTATGTGGATATAATTAAATGCCTATAATATATTGGTTGCAGTCAAAGCAATGCATTAGAGAACTTTGATACTTACAAATAATCATTAATGACATTTATTTTTCCATTATTGAAGTAATAAATTCTCTTAGCAGAAAATTTTGGAAAATGTTTAATAATAACAGCAAAAAATTTAACCATGGTTTCACCCTACAAAGATAACAGTGTTGATATTTGATATGCTTTTTCAATAATAACTTTTGTGTGTGTATGTGGAGGCAGACTGTATTTAATGCAATTAATCTCTTTGGGGTCTAGGAATAGCCCCCTGGAGATTCATTTGCTGGGGAAACATGGTCTGCAAGGCTGAGGCAGTGGGCACTGTGGTCATGGCCTTGCCCAAAGTTCAATTTCTTCAGAGGTCTGTCTGCTGTCCAGAATGGCAGCCACTTCAATGGGCAAATAGGATGGTTGTCTCTAGGCCCAAGGGGGTTGCTTTGGGTTGGGATCCCCTGGGGCTGGCTGGCAGTTTAGGTTTTCCATAGGTGGGATGGGAGGTGTAATGTTTGGTGGGAGGAGGGCTGAAATTCTGAAATCTCATGGTTTTAACTTGTGTTTCAGTGCCATTTTTGGAGTTTTCTGGTTTCACCAGGATCGATGGTGGGGCAGATGCAGGTGGTTTTATTGGAGGCTCACTGTCGATGGGAATTTCTTTGCCTTCCATGATGAGGGAACTGGCCCTCGAGTGGATTCTGGTGCCACTGCCTCTGCTGACACACGTGAGCAGGCTTGGGTCCCATCTCTACCACCATTGCAGGCAGCGAGGAAGGGACTCCCTGCAGCTCATAGAATTGGAACTGCTGCAGCCACACTACCATAGTGGGGCTACCTCTGAGGGAGCCCACCATGAGGCTGGGGATCTCTGACTGAACGGGTCTCTGTAGGGATCCATCTGGAGGAATAATGTGATGAGATACCAGTAACAGGCCAGCTGACAGCAGGTTGGTTGGGGTTGGGTTAATTTTTTTTTCCCATACAGCAAAATTCACTTTTTATCCCCTGTATATAGGAGAGCTCTGGTAGCATAGTGGCTAAGACACTTGCCTGCTAACCAGATGGC
>NW_006921626.1:12076978-12094144 GCF_000298275.1 Orycteropus afer afer | reverse complement strand
GGAAACCCAAGGAGGGGTCGCTATGAGTCGGGGCCGACTCGATGGCACATAACAACAACAACAACAACATAGTTCTATAGATAAATAGAATACAGAACATTTCCAACACCCTAAAGAATTTCCAATGTTGATCCTTTGTAGTCAGACCCTTTACCTAATCCAAAACTCTAGAAACCATTGATCTTTCTTTGTTCTGTATTTTTACCTTTTCCAAAATGTCACATAAATAGAATCTTAGAGTATGTAACCTTTTGATACTGGGGTTTTTCACTTAGCATAATGCCTTCATTCTGCTTCCCCTGTATTTAGTTTGCTCTTCTTTTTCTAGACTCTTAAGGTGGAAGCTTAGATTAATGATTTAAGACTGTTCTTCTTTTCTAATCTAAGTATTTAATGCTATTAATTTTGTTCTAAGCACTGCTTCCACTGATCCCACAAATATTGATTGATAGATTGTCATTCTGATACAGTCCAAAATGCTTTCTAATTTCCTTTAAGACTTCCTCTATGATTGACAGATTTTTTAATATTGTATTATTCAATTTCCTAATATTTGGTGATTTTCAAATATCATTCTGTTATTCTAGTTTAATTTCAGTATGGTCAGAGAACATGCTTTGTGTAATTCCAATTCTTTAAAATTATTCGTGCTTGTTTTATGGCCCAGGATATGGTTTATTTTATTGAATTTTCCATAGGCAATTGAAAAGACTGTGTGTTCTGCTGGAATTTGGTAGAGTGTTCTATAAATATCAATTAGGTCAAGTTGGGTGCAAGTGTTCAAATATTTTGTATCCTTATTGATTTTGTGTCTACTTGTTTTACTGATTATTGAAATAAGAATGCTGAAGTCTCTGAGTAGTGTAAATGTCAATTTGTCTATATCTTTTTCTGGTCTATCAGTTTTCTTCTTCATGTATTTAAAAACTTTATTGCTAGGTGATATACTTTAGGATTGTGATGTCTACTTAGTGAATTGACTTTCTTTATTATTCTGAAATTTCCTTGTAATTTTCCTTGTTCTCAGGTTGGCTTTGCCTGATCCCTCTATAATATTATGCTTCAAATGGATTTCTTGTACATAACACATCATCAGCAAATATGCCTATTAATCAGTATCTTTGGGTCATTTAAATTTAATATAATTATTGATATGGTTGGATTTAGGTCTACCATTTTATTTAAGTTTACCATTTATTTTAGGAGCTCTGGTGGTGTAGTGCTTAAGGCACTAGAGTGCTAACCAGAAGGTTGGTGTTCAAACCCACCAGCCACTCCTCAGAAGGAAGGTTGGGCAATCTACTTCTGTAGTGATACTGCCTTGGAAACCCAAGGAGGGGTCACTATGAGTCGGGTCCAACTTGACAGCACATAACAACAACAGCAACAACATTTTTGTTTTTATTTTTATGCTTATTCCTTCTGATTTGTATCCCTTTGCTTCTCCTTTCCTGCCTTCTTCTGAATTATTTGAAAGTTTTTCTGAATTTCATATTAATTAATTTCTTGGTTTTTAAATATTCCTCTTGTACAGTTCTTTTAGTGCTTACTCTAGGGATTATAATATATGTGCTAAACTTTCATAATACACTTAGAATTGATATTTCAGCACTGCAAAAAATGTAGAATTCTTACACTTATTTAGTTCCTTAAATTTCCTCCCATTATAATATTGTAGCTATGTATATGACAGTGAAACCTTTGAGAGATAGAACTTCAAGGAACTGCCTTGTTTTTCCAGGTCTTGCAAGTTTTCTGTCTTTGACAGTACTGTCTTTACCACTTTCCTATTGCTTATTTTTGTAAAAAATATTTCTGTTTTCCTTCTCTGACAGATTTTCACCTTATGCAGTTTTCAGCTTTTGCAGGCTTTACTATTTATCTGTATATATTGACAATCCCCATCAGAATATATTATAATTTTTGATGAAACTTTCTTGTAATCAGAGATGTACCCATTTTCTAACTCTTCTATGTACACTTGAAAATAATATATATTTATAATATATATACATATAAATCTAGGAAAATTTGAACTTGTCAAAAATGAAATGTAAAGCATAATGATTGATATCCTAGGCATTAGTGAACTGAAATGGATTGGTATTGGCCATTTTGAATCAGGCAATCACATAGCCTACTATGCCAGGAATAACGTATGCATATACTCATATACATGTTTAACTTGAAGCTGAAGAAAATTAAAAAAATGTCCATGAAAGCCAAAGGTATGACCTTGAGTATATCTGACTTGAATTTAGAGACCATCTCAAGAAGAGACTTGATGCACTGAACACTAATGACTCAAGACCAGATGAGTTGTGGGATGCCATCAAGGGCATCATACATGAGGAAAGCAAAAGATCATTTAAAAGACAGGAAAAAAGCAATGGCCAAAATGGATGTCAGAAGAGACTCTGAAACTTACTTTTGAATGTATGGTACCTAAAATGAATGGAAGAAATGATCAAGTAAAAGAGTTGAACAGAAGATTTCTGTGGCTAAAAAGATAAAGTATCATAATGAAATGTGCAAAGACTTGGAGTTAAAAAACCCAAAGGGAAGAATATGCTTGGCATTTCTCAAGCTGAAAGAACTGAAGAAAAAATTCAAGCTTCAAATTGTAATACAGGAGGATTCAATGACTCAAGAAGCATCAAAAGAAGATAGAAGGAATCACAAAGTCACTGTAGCGAAAAGATTGCTTGATGTTCAACCATTTCAAGAGATAGTATATGATTAAGAACCAATAGTATTGAAGGAAGAAGTCCAAGCTGCACTGAGGCATTAGTGAAAAACTGGACTCCAGGAATTGACAGAATACCAATGGAGATGTTTCAACAAACAAATGTTATGCTGGCAGTGCTCACTTGACTATGTCAAGTACTTTGCAAGACAGTTACTTGGCCAACTGACTGGAAGAGAGCCATATTTCTGTCTAGTCCAAAGAATGGTGATCTAACAGAATTCAGAAAGTGTCAAATAATATCATTAAGATCACACACAAGTAAAATTGTGCTGAAGATAATTCAAAATGATTGCATCAGTTTATTAACAGAGAACTGCCAGAAATTCAAGTCAGATTCAGAAGAGGATGAAGAACAAGGAATATCACTGCGGATGTCAGATGGATCTAGGCTGAAAGCAAGTAATACCAGGGAAGATGTTTATTTATCATGCAAAGACATTCAGCTGTATGGATCAAAGCAAATTATGGATAACATTGTGAAGAAAGGAAATTCCAGAACACTTAATTGTGCTCATATAGAACCTGTATATATACTAAGAAGCAGTTGTTAGAATAGAATGAGGGGATACTGTGAGGTTTAAAATCAGGAAATGTATGTGTAAGGTTCTATCCTTTCACTGTATTTACTCAATCTGTATGCCGAGTAAATAATCCAAGAAGCTGGACTATATGAAGGAGAACTTGGCATCAGGATTGGAGGATACTTATTAACAATGCAGATGACACAGCCTTGCTTGCTGAAAGTGAAGAGGACTTGAACCACTTACTGATGAAGATCAAAGACTAGTATAGATCAAAGTCTTCAATATAGATTACACCTCAACATAAGAAATAAAAAATTCTCACAGCTGGATCAATAAGCACCATCATGATAAAGGGAGAAATGATTGAAGTTGTCAAGGATTTTATTTCATTTAGATCCACAATCAGTGCCCATGGAAGCAGCAGTTAGGAAGTCAAAAGATGTATTACATTGGGAAAATCTGCCGCAAAAGACCTATTTAATGTCCTGAAGAACAAAGATGTCACATTGAAGACTAAAGTCATGGTATTTTCAATCACCTCATAGGCATGTGAGAGCTGGACAATTAGGAAGACTGAAGAAGAATTGATACCTTAGAATTGTGTTGGTGAAGAATACTGAATGTGATAGTTGGAGCTGTGTGTCAACTTGGCTGGACCACAATTCTGTGTGGTTTAAGCAATTGTGATGTGGGTTATTCTATGATGGGATTGGATGTATATATTTTGAGCAGCTAATCAGTTGAAAGGGAGCTTTCCTAGGGGTGTGGCCTGCTTCCAATATATTTATGGACATCCTGGGAAAAGAGATTCTTCTGTGGGTCGGGATCCTGTTGTGCTGCCTACAACTGTCTATGAGTGAACAATCCACCATTTGGCCTGGAGATCTTGGATTTGTTATTCATTGGAGTCAACAGCTGGTATATTGCCTGTCAACCTTAAGCTCATCCGCCCCTGCAGCTGCATGAGTCGGGAAAAGCCTCCATTTTGACATTTGATCCAAAAACTTGGGACTTGCCAGCTTCTACAAGTGTGTGAGCCATTTCCCTAAGATAAATTTCTCTTTCTCTGTATGTATGTATAAGCTTTACTGGTTTTCCTTCTCTAGAGAACCCAGCCTAACACACTGAATATATCATGGACTCCACAAAGAATCAACAAACCTGTTTTGGAAAAACATGTTCCTTAAAAATAAGGATGGCAGGACTTTGTCTCACATACTTTGGACATGTATCAGGAAGGAGGGAGCTCTGGTGGCATAGTGCCTGTGGCATTTGACTGCTAACCAGAAGGCTGGTGGTTCAAACCCACCGGACACTCCTCAGAAGGAAGGTTGGGCAATCTACTTCCATAGTGATACTGCCTCAGAAACTCAAGGAGGGGTGGCTAAGAGTTGGATTTGACTCAGTGACAGTGCAACATGTGACATTAGGAAGGACCAGTCCTTGGAGAAGGATATCATGCTTGGTAAACTAGAGGGTCAGCAAAAAAAGAGGAAGACCCTCAATGAGATGGATTGACCCAGGGACTGCAGCAATGGCCTCAAACATAGCAATGATTGTGAGGATGGCACAGGACTGGGCCGTGTTTTGTTCTGTTGTACACAGGGTCTTTATAAGTAAGAACTGAATTGACAGCAACAAAAGGAGTTCTGGTGGTATAGTAGATAAGACATTTGGCTGCTAACCAGAAGGTCAGCAGTTCAAACCCACCAGCCGCTCTGTGGAAGGAAGGTGGGTGATCTACTTCCATAAAGATTTACAGCCTCGAAAACCCAATAAAGGTTGCTATAAGTCAGAATTGACACGGTGGCAGTGAGTTTGGTTTAATAGCAACAACACCATACATATATATAATTTACATAGATATCAATTAGGCCAAATTTATTTTTTGAATCACTTACAACTTTAATATTTTTATGTCTTTTTCATCTTTCAATTTCTGATTGAAATAGGCTAAAAATTATGATTTCAGAATTGTTAGTATCTCTTGGAATTCTGTCAGATATTGCTATTCCATGGTTATGTTGTTAAATTTGTCCACGTCTATGATTATCTTTTTGGGTTACTGTTATATTTTAATGTGGTGTTCTTTTTCCTCTTATGTCTTTTGAGTAAATTCTACTCTATCATATATTATTGGTACTTTGCTTTCTCTTAGTTTGAACTGCATCACTTATTTTTGTTACTCATTTTATTCTCCGTTTTTCTATATGGTTGCAATGCCCATACTGATTTACAAATTTTTGTAACAAATCTAATGTTATTCAATATTTCTTTCCTATTCTCAAACATGACAATATTTTAGCACACTTTTAACTTCCAGTGAAATAATTCCATCTTCCATCTTGTTATTTTTTGTATAGAGGTTTAATTTTATATTTTTAATACAAAGGAATTATGTACTTAATAATCAATAAATCAATTTGTTTACCTATTTTACTTAGTTCTATCTATGCTCACCATTTTTCTTGTATATTGCACCTTCCCACTAGGTTTACTTAGTTTTCTTGCTAAAGTACACTTTTAAATAATTCTTTTAAGCAAACATACAGGTATTTGACAATTTCAGTCTTTGTATGTTTGAGTGGATCTTTATTTTGATATCATTCTTAGATGATAGTTTGAGGATAAAATTGTAGGTTCCATCAGCACTTCTGATCTCTATGTTGCTAGCAAAAATTTGTTTGTTCATCTAATTGCTATTACTTTGTAGACAGTATGTCTTTTTTCAAATGAAAGCTTTAAAGGTTTTTTTTCTTGATGTCTGAAGTTTGACTCTAAAGTGTCTAAATGTGTTTAATCTGTTGATTTACATCAATTCTGGCAAACTCTCTGGTGTTGTCTCTTCAAATGTAGGTTCTCCAACATTCCCTTCATTCTTCTTATGGAATCCTTCATGTCCCATATCTTTGTTTTCTCACATTTCAATTTACTTATTATTTGATGGTGACCAGAGTAAAAGTGATCACAACTATTAAATTTTTCATTTTAATGACTACATTTTACATTTTTAAAATGTATATTTTTTGTAAAGGTGCATGTTCTCTTTTCATTGGTACTTGTTTTTGTTCTAATTTTTATTTTAAAATGGATATTGATCCCTCATTTTTCTCTTTGAGAACTCTGAACATATTTATTTTTAAATCTCTGTTAAGCCCTGACAATTCCATCAAGAATGAATAAATATTATGATGGGTGGTTTTATTGATATAATTTCTTAGTGTTAGTTTCCTTGACATTTTGTTTCCAGATATTTTGTCTGCAGGTTTATTGTAAGTGAGAAGTTTTTTGTTCCTTTTTTTCTCTTTTTCATCTCTAATCCAATGGTTTTCTAGTTTTATGATTACTTCCACCTGTCTCTCCTTTCCTTTCTACAACCTCTGTCCTAAACTAGGATTTAAAATGGTATTTCAGATGAGAAAACAGTCTCTCGTATCCATTTTGTGCCAAAAATAAACAATCTAACAGAATGAATAATTATTCACTTGCCTGTAGGTTTATAAGGAGAAGAAATATAGAAATTGATGTATTTCTAGCTAATACAATTAAAGCAGTTTATTTACCTTTTGAGTTGGAGTAAAAAATTGATTCATTAGATTAAAAAAATAAATTAGCATGCAATGCTTTGAGATTAAAAGTTAATTTCCATAGAAAATAACATCAAAACATTACCATCTAGATGTCTTAAATGGAACTTTATTATTATTTTTAACTTTTTATTATGATTTGTGTGAAATTTTACAAAGCAGATTCATTTTACACATTTGTTTTGTGACACTGATTACATTCTCTGCAGTATAATAACCTTCCTCTCGTTTCCTCCCTGTGAAATGGAAACTTTTACAAGTAACCTTGAAAACAAAAAAAAACAAAACTTAAAGAGTTATATCAAACAGTATTGTGGAGAATGTTTCAACTCTGTTTTATCTAATAAGGTTCTTCTATATATATTCATCTTCAATATTCTGTCTCTTTGGGAACCTTCATCAACAATCTCTTTATCTGTTCAAAGTTCCTTTAATCAGGCAACATTCACATGGAGGAAATGTCGAACATATAAGAGTGCATAACTATGATGGGCAGGGGGGCAGGGAGGAGGTTACTGGGAAGGGAGGGGAGGAGAGTGGATTAGGGTTGGAGATAGTAATTGAGGAATGAAACCAAATGTACACGGAATGTTGACTGTAAAACAAACTCTGCTCTGTAAGTTTGCACCTAAAGCACAATTAAAAAGAAGAAGAAGAAGGAGGAGGAGGAGGAGGAGGAGGAGGAGGAGGAGGAGAAAAGAATAATGCTCCCCTCCAAGAATGCAGTATTCATCCAATAAGGATTTATTGAGCATCTTGAGGTCCTGGTGGTGTAGTGCCTAGGACACTTGACTGCTGACCAGAAGGCTGGCAGTTCAAATCCACCAGCCACTTCTTGGAAGGAAGGTTGGGCAATCTACTTCTGTAGTGATACTGCCTTGGAAACCCAAGGAGGGGTCACTATTAGTCAGATCTGACTCAACAGCAGTGAGTTTGTTTTTCTTTTTTACATCTTGACCAGTGGGGAGACAGTGGTGAATAAAAAGACTTGAGTTTACCATCTGGTGGGTGGAGTCAGCCATTAAACAAGATCAGTAAGGAGAAAGTTGTAGTATATTAGATGATGGAAACCTCTGGGGAGAAAAATAAAGCAGGGTGGGGTAGTAGGGAGTATCAGGTGGCCAGGCAAGGCCTCACACAAGTGTAAGCTCAGGTTTTAAGCTATGGGGAGACATCTGGAGAAAGGCATTCCAGGAAAAGTTCAGCATGTGAAAAGGCTCTGGGGCAGAAGCATGCCTGCTATGTCCTAGGCATAGTAGAGACCTGTGTGACTAGAGGCAGTGGGGGACAGGGAGTGGAGAGAGCAGGAGGAGACAAGGTCATAGATCATGTCAGCTTGTAGGCCATTACAAGCTTGGTGGGAAGCCACTGGGAGGTTTAAGCAGAGTAGAAACACATTTTGAGGATCCACGTTAATAGCTCACTCTGGCTGTTAGCCAGAGTAGATAGAGTGCAGGCAGGCAGGGAGACTAGTAAGGCAGTCATTGGAATAATCTGGATGAGATGACAATGGTGACAAAAAAGAAAAGAAAAGAAAAGAAAAAAACACCAAAGTTCCTTTAATCAGTAATAGCTGATTAAAGAAGGTTACTGTTTCAAATGATCAGAAACAGTATCAGAATGTATCATACATTCCATTTGTTAGAACTGATTCACAAAGCACAAATACTAAACAAATCTAAGACAATAAAATAATGTACAAAATATTATTTTTAAAGAAAGAAATATTGGACTATGATATTCTGCATCTACAGTAGTTCCTGCCACATGGTGATATGGATAATACAGATTTAGCTAGATAGTTAATGGGCAGGTTGGCTGAGTTTTTAATGTCCACGCTTTATCTTTTTCCTTCTGCTGTACTAGGCTCACAGTAGCACCAAGGATCAAAAAGGAATATAGTTTCTTTAGTCGGTTTTCATTGGAGAGAGAATGTTGGGATGTATTTATTAGGCTTTTTTACTTTTAGTGTTTACGTTTTAAAATACGGATCTAATCCATATTATTCATTATAATCATGAAGAGTTTTTAGTTAATATTCTAAAGTAAGCATACTTATAACATTTTTAAAAAACTTACCTGCTTGTGAATTGTTTTCGAATATTTTACGAACAAGGTGGTCAAAAGCATAGGTTACTTTTGCAAGAGAATCAGGTTCAAACTTTGCACCACATAGTATATCATCTTCATGTTCATCTTCACGTTTTAAAGTTCCTCCAAATGCCCAAGTAAATGCAAACACAAAAAGCTTTTCAATCATTACTGTTAATTTATCAGGATTTCTCTTCAGATACCATGGATCTTCAGCCCTGGGGTAGATATGTGTGGAAGAGTGAAAATTAGGTCATATGAATTACACATTGCTACTATTTTTATTTTTAAAGTATCTTATGTATAAGAGATTTGCAGTCAATCATTATTTCATTTATTTAGGAGATATGATTCACTTTTAAGTCAATTTATTAGCTGAGCATTAACCTGTCTTTCAAGGAGCTCTGGGTGGTACAGTGGTTAAAGTGTTTGGCTGCTAACTTAAAGGCCAGTGGTTTGAACCTTCACATCAGCCACTCTGCTGGAAGATATGGCAATCTACTTCCATGAAGATTTACAGCGTTGGAAAACCTATAAACCAAAAACCAAACCACTGCCGTGGAGTCGGATCTGACTCACAGCGACTCCTCCTTGGGTTTCCGAGGTGGTATCACTACAGAAGTAGGTTGCCCAATCTTCCTTCTGAGGAGTGTCTGGTGGGTTTGAACTGCCAGCCTTCTGATCAGCAGTAAAATGCCTTAGGCCTATGCCACCGGAGCTCGTGGAAAACCTATAGGGCACTTCTACTCTGTCCCACAGGGTCACTATGAATTGAG
The DNA here is from genome assembly GCF_000298275.1 of Orycteropus afer afer. NCBI lineage: Eukaryota > Metazoa > Chordata > Mammalia > Tubulidentata > Orycteropodidae > Orycteropus > Orycteropus afer. Next base: position 12,084,417 of record NW_006921626.1, on the reverse strand, counting down.
TCAATGCCATTGGTTTGGTTTTGGATTTTAACCTGTCTTTTGGGAAAGAATATGAGCTCATTCTTTGTAGAAAGGAACCAAGAGTAATTCTTTTAGTTTTACTCTCAACCAAGTCCTAGAGGTTGGTTTATTCCAACATAGGAGCTCTGGTGGTGTATCAGTGAATATTTTATTTATTTTTAGCTAAAGGCAGGATTTATGAAACTGGGGGAGTCTTTTCCAATATGGCTCAACCCATACTGCAAGACCCAAAGATTACTATAGTGATTAGACTAATATCATGGGGCTGCACAAGAGGTTTGTCCCAATATCAAGACATTTTGAAAAGCTCTGATTTAGCATTATCATAAAATTATTTATATATTATGAGAAACTTAAAAATATATTATTGAACTAAAATTTATTATCATTAATGCATAATGAAATTCACATTCATTAATTGACTATTGAAATTTCCAGTTAATTTCTAGAATTTCCAGAATTCAGCAAATATTATTAAATGATTACTACATGTCAGTTGCTCTGAACAAAACATACATGATCACTTTTCCCCAGGACAAAAAAAAAAAAAAAAAAAAAACTAAACCATGATAAATGCAAAGAAGGAAGAGTCAAGAGTACCATGAAGAATAATAATCAAAACCAAAGTCACTGCCATATAGTAGATTATGACTCACAGAGACCCCCACTGGGTTTCTGAGGTGATAAATCTTTACAGAAGCAGATTATCCTATCTTCCTTCTGTGGAGCGCTGATGGATTTGAACCACTGACCTTCTGGTTAGCAGCCAAATGCCTTATCCACTATACCACCAGATCTCCTCATGAAGAACAGAAATACAGGAAAACTAATTTAGATTGTGAGAGACAGGGAGAACCTCTTATCTTTGAGTAAGCAACAGTTGAATTGAAACTTAAAGAATGAGTGAGACTTGGCAAAATGTAGAAGATGGAGCATTTTGAGCAGAAGGAATACACATAAGGTCAAAGGACCATAGCTATTTGAGGAAGTGTGTGTTGGAGGAAAGCCAGAGTTGTTGATGCACAAACAGAAGATGAGCCTGGAGAGATAAGTCAATGCCATTTAGACAATTCCAACACATAACGACCCCCAAAGAGTTTCTAAGGCTGTAAATCTTTACAGAAGTAGATTGCCACGTCTTCCTTCCACAGAGCAGCTGGTGGGTTTGAACTACCAACTTTCTGGTTATAGTGAAATGTCTTAGACACTGTGCTACCAGAGCTCCACTGATACAAACACACACACATTTCACTCTCAGTGTAATGTTTGTAATGTTGTTGTTCTTAGGTGTCATCAAGTTGCCTCTGACTCATAGTGACCCTACGTACAACAGAACAAAACACTGCCTAGTCCTGTGGCAGCCTCACAATCCTTGCTATACCTGAACCCATTGTTGCAGCCACTATGTCAATCCATCTCGTTGAGGGCTTTCCCCTTTTTCTCTGTCCCTCTACTTTACCAAGCATGATATCTTTCTCCAAGGACTGGTCCCTTCTGACAACTTGACCAAAGTAGGTGAGACACAGTCTGGTCATTCTTGCTTCCAAGGAACACTCTGACAGCACTTCTTCCAGGACAGGTTTGTTAGTTCTTCTAGTAGTCCACGGTATTTTCAGTATTCTTCACCAACACCATAACTCAAAAGCGTCAACTCTTCTTCAGTCTTCCTTATTCATTGTCCAGCTCTCACATGCACATGAGGCAATTGAAAACACCATGGCTTGGGTTAGGTGCATCTTAGTCTTCAAAGAGACATCTTTGCTTTTCAACACTTTAAAGAGGCCTTTTGCAGCAGATTTTCCCAGTGCATATGTTCAATATGTTGTCTGATTTCTTGACTGCTGCTTCCATTGATTGTGGAACCAAGAAATATGAAATCTTTGACAGTTTCAATCTTCTCTCCCTTTATTATGATGCTGCTTATTGGTCCAGTTGTGAAGATTTTCATTTTCTTTATGTTGAGGTGTAATCTTTCTTTTTTCATGTTGAGTAAGTGCAAACTGCAGTCTGTAGTTTTTAATCTTCACCAGTAAGTGCATCAAGTCATTTTCACTTTCAGCAAACAATGTTGTGTTATCTATATATTGCTGGCTGTTAATGACTCTTCCTCCAACCCTGATGTCACATTCTTCTTCATATAGTCTGGCTTCCAGTATGCAGGTTGTATAAGTATGGTGAAAGTATACAACCCTGACACACTCCCTTCCTGATTTAAACCATGCACTATCCCCTTGTTCTGTTCAAATGACAGCCTCCTGGTGTATGTACAGGTTCTTCATGAACACAATCAAGTGTTTTGGAATTCCCATTCTTCTCAACATTATCCATAATTTGTAGTTATCTACATAGTCGAATGCCTTTGCATAGTCAATAAAACATAAGTACACATCTTTCTGGTATTCTTCACATTCAGTCAAGATCCCTCTGACATCAGCAATGATATTCCTCCTTCCACATCCTCTTCTGAATCCAGCTTTCATTTCTGGAAGTTTTCTCTCAATATTTTGCTGCAACCATTTTTGAATTATCTTCAGAAAAATTTTACTTGCGTGTGATATTAATGATGTTGCTCAATAATTTCCACATTACGTGGGATCACCTTTCTTTGGAATGGGTACAAATATGGATCTCTTTCAGTAAGTTGGTCAGGTTGCTGTCTCCAAATCTCTTTGCATAGCCCAGTGAATGCCTCCAGCACAGCATCCATTTGTTGAAACATCTCAGTGAGTATACTGTCAATTCCTGGAGCCTTGTTTTTTGCCAATTCCTTCAGTGCACCTTCGACTTCTTCCTTCAATACCATTGGCTCTTTGACCATATGCCACCTCCTGAAACGGATGAAAATTGACAAATTCTTTTTGGTACAATGACTCTTTGTATTCCTTCCATCTTCTTTTGATGCTTCCTGCATCATTCAATATTTTTCCCATAGAGTCTTTCAATATTGCAACTCAAGGCTTGATTGTTTTCTTCAGTTTTTTCAGCCTGAGAAATTCTGAACATGTTCTTCCCCTTTGGTTTTCTAACTCCAGGTCTTTGCTCATTTCATTATAATAATTGCCTTTGTCTTCTTGAACTGCTCTTTGAAATCTTCTGTTCAGCCCTTTTATCTTGTCATTTCTTCCATTTGCATTAGTTACTCTCCTTTCAAGAGTAAGTTTCAGAGTCTCTTCTGACATTCATTTTCATCTTTTCTTACTTTCTTATCTTTTAATGGCCTTTTGCTTTCTTCATGGATGATGTTCTTGATGTCATTCCACAATTTCTTTGGTTTTCAGTCATTGGTGTTCAATGCATCAAATCTATTCTTTAGATGGTCTCTAAATTTGGGTGGGATATAATCAAGGTCATGTTTTAGCTCTCTGGTACTTGCTTTAATTGTCTTGAACTTCAAGTTGAACTTGCATATGAGCAGTTGATGGTCTGTTCCACAGTCAGCTCCTGGCTTTGTTTTGGGTGAAGATATTGAACTTCTCCATCACCTCTTTCCACAGATGGAGTTGATCTGATTCCTGTGTATTCTACCTGGCGAAGTCATATAGCAGCTGTTTATGTTGTTTTAAAAAAGGTATTTGCAATGAGTGACTGCTAACTAGAAGGCTGGCGGTTCAAACCCACCAGCCACTCCTCGGAAGGAAGGTTGGGCAATCCTACTTCTGTAGTGATACTGCCTCGGAAACCCAAGGAGGGGGTCGCTATGAGTCAGGGCTGACTCGACGGCACATAACAACAACAACAACAATGTTATTGGTCTTGCAAAATTCTATCATGTGATCTCCAGCATCATTTCTATCACCAGGGCATAGTTTCCAACTACTGGTGATTCTTCTTTGTTTTCAACTTTTGCATTCCAATCACCAGTAATAATCCACACATCTTGATTGCATGTTTGGTCAATTTCAGGGTGCAGAAGTTGATAAAAATCTTCAATTTCCTCATCTTTGGCTTTGGTATTTGGTGAGTAAATTTGAATAATAGTAGTGTTAACTGGTTTTCCTTGTAGACATATACTGTAGTTCAGGAGAGATCTTGAAACATTCTTTGTGATGATGAATGTCATGTCATTCCTTTTTAATTTGTCATTCCTAGCACATTAGATTTTATCATCATCTGATTCAAAATGGCCAAAACCAGTCAATTTCACCTCACTAATGCCTAGGATATTGATCATTATGCATTCCATTACAATTTTGACAACTTCCAATTTTCCTAGATTCATACTTTGTACCCATGTTCTGATTATTAATGGATGTTTGCAGCTGTGTCTTCCCATTTTGAGTTGTTCCACATGACCAAATGGAGGTCTCAAAAGCTTTACTCCATTCACATCATTAAGGTTGACCCTGCTTTGAGGAGGCAGTTCTTCCCCAGTCATATTTTGAGCATCTTTCAACCTGAGGGGTTCATCTGCCAACACTATATCAGACAAAGTTTCAGGGCTATTCATAAAGTTTTCCAGTAATATATCAGACAGTGTTTTGCTGCTATTCATAAGGTTTTCACTGGCCAATTATTTGAGAAGTAGATGGCCCCTTCCTTCCAAGTCTGTCTTAACCTGGAAGTTCTTTTGAAACCTGTCCACTATGGGTGACCCTGCTGGTATTTGAAATACCAGCCTCATGGCAACACACAAGCCACCACAGTACAACAAGCTGACAGACGAGTGGTGGCTCAGTGTAGTGAGAAATCATTAAATGGCTGGCTATAAACAGACAAAAAGAAAAAAAAACATTCTAATTTGTGTTTTAAAACGATAAAATTTTTGCATGTATGTACCAGGAGACATGTACAGTCATACTAATCACAGTACTACTTAAAATAGTAAGGAACTGAAAACCATCTAAATGCTTGTCAATGGTAGAATGGGTAAATAAATTATGATGTATGTATACAAAGGAATACTTGAGAGCAGTGAAAATGTATGAAGCACAGCTACACATAAAATGGATTAATTAGAAGAATGGAATGTTAAGCAAAACTGAAAGTCATGAAAAATCATATAAAATCCATTTATTTAAAGCTCACAAACATGGAAGTCAAACAATATTAAACAATATGTTGTTGTTGTTGTTATGTGCCATAGAGTTGGCCCTGACTCATAGCGACCCCTCCTTGGGTTTCCGAGGCAGTATCACTACGGAAGTAGTATTGCCCAACCTTCCTTCCGAGGAGTGGCTGGTGGGTGTTTAGAAATATATTAATAAATGCAAAATTCAGGACAGTGGTTATCTCAGATGATAGGATTGTATAAAATGTAGGATGATACAGGGGACTTCAAAGATAAAATAATAAGCTATTTATATAGTGCCTAAGGCATCTGACTGCTAACCACCAGCCACTCTTTGGAAGGAAAGTTGGGCAATCCACTTCCCTAGTGATACTGCCTCGGAAACCCAAGGGAGGGGTCACTATGAGTCAGGTTCGACTCAACGGCAGTGTTTGGTTTATTTATATAACTGGGTAGTGTGCACGTGAAGTTTTTAGTATCATTATATTTTACACATATTTTAGAAATATTTTTTATAGTTACTCACTATTTAATAAAAAATAAAAATAATTTCTGGTTGTTATGTTGAGAATGGAGCACAATGGTAAAGAGTACTATTAGGGAAATCAATTGAGAGATTATTGCAATGACATAGGCAAGAAATGATGGAGGTTTGGACTGTGATGGTGATAGTCAAGATGTACATACAGAAGTGAAAGGATTTGAGAGCAAGTTGACAAGTAGTGTGGAAATGTGCTACATTCAAAAGCAAAGGCAATATGAATGCCTCAGGACTCATAAGGACATGCAGGAAGACCTAAAAAAGTAACTTTCTAATTGTACAAGATAGCAGAAGAAATACAGAAAATGTAAATAGTGAAAATGTAAGGAGCACTGACTGTACCAGGCGCTATGCCAGATATCTAGCACATCACATTATTATTCCAGTTTTATAAATGAGAAGTAAAAAGCTTAAAAATATTTAGTAACTGGTTTAACATTTCACGGTCATAAATGATTCATGAAATACATTCACATCAATTTTATTCCTTTCTCAAATATGTATAGAATCTGGACAAATGTATTCATTCATATATGTAATGTCTATTGTTTCAAAACTTGGCATTGTGATTGGTAATCTTATTTTGGATATACAAAGGACTTTAAACAGTAACAAAATAAATTTAAGTGGATTATGAAATAACAAAAATATTGGATCACTGACAAGTAATTCTGTGACAAGTTGAGGGCCTGGCACCTAGTAGGTACTAAAACATATTTGTTGAAAGCATGTGAACTGACCTGTTGTCTATATCCTTGAACTTGACAGAGGTTTTCAGTTTTGAAAGATTTGTCTCCACAGTTGAAGTGTCTTTTAAACCATCACCTGAAAGAGTAAAGGCATTTTTTTTTTCACAATTAATAACAGATCTAAAATTTAGCTGATTAGCTAATGAAGTTTAATCTTTAACATTGTTTAATTTGTAAATTGCCACAGGAGAACATCTTTGTTTACACAGTGTCTTAGAGCTACCTTGTCAGACCAGAGTGGGAATTACTTTACTAAGCAAAAGAGGAACAGAGAATGTTCCTATAATTGTCTGAATTTATATTTATTTATTTATATTTATTTAAAATTGCATACTTTTGTTATTCATTCTATTCCTGTAACTTTTTCATACATTTTAAATTGTTCTAAAGTGAAAGAAAAGCTTAAAACATGTAGGTGACTATCTCCAAATATGATGCACTTTACAGACTAAATAAATAGGTCCTAATAAAGTGAAACACTGAAAAAAAGAAAAAGAAAGTTACATAATCTCAAATAAGAAAGTTATTAAAACTCACATCAAACATGTGCACTTTAGGTAGATTATAGTTGTCTCTCTCCCATCCTCTGTCACCTACTTTTTTTTTTGCCCATTCCATAGGGCACAGAGAGTTAATGATTTATTCAATCTTCCTTTAAGCTTATTTTTGTTTTTATACACTTGTACTCTTATTATTAAAGTAACATGTTTCTCATAGAGCATTTAGAAAATATATTTTAAAAATAAACACAAAATAACAAGCCTTAATTCTACAACCCACAGAAAACAACCATTAGCATGTTGATGGATTTCTTTATAGTAATTTATAGAAATATTTATAGATTATATAAACATATATCGTTTAAAATTTTAAACTTAAGGAAAAAAAAAAAAAAAAACAGACTTGGGATCTCATCCTGCTTTTAACTTTAAGCCTGTCTTCATGTCATTAAAAACTATTTCAAACATGATTTTGTTGCACCATAATTTATTAAGCTCTTTTACTATTGTTGGAATTCAAATTATTGCTTCATTTTTATTAGAAATAATTCTGTTATAAATAAAGTGCTTTGTGCACAAATATTTCTCCATTTCTTTGAATAATTCTTTTTTTTTTTTTT
>NW_006921626.1:12064556-12076122 GCF_000298275.1 Orycteropus afer afer | reverse complement strand
CTTTCCACAATGGTTGTACCATTTTACAGTCCCACCAGCAGTGTATGAGAGTCCCAATCTCTCCACAACCTCGCCAGCATTTGTTATTTTCTGAATTTCTTTGAATAATTCTTAATAATAAATTCTTAGAATAAGAGATACTAGGTCAAAGTATAAGGAGCTCTGGTGATGCAGTGCCTAAGGCATTTGACTGCTAACCAGAAAGTTTGTGGTTCAAACCCACCATCTGCTGCATGGAAGGAAGATGAGACCACCTACTTCCGTAAAGATTTACCACTTTGGAGACCCAAAGGAGGTCTCCATGAGTTATAATCAACTCAATGGCAATGAGGTTTTTTTTGTTTTTGAGGGCAAAGTATATGCATTTTTTGGCACGTACTGTGAAATGGCTGGCCAAGAAAGATTGTACTTTAAATAGCTTCTGCAAGAGTTTATGCTTCAGTGTATTCTAGCTAACAATGTGTTTTGTCCTTTCAAAAACTTCATTTATTAGATACAAATTTTGCCCTACTTTCAAAGAAATTTTCCTTTCCTTACTGTAAAGTTAAATTTTTAAAAACTTGCTTATAGGAAATTTTAGTATGTGTACAAAGATCTGTGTGACTCAGGTAACTTTTCTATCTGTCCCTTCCACTACGCTGTCCCTAGACAATTTACAGATTGTTTTGTTGTTGTTGTTATTTGCCATCGAGTCGGACCCGACTCATAGCGACCCCTCCTTGGGTTTCCAAGGCAGTATCACTATGGAAGTAGATTGCCCAGTCTTCCTAGCCGAGAATATTTACAAAGAACGTACCTTGTAAGAACATACTGTAAGATTTAGAAGGGGTTATAACAGCAAGAATGACATTGAATATTTGAGGGAAATATAAAGTCCTATGAAGGAGCTCTGGTGGTATAGTGCCTAAGGCACTTGACTGCTAACCAGAAGGCTGGTGGTTCAAACCCACCAGCCATTCCTCGGAAGGAAGACTGGGCAATCTACTTCCAAAGAGATGTTGCCTCGGAAACTCAAGGAGGGGTCGCTACAAGTCACGATTGACTCAATGGCAGTGAGTTTGGTTTTTTTGGTTTATGAAGTTATTGGGAGTAATGTTTATAGTACTGTACTGTCAGCTTCCTTTGGCTATACTTAGCTGTTGTTGTTGTTATGTGCCGTCCAGTCGACCCCAATTCATAGCAACACCTCCTTGGGTTTCCGAGGCAGTATCACAGTGGAAGTAGACTGCCCAACCTTCCTTCTGAGGAGTGGCTGGTGGGTTTGAACTGCCAGCCTTCTGGTTAGCAGTCAAGTGCCTTAGGCACTACGCTACCAGAGCTCCCATACTTAGCTAGGTGGGTAATAAAATGAATGAAAAATCTTTACTTCATTCTCTAAAAAATAGCATCTTTCTACTTTGCTGAATTATCTCCAAGAGATCATGCCTGACAGTAAATATGGTTTAGGCCCTAATACATAATAGTAGCTATAATCTTGTTCAGTAGGCATAAAAAACACCAAATATTTACCAATGATCTTTTAAAATCAAAGATAAATAATCTCTAATAGTTGATAAAGTAGATGACAGCCTTTTGCAACTGTGAAAGAGAGTTGAACTTTTGTCTCCCACTAGATGATTACCTGAGACCCTCAAGGAAGTTTCCTAATCCTTCCCCATCATTTTAAACATACCAGTACATACAACATCATGATTCTGCTTTTAAGTGAGCCCTCAATATAAACCATTAATTTTTCTACTTCTTGATTACTCTGCTTCTTATTTTCCTCAGTGAACATTCCAAACTTTTATCACTTACTCCAAATGAGCATTTCACTTCCCTCCCCAAAAACATATGGACAACTATACCCATCTGTCTTAGTTTCCTAGTGTTGCTGTAACAAAAATACCACAAGTATGTGGCTTTAAAGAACAGGAATCTATGCACTCACAGTTCTATAAGTCCAAATTCAGTGTGTGTCTCTAGGGAGAGGTCATTCATTGTTTATTCAGCTTCTGGTAGCTAGCAATTTTTAGAACTCTTGTGTTTGTAGACTCATCTGCCTTCACCAATATGAGATAGAATTTATCTTCACTCATATGTGTTTTCTTCTGTGTGTAATCTTCTCTTTTTATAACACAGAAATCAAATGTTTAGGACACACCCTATACTGATATGGTCTCATTAACATAGCAAAGAAACTCTATTCTCAAACAGGATTACATCCATAGGTATTCTATTGCTGACTCGTGAATTCCAACTCATAGTGACCCTATAAGACAGAGTAGAACTGTTCCATAAAGTTTCCAAGGCCGTAAATCTTCATGGAAGCAGACTGTTACATCTTTCTCCTGTGAAGTGGCTGGTAGGTTCAAACTGCCAACATTTTGGTTAGCAGTTTAGTGCTTAACTACTGTGCCACCAGGATATTCATAAGTATAGCAGTTAAGATTCCCACAAATATTTTGAGGGGAAACAATTCAAAAGATAACACCACCCTTACCTTCTTTCTGCCAATCTTAAAGTGATTGTACAGGTTGTTCCCAGGCTACAAATATCCAAGTTACAAATAAGCCTTAGTTATGAACCAGGCCCCATAAAGCCTATTACATTAAAAACTGGAGGTACATATGATGGTTTGCAATAACGAAAGGGCACTACTTAGTGATGTGTATTAAAACATTATTATTATTACTGTATCGTTATGTTAAAGATGTTTTATTTTATCTGGAAGTGTTTCTTTAATATTTTTATGCATAGAGTGGTAGACTCCACACTAAATGCTAAGATGAACATTTGACTTGCTGATGTTAGATATGAACTGTACCTGACTGTTCCAACTTAATTACAAATTCAGTTTAAAGACAGAGTTAGGACTAGAACTTGTTTGTAAACCAAGGACTGCCTGTATTTCATATTCAAATCCATCTCTCTACATTTTCCCATAAGGATTTCTCTAAATAGTCTCTCGTGGGGACAATTTTTCATTCTCAGTCTTCTATCTCCTTTACCTTGAACTTCTCCATCTCTCTTGGCAATTCTCAACTTGCATATTTTTCCTGAGTGATCTGAGTAACTTTTATGTTAATAACTATCAAATTTGAATTCCCAGCCTAGAAACTCATTTGAGCTTCAAACTCATTTATGCACCTTCCTGCTGGACAATTCAAACTGAATATACCACAAAATCAACATGCTAAAATTTAACTCATCTCTCAGAAACCAACTCTTCCTCTTAATTTTCTGCTTCAATTGCTACATCTTCATCTAGCTAGTCACTTAAGTCAGAAAACAGAGATTCATTCTTAACTTTTTTATTCATACACAATATTTTGTTAAGCCATGCCAATGTTGCCTTCCAGATATTTTTTAAAACTGCTTTTTCTTCATCCTAAACACCACTGTCCTGGTTCAAGACCTCATCACCATTATTCTACCTTGTTTCCTTATTTATAATCTCTGTTCAAAACCATTTTTTAGTGATGTATTTAAATAGCAGTTCTAGCTTGACTATGCTTTTCTTTCCTTAAAATCCTTCAATGTCTCCCTTTCAACTAAAGGATAAAACCTAATTTTTTCTTATGGACACAAAATTTCCTCCAGTCTCACCCCTACCCACTTTCTGCCTTGATTTTTTTTTTTTTATAATAATAATCACTTTATTATCTCTTACAATTCTATGGGTTAACTGGGCTCAGCCAGGTGGATCTTCTGTTCCATATGTCAACAGGAGCTACAATCATTGGGGCTCAACTAAGCTGGGATATCCAAGATGGCTCCTCACATGTCTGGTACCTTGGCAGAGAGAGCTGAAAGGCTGGCCCCCCTCCCCTACTCCTCTTCCCTTCTTTCTCTCTGCTTTGAATTTTATTATCTAAAACTACTAAAAAGTTTACTTCATTCTATCTGCTCATCTTTTCTGTACACTGCACATGCAGATACCATGTAATCTCTCACTTCCAAGCCTACATCTAAGTAAAATGTTATATGATATTTTTCCCAAATAGCAAACCAATTGTTCCTGCTATAAAGCTCCACAATCTGGAGCACATGTGTCCCAATAAAGCCTTCAGTGTTCTAACTTTTTTTGGTTATCCTTTTTGATCAGTATAATATCAATGCAGCAGATCAATGTGATGTTCTGCAGATGTCCAGACTGTCCACATCTCGCTGACTATATTATGACATAGAAATGAAGAGTTAACATAGTCTTGGTACAAAGATGTAAACATATATTGTTGATTATTCTATGTGAATGTGAATTATTTGAAATCTTTTATGACAGAAAGAAAAACAATGTATTTTCCAAATCAATGTCCAGAAACCATGTTTCTGAGGTCATGTTAATCTCATCTAGAAATGATACCACATCTGGCATGGTAGATACAGCTGGGGCTACTACTTGGTTCAGTCTGTGGCAGGCTACTGTTATTCCTCAGGATCCATCTTGTTTCTTCAGGCATAATACTGATAAATTGAATGGAGATATAAAAGAGACACCTCCTCTGCCTCCTTAGGTCCTAAGAGTGGAACTAATTTCCATCATCCCCTGACTCTGATATGTAATATTGTTTTTAAATTACTATCATGCTTAACTGCGACTTATCCATCAGTTTGTCATACTGTGGAGGCTTGAGTGTTGCTTTGATGCTGGAAGCTATGGCACCAGTATTTCAAATACCAGCAAGGTGACCCTTGGTGGATAGTTTCAGTAGTGCTTCTGGAATAAGAAAGATTAGGAAGAAGGACATGGTCAGGTACACTCCTGAAAAAATTGGCCGTTGAAAACCTTATGAATAGAAGGGAAACACTTTCTGATATAGTGCTAGAAGTTGAGGCCCTCAGGTTGGAAGTCATTCAAAATATGATTGGGGAAGAGCTGCTTCCTCAGAGTAGAGTTGGCCTTAATGACACAGATGGAGCATAACTTTAGTGACCTCCATTTATTGATGGGGCCCCAATCAAAATGGGAAAAAGCAGCTGCAAAAATCCATTAATAATCAGAACATGGAACACACAAGGTATGAATCTAGAAATACTGGAAACTGTTAAAAATGAAAATGGAACTCATAAAGATTAACATTGCAGGCATTAGTGAGCTGAAATGGACTGGTTTTGGCCATTTTGAATCAAATAATCATATGATCTACTATGCTGGGAATGACAAATTGAAGAGGAATGATACAGCTTTCATTGTTACAAAGCATGTTTTAAGATCTTTCCTGAAGTACAATGCTGTAAGTGATGGGATAACATGCATATGCCTACAAGGAAGATAGATCACTTACTACTATTATTCATATTTACATACCAACCACTAAAGTAAAAAATGAAGAAATTGAAGTTTTTTTTTTTTTTTTACCAACTTCTGCAGTCTGAAATTGATCAAACATGCAATCAAGATGTACTGATGCATACTAGTGATTGGAATGCAAAACTTGGAAACAAAGAAGAATCACCAGTAGTTGGAATATATGGCCTTGGTTATAGAAATGATGCTAGAGAGCTCATGCCAGAATTTTGCAAGGCCAACAGCTTACTCATTGCAAATACCTTTTTTCAACAATATAAACTGCGACTATACACATGGACCTCACCAGATGGAATACATAGGAATCATATTGACTATATCTGTGGAAAGAGGAGATGGAGAAGTTCAATATCATCAGTCATAATGAGGTCAGGAGCTGACTATGGAACAGGACATCAATTGCTTATATGCAAGTTCAAGTAGAAGCTGAAGAAAAAAAAAATCCATGAGAGCCAAAATACAATCTTGATTATATCTCACATGAATTTATAGACAATCTGAAGAATAGATAAGATGCACTGAACACCAAGGACTGAAAACCAGATGAGTTGTGGGATGACATCAAGAATATCATACATGAAGAAAGCAAAAGGTCATTAAAAAGACAGAAAAGGAAGAAAAGATCAAAATAGATGTCAGAAGAGACTCTAAAACTTGCCCTTGAGTGGAGAGTAGTTAAAGCAAATGGAAGCAATGACAAGATAAAAGAATTGAACAGAAGATTTCAAACAGCAGCTCAGAAAGACAAAGTAAAGTGTTATAATGAAATGTGCAAAGACCTGGAGTTATTTTTATTTTTTATTTTTCCCTTCCCAGGTTCTAGATTTTTTTTCTCCCCTCTTCCCTTTCCTGATTCCCATCTTATTTCTTTCTTTTAGGTCTTGCCATTTCTTGTTTTTCTTTTTGCATTTTTATTTTTTTCTGTATTATTCTTTTACTCTCACTCTTTTCTCTTATTCCCCCCTCCTCAGATATTGTGAGTTTTTTCCCTCTTTTTTTTCTATGTATCTTTCTTTTGCCTTTTTAAAGTATTTCTTTAAATATTTCTTCTAATTTATTACCTCCTACCCTTTTTATCTTCCTTTTAGGTGATTGATCCTGTGTGTTTATGCAGTGTGTGTTTTCCATCTTCTTGTTTTTACTTTTTTTGGTGTTTTTTAAAATTGCTGTTTTTGTCTAACTGAGTGGGAGACAGTAACCATGCCCATAGGACCCAACCATACAGGCATTTCCTGCCACCCCAGCTACTGAGTGAGGACCACCTCTTGCTTCTGCACCAACTGGCCAATGATGGACAACAGCCAAAGTAAGCCTGACTCACCCTTAACTGCTCTTTATGAACAGCGAAAAGAGATCAGTGCACACACCCTAATTCTCTACTACACCCACTAGGTGGTGAGTGCCTAATTGCTGCCAACTAGCAAACAGAGAAGCACAGTAGCCTGCTTACTCAGATATATCAAAACAAAGCAAAGGAAAAAAAAATTCAGGTAAATCACACCAATATAAATCACCAATTATTTATCAATACAACAATGTCACAAGATCTTGAAGACAAGAGACCATCACAATCCACACAAAGAAGCAAGATAAAGTAGTAGAAACAAGGGCCCAGGCTACAGACCCAGAAAACATCCCTGAGGAAGAGACAGCATTGGAATGCCCTGATAAGGCATCCAAAAGAATTATATTTAGGTTCCTTCAATAGGTTGAGAGACAGATCAAGGAAAATACTGATAAAAATTAAAGAAAAAACAGACAACACCCTAGAACAAATTGGAAAGACAATATAAGAACAAAATGACAAAATAAATGAAAAATTAGAAATGATACAAAATCTACAAATAGAAATCCAGAAGATTAATACTAAAATTTCAGAAATAGGTAACACATTGAAGGGGCAAAGGAGTAGAATCAAATCAATGGAAGACAGAATTAGTGAGATTGAAGACAAATAACTCAATACTACTTTGGTAAGGGATCAATCAGAAAAAAGATGAAAACAAAATGAAGAAAGCCTAAGATTCATGTGGGATACCATCAAGAGGAATAACCTACACGCAATTGGAATTCCAGAACAAGAAGAGACAAATAAAACCACAGAAAAAATTATCAAACATTAGTTGGAAGATAATTTCCCTGATATGATGAAAGATGAGAATATATCCATTTAAGACATTCAATGAACCCCAAATAGAATAGATTCTAAGAGAAAATCACCAAGATGTATCATACTCAAACTCACCAAAACCAAAGACAATGAAAGAATCCTGAAAGCAGCACAGAAAAAATGAAAAGTTACCTACAAAGGGCAACCAATAAAACTAAGCTCTCATTTCTCAGCAGAAACCATGCAGACAAGAAGGCAATGGGATGATATACATAAAATCCTGGAAGAAAAAATTTCCAACCAAGAATTATATAGCCAGCAAAACTGGCCCTCAAATATGATGGTGAAATTAGGAGATTTCCAGATAAGTAGAAGTTAATGAACTTTGTTAAAACCAGACCAACCTTATAATAAATGTTAAAGGGAGTCCTTGGAAAGAGAACCAACAACAGCAAACAACAACCAACGATTAACACACATGATGATATAACCCAGAAACCAACCCATTTATGGAAGTATCCAAAGTAAAATAGACTTACCAGATTGTGAACAGGGAACTAGAGACATCAATTGGCAGATAAAGAGAACTACAAACCAAAAAAGGGGAAAAACTAGTGGAGTTACAGAACTTTTAAATGGCAAGGAAGTCAAGACAATGGCAAGATAGAACAGACTGTTCTAAACTTGGAAAGAAAATTATAAATCACAGGGTAACCTCAAATAATAATAATAAGCCTTCACATCAAAATAAAAAAGAGGACAAGTACAAACATTTAGCAAATACTAGTGTAGTACCTAAGGCATCTGACTGCTAACCAGAAGGCTAGCAGTTCAAATCCATCAGGTACTCCTTGGAAGGAAGATTGGGCAATCTACTTCTATAGTGATACTGCCTCAGAACCCAAGGAAAGGTCACTATGTGTCAGATCCAATTCAATGGCAGTGATTTTTCTGTTTTTGAAAACAATAGCAATGAAGAAAATGATAACATGATTCATAAATAAAATGAACTCAGCAGAGACAATCATATGGTATAAATAAATCAGCAACACCACAAAAAATACATAAGAAAATGACAGCAACAAAGTCATACCTGTTGATAATTACACAAAAAGTAAATGGATTAAAAGCATCACTGAAAAGACAGAGAGTTGCACTCTGGATAAGAAAACATAACCCATCAGTATGGTGTCTACAAGAGAAACCCTTCAGAACCAAAGATTAGACTAAATATTGAATGCTGGAAAAAGATATACTAAGCAAATGGCAACCATAAAAGAGCAAGAGAGGCAATATTAATTTCTGATAAAATTGATTTTAAGACAATAATCACCATAAGAGACAAAGAAGGACATTATATAATGATTAAAGGATTGACTGAACAAGAAGACATAACTATAATAAATATCTATGTACCCAATGAAAGAGACCACAAATACATAAATCACACATTAATGGAATTGAAAAAAACAAATAGATGACTCCACAGTAATAGTAGGAGACTTTAACACACCACTTTCAATGAAAGATAGAACAAATGGAAAGAAACTCAACAAAGACACAGAAGAACTAAACAATACAATTTGCCCACTTGACCTTACAGCATCTACAGGACACTTCAGCTAACAATAACACAAAATACATTCCTTCCTAGTGCACATGGAACATCCTTCAGGGTAGGCCACATGTTAGACCACAATGCAAGTCTCTATAAATTTAAACACACTGAAATAATGCAAAGCATCTTCTCATATGACAATGCTATAAAATTAAAAGTGAACTATAGGAAAATCAATGAAAAAAGAGCAAACACATGGAAACTGAATAACATCTTTCTTTAAAAAAAAAAGACTGGGTAATAGAAGAATAAAACATGAAATAAAAAAAATTCCTTGAGTCAAATAAGAATGAAAGCATAATATACCAAAATCTTTGGGACACAGCAAAAGCAGTGATCAGAGGCCAATTTGTAGCAATAAATGTACACCTCAAAAAAGAAGAAAGAGCTGAAATCAACTCCTTCTCCAACATCTTTAACAATTAGAAAAAGAGCAGCAAGAAAAGCCTAGATTCATCAGAAGAAAAGAAATAAAGATTTGAGCAGAAATATATGAAACACAAAATAGACAATAGAAAAAATCAACAAGATTAGAAGTTGGTGTTCTGAAAAGATCAATAAAATGGACAAACCACTGGCAAGCTTATCAAAGGAAAAGAGGGAGAGAATACAAATAACATGAATAACAAACAAATTGGACAACATTACAACAGAAGCAACTGAAATGAAAAGGATAATATCAGGACACTATGAAGAACTGCACTCCACAAATTTGAAAATCTAGAAGAAATGGACAGGTTTCTAGAAAGATACTACTTACCTAACCTAACACAGAGAGGTGGAAAACTTGAATAAACTTATAACAAAAGAAGAAAAACTTAACAGTCAGAAAAGAATTACCAACAAAAAGAAGTCCTGCCTCAGATGGTTTCACTGGAAAATTTACCAAACATTCAGAGAAAAACTGACACCAATCCTACTCAAACTATTCCAGAACATAGAAAAGGAAAGAATTCTCCAAAATTCATTTTAGAAAGCTAGCATAACCTTGATACCAAACTCAGGCAAAGACACCACTAAAAAGGAAAACTACAGACTAATATCTCTCATGAATACAGATGCAAAAATCTTAAAAAAAAAAAAAAAAAAAAAAACAACCTAACCAAGAGACTCCAACAACATATAAAAAAATAATACATTATGACCAAGTGGGGTTCATACCAGGAATACAAGGATGGTTCAACATTAGAAAAAGAATCAACGTAATCCATCAAGTAGGTAAAATAAAGGAAAAGAATCACATATTCATATCAATTGATGCAGAAAAAGCATTTGATAAAATCCAATACCCATTCCTGATGAAAACTTTCAACACAATAGGAATAGAAGGGAAATTCCCCAACATAATAAAGGGCGTATATATAAACCAACAGCCAACATTATTGTCAATGGGGAGAGACTGAAACCATTCCTCTTGCAAACAGGAACCAGACAAGGATGCCCTCTATCTCCACTTCTATCCAACATTGTATTGGAAGTCCTAGCCAAGACTTTGATTTCTTAAGGGAAACCAAAGGCATCCAAATTGGTAAGGAAGAAGTCAAACTATCCCTATTTGCTGATGATAAGATCCTGTACATAGAAAACTCAAGAGAGTGAGCAAGAAAATGACTACACCTAATTAAGAGATTTAGCACAGTGGCAGGATACAGGTTAAACATACAAAAAACTCAGTTGAATTCTTCCACACCAGCAAAGAGATTAGCCCCAGGGTTACAGGTGAGGAGAGAAAACTCAGGGACTCCCAAAGAAGCAGGCAGGAAGAGCAGGAGAAAGGGGATTAAAAGCCAGGAAGCCAGGGTGAAGAGCAATCAGCCAAAGGGATTAGGTGAGGAGAGGAAACTCAGGCCCACCCAAGGCAGCAGAACTGGAGAGCAGGAGAAAGGGGATAAAAGCCAGAAATCTGGACAGAGGAGCAGTCAGCCCCAGGGACAACTTAGGGATGCCCAAAGCAGCAGGCCAGAAGAGCAGAAGAAAGGGGATTAAAAGACTGGAAGCCAGACAGAGGTACAGTCAGCCACAGGGACCCAGGTGGGGGTGATACGAGAGGTCTCCAACAGCAAGACAAACTTGTCTGTTGGTTTGTCCTACTGTGGTGACATGTAGACGTGAGTTTTGAGGCTGAGCCTCTGGTGTTTAAAACCCAGCTAGATGCACCTGGTGCACGGGTAACAGTCCAGCGTATAGACTGAGACAGACTAGGAAGAAGGAAGAGGCCGTCCACGTCTCAAAGAATTGGCCAGGGAAAACCTCATGAATAGCAAAGAACACTGTTTGGTACATTACCATGCAACTTTAGGACTAGTCCGTTTAGGCTAAAAGGCTCTCAAAATAGGACTGGGAAAGAGCTGCAACATCTGAGTAAACTCAGCCTTACTCACATGGATAAGAGAAAGCTTTCAAGACCTTCATTTGCTGATGGGGCACCACTCAAATTAGGAAAATTGGAAGTTGTCAAAAAGGAAATGGAATGCATAAAGATTGATATCCTCGGCATTAGTGAGCTGAAATGGACTGGTTTTGGCCATTTTGAATCAGACAACCATAT
>NW_006921626.1:12046174-12062121 GCF_000298275.1 Orycteropus afer afer | reverse complement strand
GGTAGGGTGGAGGGTCGACGAAAGAGGGGGAGGCCTTCAATGAGATGGATTGATACGGTGGCTGCGATGATGGGCTCAAGTATAGCAGGGATTGTCGAGCTGGCATGGGATTGGGCAGTGTTTCGTTCTGCTGTGCATGGTGTCGCTATGGGTCGGAAACGACTCGACGGCACTTAACAACAACAACAATTTTATGGTAGCGTAGTGCCTGAGGCACTTGACTGCTAATCAGAAAGCTGGCAGTTCAAACCCACCAGCCACTCCCCGGAAGGAAGAAGGGGCAATCGACTTCCGTAGTGATACTGCCTCAGAAACCCAAGGTGGGGTCACTATGAGTCGTGTCTGACTCCATGGCACATAACAACAACAACAAATTTTATATGGAAAGGAAAGCACTATTGAAGAAGAACAAAGTAGGTGGTCTCACACTGTCAGATCTCAAAATCTACTATACAGCCACAGTTGTCAAAAGAGCCTGGTATTGGTATAACGATAGACATATAGACTAGTGGAACAGAATTGAGAACCCAGAAATAGATCCATCCATGTATGGTCATCCAATCTTTGAAAAAGGAACAAAATTCATTAAATTGGAAGGTGATAGTCTCTTTAAAAAATGGTGCTGGTAAAACTGGTTATCCATTTGCAGAAAAATAAAACAAGATCCATACCTCACACCATACACAAAATAACTAAAGATACAACAAAGATTTAAAGGTGAAACCTTAAAGTATAAAGTTCATCAGGGAAAAATTAGGGACAAATTTAGGGGCCCTAATTTATGGCATAAATAAACTCTCAAGCATAACCTAAAATGCACAAACAGCTGAAGATAAACTAGATTTGGACTTTCTAAAAATTAATTTTTTTTAAATGTGCTTTAGGTGAAAATTTACAGAGCAGAATTAGTTTTATATTCAATATTTCATGTACATTTGGTTTCACTCCCCAATTACCATCCCCAACTCTAACCCACTCTTCTCTTTTCCCTTCCCAGTACCTCCCTCACCCTGTGCCATTCTTGGTTATGCACTCCTGTCTGTCCTGCTTTTCCTCCAAGTGAATATTGCCTCTCTGGTGCCCCATGGCCAATTCCTCCAAGGGATGTATCTCTGTACAGTATGTGGGTATAGTGCCTTGGGTTGAGTGGTCTGCATGTACCTCTTATTTACTATTGGGCTGAGAGCCAACCACAGGGAGTGAGTTTTATTCCAGGCCCAAAGTGTATCCCAGGGCCATAGTCTTGAGGTTCCCACCAGACTCCATCTGACCAGTAATTCCGGTCATTGTTGTGTTTTTGCATTTTGTTCCACATTTTCCCCCCCACTCTATGCAGGAACTCCAGTTTTGATCCCTTCCTGAGTAGTTGGCATTAGTAGCAAGGCACCATCTAGATCTTCTGGTCTCAAGGTTCATCATGCCCTAGGGCTGATTGTTTCCAAATGCTCCTTTATTTTTCTTCACTGTTTTCCGCTTCCAAAGATAAGAGACCATTTGTTGCATGTTAGATGGCTGCTCAAAAGCTTTTCAGACCACAGTCGCTACTCACCTAAGTAGGTTGTGGAACAAGATTTTTATGTATTTTGTTGTGCCAACTGAGTCTGGTGTCCCCCAGTACCATGGTCCTGAGTTAGCAGATCCATTGAGTCTCTCTCCCACAGTGTTTGGCTGTCTGTGAGGGATTGCTCTATGTCTGTCTTCTGTTGCTTCTGCAATGATTGCAGGTATTTTGTATCACTGGTGACTGTGCAAAATTAGCCTCAGCTGAATCTATCTTTGGTCTAAAGTATAATCTTGTTCACTGACCCCCATATGATCTTCTCAGTTGTCTATGTGTTTATCTGTAGCATGGTGTTTGGTGTAATGGTAATGCAGTATTATAGATATACTGGTATTAGCCTATGTCATCTATATCTTATGTGCCAAATTCTATGTTCTTCCTTTCCCCAGTGCTATCATGCTGGTCACAGAATCTTTACATACAATCCCTCCCCTTATCCAATTCAACGTGTGGCCCCCAACTAGGCTGAAATTAACCTCTCCCTTTCCCTCCCCTCACCGGTAACCTACAGAGTGAGTTCCCTTCCCAAAGCAAACCTTTCCTTGTCTTTTTACAGTAATGGGCTACTACAATACTTTTCCTTCTGTGATTGACTTATTTCACTCAGCACATTGTCCTCCAGGTTCATCTACATTGTGAGATGATTCACGTATCCTTCATTGTTGTTTAATGTAGCATAGTATTCCATTGTGCGAATGTACCAGTTTGGTTATCCATTCTTCTGTTGATAGGTATTAAGATTGTTTCCATCTCTTTGCTATAGTGAATTGTGCTGTGATGAACATGGGTGTGCATATATCTGTTCATGTCCTTTCACTCACCTATTTAGGATATATTCCTAGTAATGGAATTGCTGGCTCAAATGGAATTACTATTTTCAGTTTTTTAAGGAAACACCATACCATTTGCAACAATGGTTGTACCATTTTACATCCCCATCAACACTGTATGAGAGTTCCAATCTCTCTGCATCCTCGCCAGCATTTGATAATTTTTGTCCTGTTGAACTTAGCTATCATTGCTGGGGTGAGGTGATATCTTATCATTGTTTTGATTTGCATTCCTCTAATGGCTAAAGAGGGAGCTCTGGTAGCATAGTGCCTAAGGCACTTGACTGCTAGCCAGAAGGCTAGCAGTTCAAACCCACCAGCCACTCCTCAGAAGGAAGTTTGGGCAATCTACTTCTGTTGTGATATCGTGTCAGAAATCCAAGGAGGGGTCTCTATGAGTCGGGTCTGACTTGACGGCACATAACAACAACAAAATGGCTAAAGAGGAGCTCTGGTCGCATAGTGTCTAAGGTATTTTGGCTGCTAACCAGAAGGCTGGTGGTTCAAACCCACCAGCCACTCCTTGGAAGGAAAGTTGGCCAATCTACTTCCATAGTGATACCGCCTTGGAAATCCAAGGAGGGGTCACTATGAGTCAGGTCTGACTTGACAACACATAACAACAACAACAACAATGGCTAAAGATTGTGAGCAATTTCTCATGTGTTTGTTGGCCAGCAGCATACCATGTTTAGTGAAGTGTCTCTTGCCCATTTTTGAACTGGATTGTTTGTCTTTTAGGCATTGAGGTGATGAAGATTTCTATAGATTTTAGAGCTAAGTCTTTTGTCAGATATATCATATATACTTTCTCCTTATCTGTAGGCAAATACTTTCTCCTAATCTGTAGGTTCTCTTTTTATACTTCTGATGAAGACTTTCGATGCACATAAGAATTTAATTTTTAAAAGGTCCCAGTCATCTAGCTTCTCTTCTACCTCCTGTGCATTCTGGGTTATTCTCAGTAGCCTATTTATGCCATAAATTAGGGCCCCTAGATTTGCCCCTATTTTATCTTTGATGATTTTATAGATTTGGGTTTTACATTTAAGTCTTTGATCCAACTTAAGTTTGTTTTTGTGTATGGATGAGGAATGGGTCTTATTTCATTTTTCTGCAAGTGGATGTGCAATTTTGCTAACATCATTGGTTAAAGAGGCTATCTCTTCTCCACTTAATGGGTTTTGGACCTTTGTCAAAGATCAGTTGTCCATAGATGGATGATTCTATTTCTGGGTTTTCAATTCTGTTCCATTGGTCTATCTGCCTATCATTGTACAGTTACCATGCTGTTTTAACTACTGTGGCTGTATAGTAAGTTTTGAGAGTCAGGAGGGTAAGAGTACCCACTTAGTTTTTCTTATTCAGTAGCTCTGCTTATCTGAGGTCTTTTTCCTTTCCATATGAAGTTAGTAATTGGGTTTTCTATGTCTTTAAAAAATTTTTTTTGTATCAGGATTGGGATTGCATTAAATGTATAGATTGCTTTGGATAGTATTTTCATAATATTCAGTCTTTCTATCCATGAATGAGGCGGGTTCTTCTTCCATTTATGTAGATCCCTTGTAATTTCTTGTACTAGTGTTTCATAGTTTTCTTTGCATAGGTCTTTTGTATCTCTGGTAAGATTTATTCCTAGATATTTTATCTTTTT
The DNA here is from genome assembly GCF_000298275.1 of Orycteropus afer afer. Taxonomy (NCBI): domain Eukaryota; kingdom Metazoa; phylum Chordata; class Mammalia; order Tubulidentata; family Orycteropodidae; genus Orycteropus; species Orycteropus afer. Next base: position 12,058,076 of record NW_006921626.1, on the reverse strand, counting down.
AGTAGATATTATAAATGGTATTGTTTCCCTTATTTCTTTTTCAGAGGTCTCTTTGTTGGTGTAGAGGAATCCAACTGGTATTTGTATGTTGACCTTGTATCCTGCCATGTTGCTGAACCTCTTAATTAGTTCCAGTAGTTTTTTTGCTGAGTCTCTTGGGTTTTCTATATATAGGATCATGTCATCCAAAAATAGAGATAGCTTTACTTCCTCTTTGCCAATTTGGATGCCTTTTACTTCTCTTTCTAGCCTTATTGCCTTGGCTAAGACTTCCAATACAGTGTTAAATAGGAGTGGTGATAGAGGGCATCCTTGTCTGGTTTGCATTCATAAAAGGAATGCTTTAAGTCTTTCTCTTTTAATAATAAATTGGCCATTGGCTTTGCATATATGCCCTTTATTATGTTGAGGAATTTCCCTTCTATCCCTATTTTACTGAAAGTTCTGAACTGGAATGGGTGTTGGATTTTATCAAAAGCATCTTCTGCATCAATTGATAACAATCATATGGTTATTTTCTTTGTTTTGCTTATGTGGTGGATTACATTGATTGATTTTCTCATGTTGAACCGTTCTTGCATACCAGGTATGAATCCCACCTGGTCAGGATATTATTTTTTTGATATGTTGTTGAATTTTGTTGGCTAGGATTTTGTTAAAGATTTTTGCATCTATGTTCATGAGGGATATTGGTCTGTAGTTTTCTTTTTAGTGGTGTCTTTTTCCTGGTTTTGGTATCAGTGCTACGCTTGCTTCATAAAATGAGTTTGGGAGTATTCCTTCTTTTTCTGTGTTCTGGAATAGCTTGAGTAGTATAGCTGTCAACTCTTCCCTGAATGTTTGGTAAAATTCTCCAGTGAAGTCATCAGGGCCAGGACTTTTACTTGTGGGAAGTTTTTTATTATGATCTTTTCAATTGCTTCCTTTGTTAAGGGTCTGTTCAAGTATTCTATCTCTGACTGGGATTGTTTAGGGAGGTCTTGTGTTTCTAGAAATGTGTCTGTCTCTTCTAGGTTCTCAAATATGTTGGATGGAATACAGTCGCTCATAATATTCTGTCAGTATCTTTTTTATTTCATTTGGTTCTGTTGTGATGTCACCTTTTTTGTCTATTACTCTTGTTATTTGCATCTTCTCTTTTTTTTTGTTTTGTTACATTTGCCAATGGTGTATCGATTTTGATCATCTTTTCAAAGAACCAGCTTCTTGTTTTGTTCATTTTTTCTCTCTCTCTCTCTCTTTTTTTTTTCCTGTTTCATTTATTTCTGCTCTGATCATTATTATTTCCTTACTTCTGGATCCTGTAGGATTCTTTTGTTCTTCTTTTCCTAGTGTTTGGAATTGTTGAGGGTTTGGTTACCTAGTGTCACTCAAACAGGAATATACCACAAATGTGATGGCCTTAACAAACAGGAGTTTATTCTCCTACAATTCAGGAGTCTAGAAATCCAAGTTCAAAGTGCCAGGCTCTAGGGGCTGTGTGAAAGCCCTTTGACCTTGGGCTTCAGCTCTGCTTCTTGTTCCTGGCCCACTGAAGCCAGAGGAATCTCTTCACTCAGGCAGCTACTGTCTGCTGAGTCTAACAAGCCAATGCCATAGTCGACAAAATGGCACAGTCCCGATGTTACCAAACTACATGGCAGACCATTAATTCAAGTCCACTGTAAGTCCTAAGGTTGGCAGAGCATGGCAGGCTGCTGCACAAATGACATGGCTACATGCAGGGTCCAAGTGTCCATAAACTAGAGACTATGCCCAAGGCTTCTCCTTTTATACAGGAAGCAGACCACATCCCAAAAGCAGCTACTCAGCTGCTTGTGGTAGATTCCAACATGGAGTTGATTGGCAGTCTCATCATGGGGAATAACTACCACCATCTGCCCAGCCACTCAATCAGGCCCAGCCAAGTTGACATACAAATTTAACTACTACATTGAGTTAGAGTGTTGATTTTGTTTCCCTCTTCTTTTTTGATGTGTGCATTTATTGCTATAATTTGACCTCTGAGTATTGCTTTCACTGTGTCCCATAGATTTGGTATGATGTATCTTCATTCCCATTTGTTCTAGGAATTATTTTATTTCACTCTAATTTTTATATTACCCAGTAGTTCTTAAGCAGTGTATTATTCAGCTTCTACATGTTTGTTTTTTTCCTTCATCTTCCTACTATTAATTTCTAATTTTATAGCACTGTGGTCTAAGGAGATGCTTTGTAGTATTTTAATGTTATTGAATTTATTGAAGCTTGTTTTATGTCCTAACATATGGTCTATTCTGGAGAATGATCCATGTGGACTGGAGAAGACTATGAATTTTGCTTTTTTTGGGTTGAGTGCTCTGTATATGTCTATGAGGTCAAATTGGTTGATTGTGTTGTTGAGTTCTTCTGTATCTTTGCTGAATTTTTTCTAGTTGATCTGTCCCTTCTTGAAAGTGGTATGTTAAAGTCTCCTACTACTATTATAGAGTTGTCTATTTTCAATTCAATTAATATTTGCTTCATGTATTTTGGAGCACTTTCATTGGGTGCATAGATATCTGCTATGGTAATGTCCTCTTGGTCAATTGACCCTTTCAGCATCATATAGTGACCTTCTTTGTCTCTTATGCTGTTTTTTCACCTTAAAGTCTATTTTATTGGAAATTAATATTGCCACTCCTGTTCTTTTTTTGGTTATCATTGGCTTGGAATTTTTTTTCCCCAACTTTAACTCTTAATTTGTTTTATCTTTGTGTCTAAGGTGGGTCTCTTTGGAGCAGAATATTGATGGGTCTTCTTTTCTTATCTAGTATGCCACTCTCTTTCTTTTGACTGATGCATTTAGTCCATTTACATTGAGTGTAACTAGTGATAGGTATGACTTGATTGCTGTCATGCTATTGTGTTTTTATGTCATGTTGTTGGAGTTTCCTTGGTCCATATACTTTACTGTGCTGAGTTCATTTTGTTGTCAAGTGTTTCCTCTCTTTTCTCCTTTATTGTTTGTTTGTGCTTACTAAGCTCATATGTGTTCCTTCTTTCTGAGTTTGCTTATGGGTGTTGTTAATTTTCTCGGTGGTTACCTTGGAGTGAATTCATGTCTCTATGTTTTTGGAACAATCTTTTCTATAAGGACATTGTCCTGTTTTCCTCTCCATTTGGAAGTTTTGTACCTAGGAATTTTATTCTCTACATTTGTTTTGTTGCTGGTGTCATGTGCAGACTGATTCCCTTGTTTTTGTGTGTACAATGTTTTATGGGCTTATTTTGAGCAACTATTTCTTATTTGGTTTTAGTGTTGATGTCACATGTCCTGATTTTGTTTTCTCTGTTGTGAATTCTCTATTGGAAGGACTTCCTTAAGCATTTCTTGTAGGGTGGGTCAGGTTTTCACAAAATCCCCTAATTTCTGTTTGTCTGAGAATGTCTTGATTTCACCCTCATATATGATGGACAGTTTGGCTAGATATAGGATTCTTGGTTGGAAGTTCTTTTCCTTCAGTGTTTTATATATGCCATTGCATTGCCTTCTTGCCTGCATGGTTTCTGCTAAGTAATCAGAACTCAGCCTAACTGCTTTCCATTTTAGGTGACATTTCTATTTTTCCTGGGCTGCTCACAAGTTTCTTTCTTTGTCTTTGGTTTTAGAGAGTTTGATTATGATATGCCTTGGTTACTTTCTCTTGGGATCTATCCTGTATGGGGCTCTTGGAGTTTCTTGGACAAATATCTTTTCTTCCTTCATGAGATGGAGGAAATTTTCTGTTAGCAAATCTTCCACAATTTTCTCAGTTTTTTTTTTTTGACTCTTCTTGTTCTGGAATTCCAATGAGGTGTATGTTGTTTCTTTTCATGTCATCCCATATAACTCTTAGGTTTGCATTATTTCTCCTAAATCTTTTTCTATTTTTCTTCATACAGGCTGGTGTGAAGGGATTTATTTTCTAGTTGGGAAATGCATTCTTCAGCCAGGTCTACCCTATTCTTCTGTGCTTCCACTGTGTTGTGTAATTCTGTAATTTTAGTATTCATCTTCTGGATTTCTAACTGCTGTTTTTGTATGAGTTCTGATTGTGTATTAACCTTGTTATTTGGTTGTTGAATGGTTTTCATGAGTTCTTCCAGGGTACAATCTGTGTTCTCCTTGGTTCCGTTTGAGGTTTCCTTAAGTTCTTATAGAGTTCTATAAACTTATCTTCTAAATTCCTTCCTTGATAATTCTATTGCCTCCTCTTCCTTCGTGTTTAATAGGGATTTTACTTCTGTTGTCTTATCCTGTTTTTTGTTTGCTTGTTTGTTTGTTTGATTTGAAGTTGCCTGTTGCTTCCTAGACATTTTGAACTTTTTGTCTTTCACTGTTAGTTATGTATTGATTTGTTTTGCCTATAAATTTTAGTGAAAAGTCCCTTGTCCTTGCCAAATACTTTTCCCAGTCTGTAGATTCTCTTTTTACTCTTTTAGAGAAGTCTTTTGAATCACATAAAAATTTAATTTTTAGGAAGATGGTGTCTTACCTGCAGCCCAGTTTTTAATATTTTTGCATAGGTGGAGCTGGTGTATTTTATTTTATTTTTATTTTTGGTTATTAATTCAAGTGTGCTGGGTTTCTCTGCAGATTTCTTTGTGATGATGGAATCACTGTGTAGAATGTGCATGCAAGTCCCTGTTCATTGTGAAGGGGATTTAGGATTGGAACAAGCAGGTGTTGTGGTGGCTTAATGTGGTTCTTCTATTGCATAAGTCAGGAAAGAGGTGGGGAAAGGAGGAAGAAAAGAAAAAAAAAAAGTCTCCAAGGCACCAGTAGTGTGTTTCTGTGATTTGGCTTGGCTGTGAATGGTGACATTATAGTGTCACTCACAGGCCCACAGTTCAAATTTGACAGAGAACTCAGTGGTCAGGGGGCTGCTACTTTCTGCCTGGTTCAGACAGCTGCAAAAACCCCATACTCTGGGCCCCTCCATGCCAAAAAGCTGTTCTGTATGGGCTGGACCCCAGCCCTATGTTGTGAGCCCCCCACCTGTGGTGTGCTTCCCTCTCTGCTCCCAAGTCAGTTGCCACCTGAGCCAGATGGAACTCTACTCTACTTCTCAGAAATGCTGCCCACCCACTTAGCACAGGTTCCTAGGTTACTGATAGATGCTGCCGTTCTGGGTAGACCTCTGGAGCTGCTGCCAGCCTTCTGGTGCTCCCACTTCACTGCCTAGGGAGTTTTCCATTGCTCCATTCTGCTGGCTCATGTGCGGCAAGGCAGGTTCATTTATTTATATTTTTGCCAGCTGTTTACCCTGCCAGCCCCTCACTTCTCCTTCTCCACTAAATCTGGACTCTTCAACTTAATGAGCTGGTGACTACCTCAGAATCCCTGCTTCAAACTACTGCACCTAGTTTTTCAGGCATTAAGATGTTAGAAGGAACAAAAGTGTGGGCTATAGGTAAAACACCATCTTCCTAAAAATTAAATTTATATGTGATTCAATAGACTTCTCAAAAAGAGTAAAAAGAGAACCTACAGATTGGGAAAAAATATTTGGCAAGGACAAGGGACTTATCGCTAAAATTTATAGAAAACTCCAACATGTGAACAACAAAAAGACAAACAATTTGGTTAAAAAATGGGAAGAACACATGAATAGACACTTCACCAAAGAAGATATTCAGGTGGCCAAAAAGCACATGATCATTAGCCATTAGAGAGATGCAAATCAAAACATCAGTGAAACACTGCATACCATGGATGAACTTGGAGGACATTATGCTGAGTGAAATAAATCAATCACAGAAGGACAAATATTGTATTAGTTCACTAATGCACAAAGTCAAGGTAAGGTTTGTATATGGAAGGAAACGTCCTTTGTTGGTTCCCAGGGATGGGAGGGATGGGGAGGGAACACTGCTAGACAGGTTGAGACAAGTATTGATTTGGGTGAAAAAAAGAGAATGTACCAAAAGTGAGTGATCAACATGGTGGCATTGAGGAAGAGGAAGACATGGGAGGTACAGACAACAAAGATGGAGCCATTTGCATGTACAATACTGTGTTGTCCATGATGGCAAGCATTGATCTACAGGTGGATAGATGAGTGGACAGGCTGAGTGATTAGGTATATCTAGGCAGGGGGTAATGTGCTCATGACCATGTATAGGGTTTGCAGATGATTTTTCTATATGTGTATTTGTATGTGCTGTAAGAATATCTAAGTGTACAATGGAGCTGACAAAGAGCAAGGTTGCAGTGGCTTCTTGGTTACAGCCAGCTACCCTGAAGGTGTGAGTAGTTGGTTCTGTTGTCTTGGGGCCATGGCCACAGGGGACATCAAGCTCAATTGGTATAACATACTGTACAAAAACATTGTTCTACATTCTACTTCAGTGAGTAGTCACTAGGGTCTTAAAACCTTGGAAGAAGCCATCTAGATGCCATGATGGGTCTCTCCTCATCCAGAGCAAAGAAGAATGAAGAAAACCAAAGACACATGGAAACAGTTAGTGCAAAGGAGTGGTAGACCATGTGATCTTCATCCTATATTACCATGAGACCAGAAAAACTAGATGATGCCCAGCTACCACGGTCCACCATTTGGAAAGGGATCAGTACAGGAGATCCTGGATAGAGTGGGAGAATAATAAAAATCATTTTTTAAAAAAAGACCATGTTTACTGGTCTGATAGAGCCAGGTGAGATTCCTGACACTATGGCCACTAGTTATCCTTCACGTCTGGAACTGAACTCACTCCTGTGGTTTCCAGCCAAACAATAGACAGGTAAATGGGGTGAGCATTTACATCAGGTAGAGGCACTCTTTGGAGTGATAATTCATGGAATAACAGAGAGGCAGTGTTTGCACAGGGAGATAGCTCAGGGGTTGAGAGTGCATGAGAGGGAAAGATGCAGGGAAGAGGTAACTATGCAGAGGAACTTGGAAGAGAGTTGTTACACTGTGATGAATTTCAGTCAATGTCATGAAACAAAATGTATATGAAATACTGTATGGAAAATGAATTTTCTCTGTAAACTTTCACCCAAATCACAATAAAAATTAAAAAAAAGAAAGTAAGAGAGATAAACATTTAAAAAAAAAAAAAGGAAAAGGAAAAGAAAAATAAATCAGACATCATATTGCACTGGGCAAATATGCTGCAAAGGACTTCTTTAAACTGTTGAATAGAAAATATGTCACTTTGAAGACTAAGGTGTGTCTAACCCAAGCCTTGGTATTTAAAAACACCTCATATGCATGTGAAAGTGGATAATGAATAGGAATGCTGAAGAAGAGTTGATGCCTTTGAATTATGGTGTTGGTGAAGAATACTGGAAATACAATGGACTGCCAGAAGAATGAACAAATCTGTCATGGAGGAAGTGCAGCCAGAATGCTCCTTAGAGTGAGAATGGCTTTGTCTCATCTACTTTGGTCATGCTGTCAGAAGGGACGATTTTGGTAGAGGAAGGAAGTTGGTGTCATACATGGAGCCCACACGTTTGTTCTCTCTAGCATCTTAATTCCTGAAAAACTAGGTGCAGCAGTTTGAAGAGGGATTCTGGGGCTGTGGACAGCTCAGTAAGTTAAAGAGGACAAGATTTAGTGATAATAGAGAAAAAAAGCAGAGTAAACAGCTGTGAAAAATAAATGAAATGGCCTGGCCTATGGGGGAGATGGAGAGGTGGAGAAGTGGAAAACTCTTTAAAAGTACAGGAGAAAGCTGTATGTGTGTGTGTGTGTGGAGGAAATAAAGAAAGAAAAGGACACCATGGAACCAATGGCAGCTTCATGACTCAGACTACCCACAACAGGAGCTTCTGACGGTAAGCTTGAGAACTGAGCTGAGTAAGTGGATAATATTTATGAGAAACAGAGCAGAAACCCCTGTGGCTCAGGACACTGCTGAGTTGAGAGTGCAAAGGGGGAAGGGAGGAAACCCACTGCAGGTAGGCAGGCCCTGGGATGAGCTCGCAGTGCAAGGCTGGGATTCAGCTCTTCCACGACAGCTTTTTAGCACAGAGTGGACTGGCATATGGCATTTTTGCAGCTTTCTGACCCAAGTGGAAAGTAGTGGCCCCCTAACCACTGGGGTCTTTGCCGATTTTGAACCATGGGTCTGTGAGTGACAACAAAATATCATCATTGGTAGCTGTCCCAAGCAGACTCAAAACAAGACCCCAGAGCCAGTAGTAATTATAGGAATATGAAGCGGGGACTTGTTAGTGGTGCCTTTCTTTCTTTTTATTTTTCTTTTCTTCCTCTTCTTTTCCCTTCACCCCTGACTCACACAACAGAAGAACCACATTAAGCCACCACAACACCTGCTCATCCCAACTCTAAATCCCCTTCATGATGAACAGAGACCTGAATCCATGTTCCCAACAGTTTTCACCAACATGAAGAAAACTGCAGAACAACACAGTACACCTGAATTAATAACCAAATAAAATAAAATTCACTAGCCCCACTCTTGAAAATATATTTTAACACAAAATCAAGTTGAAACAAATCAATACATAGCTAACAATTAAAGACAACAACTTCAAAATGTCTAGGAAACAACAGACAACCTCAAAAACCAACACAAACAAAACAAAATAAAACAACAACAACAACAAAAGGACAAGACAATAGAAATAAAGCCCTAGATTAAAAACTAATTTAACATGGATGAAGAACATGCAATAAAACTATTTGAGAAGGAATTTCCAAGATATTTTTATAGAACTCTACAAGAGCTCAGGGAGCTCTGGTGGCATAGTGCCTAAGGCATTTGACTGCTAACGAGAAGGCTGGCTGTTCAAACCCACCAGCCACTCCTTGGAAGGAAGATTGGGCAATCTACTTCTGTACAGATACTTCCTCAGAAACCTAAGAAGGGGTTGTCATGAAATAGAATCAAAGAGGACATAGACAGTACCCTGGAAGAATTCAGGAAAACTATTCAAGAACAAAATAAGAAGATTAATATACTATCAGAACAAATACAAAAACTGCAGTTAGAAATCCAGAACATGAATAGTAAAACTACAGAGTTACACAACACAGTGGAAGCACAAAAGAGTAGATTAGAACTGGCCGAAGAATGCATTTCCCAACTAGAAGATAAATCCCTTCATACCAGGCTGTATGAAGAAAAATCAGAACAATGATTTAAGAGAAATGAAGAAAACCTAAGAGTTATATGGGATGACATGAAAAGAAACAACATACACTTCATTGGAATACCAGAATGAGAAGAGGCAAACAAACAAACAAACAAACAAAAAACTGAGAAAATTGTGGAATATTTGCTAACATAAAATTTTCCTAATATCATGAAGGAAGAAAATATATTTTTCCAAGAAGCTCCAAGAGCCCTGTATAGGATAGATCCCAAGAGAAAGTCACCAAGGCATATCCTAATCAAACTCTCCAAAACCAAAGACAAAGAAAGAATCTTGTGAGCAGCCTAAGAAAAAAGAAATGTCACCTAAAATGGAAAAGCAGTTAGGCTGAATTCTGATTATTACAAAGAAACCATGCAGGCAAGAATGCAATGCAATGGCATATATAAAACACCGAAGGAAAAGAATTTCTAACCAATAATTCTATATCCAGCCAAATTGTTCAATGAAATCAAGACATTCTCAGACAAACAGAAATTAAGGAATTTTGTGAAAATCAGACCAACCCTATGAGAAATGCTTAAGGAAGTCCTTCCCATAGAGAACCCACAACAGAGAACAACAAATTAAAATCAGGACTCTTGACATCAATAGTTAAAAACTGAATCAGAAATAGGTGCTCAAAATAAGCTCATAAAACATTATACACAAAGAAACAAGGGATTCAATCTGCAGACAACACCAGCAACAAAGCAAATATTGGAATAAAATTTCTAAGTAAAAAACTTCCAAATGGAGAGGAAGATAGGACAATGTCCTTATAGAACAGACTCTTCCAAAATTAGAGACAAGAATTCACTCCAAGGTAACTATAAAGAAAATTGACAATCCCCCTAAATAAGCCCAGAAAGAATGAAAACATATGGGCTTAGTAAGCATGAAACCAAACAATAAAGAAGAAAATAGAGGAAACACTTGATAACAAAATGAACTCAGCACAGAAAAGCATTCTGACCAAGGAAATCTTCAACACAACAAAAAATACAATAGAATGACAGCAATCAAGTCATACCTATCACTAATTACACTCAATGTGAATGGACTAAATGCACCAGTCAAGAGAAAGAGAGTGACATATTAGACAATAAAAGAAGATCCATTGATATGCTGCCCCAAAGAGATATACCTTAGACACAGAAATAAAAAAAAAATAAAATAAAATTTAAGGTGTGAAAAAAATATACAAAGCCCATGGCAACCAAAAAAGAGCAGAGTAGCAACATTAATTTCTGATAAAATAGACCTCAAGATGAAAAACAGCATAAGGAACAAAGAAGGACATTATATGATGCTAAAAGGGTCAATTGACCAAGAAGATATTACCGTAATAAATATCTATGCACCCAATAAAATTGCTTCAAAATACATGAAGCAATCACCTCATGTGCATGTGTCCAATTCAAATATTAATTGAATTGAAAGGGAAAATAGACAACTGTACAAAAGTAGTAGGACACTAACACTCCACTTTCAAGGAGGGACAGATCAATGAGAAAAACCTCAACAAAGATACAGCAGAACTCAACAACACAATCAGCCAACTTGACCTCATAGACATATACAGATCACTCCACCCAACAAAAGCACAATTCACATTCTTCTCCAGTGCATGTGGATCATTCCCCAGAATAGATCCTATGTTAGGACATAAAACAAGCCTCAATAAATTTAAAAACATGGAAATACTACAAAGCATCTTTTCAGACCACAATGCTATAAAATTAGAAATCAGTAATAGGAAGATCAAATAAAAAATCTCAAACACATGGAAGTTGAAAAATACCCTGCTCAAAAACTACTGGGTAATAGAAGGAATAAAGAGTGAAATAAAATAATTCCTAGAAACAAATGAGAATGAAGATACATCTTACCAAAACCTATGGGACACAGCGAAAGCAGTACTCAAAGGTCAATTTACAGCAATAAATGTGCATGTCAAAAAAGAGGAAAGAAACAAAATCAACATTATAACTGAACAGATCCAATAATTAGAAAAAGACCAACAAAAGAAACCTACAGTATCCAGAAGTAAGGAAATAATAAAGATCAGAGCAGAAATAAATGAAAGAGAAAACAAAACAAAACAAAAAAACAATAGAGAAAATCAACAAAACAAGAATCTGGTTCTTCAAAAAGATGAAGAAAGTTATCAAGTCACTGGCAAATCTAACAAAAGAAAAGAAAGAGAAGATGCAAATAACAAGAATAATAGATGAAGAGGGTGTCATCACAACAGAACCTACTGAAATAATAAAGATATTGACAGAATATTATGAAGAACTGTACTCCCACAGATTGGAGAACCTAGAGGAGATGGACAAGATTTTAGAAACACAAGATCTATCTAAACTATCCCAGTCAGAGATATAATATTTGAACAGATATATAACAAAAGAAGAAACTGAGCAGGTCATTAAAAAAAAAAAATTCCCACAAGAAGTCATGGCCCTGATGGCTTCACTGGAGAATTTTACCAAACATTCAGGGAAGAGTTGACAGCTATACTACTCAAGCTATTTCAGAACATAGAAAAAGATGGCATACTTCCAAATTCATTTTATGAAGCAAGCATAACACTGATACCAAAACCAGGGAAAGATACCACTAAAAAGGAAAACTACAGACCAATATCCCTCATGAATATGTTGTTGTTGTTGTTGTTAAGTGCCTTCGAGTCGTTTCTGACTCATAGCGACCCCATGCACAGCAGAACGAAACGCTGCCCGATCCCGCGCCAGCCCCACAATCCCTGCTATACTTGAGCCCATCATT
>NW_006921626.1:12001964-12043894 GCF_000298275.1 Orycteropus afer afer | reverse complement strand
CAAGGCCAAATTTTCCAACTACCGGTGATTCTTCTTTGTTTCCAACTTTTGCATTCCAGTCACCAGTGATAATTAACACATCCTGATTGCATGAATATAGATGCAAAAATATTCAACAAATTCTAGCCAACAGAATCCAACACTATATCAGAAAAATAATACATCCTGAGCAAGTGGGATTTATACCTGGTATGCAAGAATGGTTCAACATTGGAAAAATAATCAATGTAATTCATACATAAACAAAACAAAACAAAAGAACCATATGATTATATCAATTGACACAGAAAAGGCATTTGATAAAATCCAACAGCTGTTCCTGTTCAGAATTCTCAGCAAAATAGGGACAGAAGGGAAATTTCTCAACATAATAAAGGGCATATATGCAAACATTATTATTAATGGAGAAAGACTTAAACAATTCCCTTTACGAATGCAAGCCAGACAAGGATGCCCTCTATTACCACTTCTATTTAACATTGTATTGGAAGTCCTAGCCAGGGCAATAAGGCTAGAAAGAGAAGTAAAAGGCATCCAAATTGGCAAAGAAGAAATAAAGCTATCTCTATTTGTGGATGACATGATCCTATATATAGAAAACCCAAGAGACTCAGCAAAAAAACTACTGGAACTAATTAAGAGGTTCAGCAAAATGGCAGGATACAAGGTCAACATACAAAAATCAGTTGGATTCCTCTATATCAACGAAGAGACCTCTGAAAAAGAAATAAGGGAAGCAGTACCATTTACAATAGCTACCAAAAAGACAAAATATCTAGGAATGAATCTTATCAGAGACAACAAAGACCTACACAAAGAAAACTATGAAACACTAGTACAAGAAATTACAAGGGATCTACATAAATGGAATCACTTGCCTTGTTCATAGGTAGGAAGACTGAATATTGTGAAAATGTCAATACTACCCAAAGCAATCTATCTACACATTTAGTGCAATCCCGGTCCAGATACCATCAACATTTTTTAAGGATATGGAAAAACCAATTACTAACTTCCTATTGAATGGAAAGAGACCTTGGATAAGCAAAACACTACTGATGAAGAAAAATAAAGTTGGCAATCTCACAATCCCAGATCTTAAAACTTACTATACAGCCACAGTAGTTAAAAAAGCATGGTATTGGTACAATGATAGAGAGATATACCAATGCAACAGAATCAAAAACCCAGAAATAGACTCATCCCTCTATGGACAGCTGACCTTTGATAAAGGTCCAAAACCTATTAAATGGGGAAGAGACAGCCTCTTTAACAAATGGGTCTAGCAAAACTAGATATCCACTTCCAGAAAAATGAAACAAGACCCATATCTCACCCCATACACAAAAACAAACTCAAGTTGGATCAAAGACTGAAATGTAAAACCCCAAACTATAAAATTTATCAAAGATAAAATAGAGGCAAATCTAGGGGCCCTAATTTATGGTATAAATAGACTATCAAGCATAACCCAGAATGCACAGGAGATGGAAGAGAAGCTAGATGACTGAGATCTTTTAAAAAATTCTTATGTGCATCGAAAGATTTCATCAAAAGGGTAAAAAGAGAACCTACAAATTGGGAGAAAATATTTGACCATGACGTATCTGACAAAAAACTTATCTCCAAAATCTATAGAAAACTTCATCACCTCAATGCCTAAAAGACAAAAAATTCAATTAAAAAATGGGCAAGGTACATGGGCAGACACTTCACTAAAGGCGATATGTGGTAGGCAATAAACATATGAGTAATTGCTCAGGATCGTTAGCCATTAGAGAGATGCAAAAACAACGATGAAATATTTCACCCTAGCAATAATAGCAAAGTTCAACAAGACAGAAAATAACAAATGATGGTGAGGTTGCAGAGAGATTGAAACTCTCATGCACTGCTGGTGGGACTGTAAAATGGTATAACCATTGTGGAAAATGTTATGGCATTTCCTTACAAAAAACTGAAAATAGAAATACCATATGAATCAGCAATTCCATTACTAGGAATATATCCTAAAGAGGTGAGTGACAGGGCACAAACAGGCATATGCACACCCATGTTCATCACAGCACAATTCACTATAGCAAAGAGATGGAAGCAACCTAAATGCCCATCAATGGATGAATGGATAACCAAACTGTGATACATTCACACAATGGAATACTATGCTACATTAAACAGCAACGAAGGATACGTGAATCATCTCACAATGTGGATGAACCTGTAGGACATTTTGCTGAGTGAAAAAAGTCAATCACAGAAGGACAAGTATTGTATGAGCCCAATATTGTAAAAAGACAAGGAAGGGTTTGCTTAGGGAAGGGAACTCACTTTGTAGGTTACCAGCCAGGGGAAGGAAGAGGAGGGGTTAATTTTAGGCTAGTTTTGGGCCACACACTGAGTTGGGTAAGCAGAGGGATGATATGGAAAGAGTCTGTGCCCAGCATGATAACACTGGGGAAAGGTAGGACACTGAATTTGGCACATAAGATAGAGATGACATAGGCTAATACCAGTATATCCACAAAACAGCATTGCCATTTACACCAAACACCACACTACAGATAAACACATAGACAACTGAGAAGATCATATGGAGGTCAGTGAACAGGATTATACTCTAGACCAAAGATAGATTCAACTGAGGCTAATCTTGCACAGATACCAGTGATACAAAATACCTGCAATCATTGCAGAAGCAACAGAAGACAGACATAGAGCAATCCCTCACAGACAGCCAGACACTATGGGAGAGGGACCCAGTAGATCTGCTGACTCATGACCATGGTATTGGGGGACACCAGACTCAATTGGCACAAAACACATAAAAATCTTGTTCCACAACCTACTTTGGTGAGTAGCAACTGTGGTCTTAAAAGCTTTTGAGTGGCCATCTAAGTATCAGCTAATGGCATTTGGAAACAATCAGGTCTAGGATATGATGGACCTCGAGACCAGAAGAACTAGATGGTGCCTGGCTACCAATGCCAACTACTCAGGAAGGGATCAAAACTGGAGTTCCTGCATAAAGTGGGAGGGAAAATGTGGAACAAAATCCAAAAACACAACAATGACCAGAATTACTGGTTGGATGGAGTCTGGTGGGAACCCCAAAGACTATGGCCCTGGGATACACTTTAGGCCTGGGATAAAACTCACTCCCAGTGGTTGGCTTTCAGCCCAATAGTAAATAAGAGGTACATGCAGACCACTCAATCCAGGGGTCTGTACCCCCATACTGTACGGGAGATACATCCTTTGAAGCAATTGGCCATGGGGCACCAGAGTGGCAACACTCACACAGAGGAAAAGCAGGACACACAGGAATGCATAACTAGAAAGGGCACAAGGAGGGGGTGTTACTGGGAAGGGAGAAGAGGAGAGTGGGTTAGGGCTGGGAATGGTAATTGGGGAGTGAAACCAAATGTACACAAAATGTTGAATGTAAAACAAATTCTGCCCTGTTAATTTACACTAAAGTACAATTAAAAAACAATAAAATAAATAAAAGGAAAGGAAGAAAAGATCCAAATGGATGTCTGAAGAGATTCTGAAACTTGGTCTTGAACAGAGAGTAGCTAAAGCAAAGGGAAGAAATGACAAGAAAAAAGAGATGAACCAAAGATTGCAAAGAGCACCTTGAGAAGACAAAGGCAATTATTATAATGAAATGTGCAAAAACCCAGAGTTAGAAAACCAAAAGGGAAGAACATGCTCGATATTTCTCAAGCTGAAAGAACTGAAGAAAAGATTCAAACCTTGAATTGCAATATGGAAGGCGTCTATAGGCAAGATATTGAATGATGGAAGTAACATCAAAAGAAGATGGAAGTTACTCTACTAAAAAGAATTGATGAGTGTTCATCTATCTCAGAAGGTGGCATATGACCAGCAACCAATAGTATTGAAGGAAAAAGTCAAAGTTGCACTGGAGGAATTGGTGAAAATCAAGCCTGCAGGAATTGACCCCATTGAGATGTTTAAACAAATGGATGCCACACTGGAGGCACTTATTCATCTGTGTCAAGAAATTTGGAAGATAGATACCATCTGGTCATCTGACTGAAAGAGATCCATAGTTGTACCCATTCCAAAGAATGGCTATCCAACAAAATGTAGAAATTATCAAAAAATATCATCAATATCACATGCAAGTAATATTTTCTTGAAGATAATTCAAAAATGGTTGCAGCAGTGTATTGACAGGGAACTTCTATAATTGCAAGCTGGATTCAGAAGAGGATGAGGAAAAAGGACTATCATTGCTGATGTCAGATGGATATTGGCTGAAAGCAAAGAATATCAGAAAGATGTTTACTTCTGCTTTATTGACCATGCAAAAACATGCACCTGTGTGGATCATAACAAATTATGGATAACATTGAGAAAAATGGGAAATCTAGAACACTTAATTGTGCTCATGAAGAACCTGTACATAGACCAGGAGGCTGTCATTCGAACAGATAGAGCCTGGTTTAAAATCAGGAAGGGAGTTGTATGCTTTCACGATACTTGTTCAATTTGTATGCTGAGCAAATAATCCAAGAAGCTGGATTATATGAAGAAGAACGTGGTATCAGGATTGGAGGATTGGAGGAAGATTTGTTGTGAAGATGACTTGAAGCACTTACTGGTGAAGATTAAAGACTATAGTGTGCAGTATGGAATACACTTCAACATAAAGAAAATGGAAATCCTCACAACTGGACCAATAAGCAGCATCATGACAAATGGAGAAAAGATTGATGCTGTCAAAGATTTCATATTACTTGTTTCCACAATCAACACCAATGGAAGCAGCAGTAAAGAAATCAGATGATGTATTGCATTGGACAAATCTACCCGCAAAAGACCTCTTTAAGGTGAAGAGCAAATATGTCTCTTTGAAGACTAAGATGCGCCTAACCCAAGCCAAAATATTTTCAATGGCCTCATATGCATGTGAAAGGTGGACAATGAATAAGGAAGACTGAACAAAAGTTGATGCTTTTGAGTTGTGGTGTTGGTGGAGAATACTGAAAGTATCATGGACTGCCAGAAGAACTAACAAATCTGTGCTGGAAGAAGTGCAGCCGGAATGCTCCTTGGAAAAAAGAATGGCCAGACTTCGTCTCCCCTACTTTGGTCATGTTGTCAGAAGGGACCATTCCCTGGAGAAAGATAGCATGCTTGGTAAAGTGGAGGGTCAGCAAAAAGGGGGAAGGCTGTCAACGAGATGGATTGACACAGTGACTGCAATGATGGGTTCAGGTATAGCAAGGATTGTGAGGCTGGCACAGGTCCAGGAAGTGTTTTTTGTCCTGTTGAACATAGGTTCGCTATGCGTCAGAGCTGACTCAATGGCATCTAACATCATCAACAACAACAACTGTTTAAATTGTTAACAACTTAAATTAAAAAATTTCCATATATTACTCCTTCCCCGGTTTATGTTGTTATCCCCAATTACATCTTCATACATTGTATGCCTAATAATGTAAATTTATACTTTTTTTTATGGATTTATCATTATAAAGCATGTAGAACAGGAAAAACAACTAGAATTACCAACCAGCAATAATTAATAATATATGCCAAACTCAGCTTGATATTGACTCAAACCACTTCTATGCTCCATATCCCAACAGTCTGGCAGATGAGGCAAGCCCTTTTAAAGGTATAAATATGATATACCTCAGTCTCTACTCTTGCTTTATACATAATAGCTGAAATCCAATTAAAAATTATGAGACACACAAATAATCAAGGAAACAAGTTCCATTTCCAAGAGATAAAGGAACAGCAGAACAGACACAGAGATGGTCCAGATGTTAGAATTAAATGAAGAATTTAAAGTAACTATCATTAAACTATTGAAAGATTTGATATGAAATGCAACATTCACAAGTAGGGAATTTCAACAGAGATAAATATTATTTGAGAAAAGAGTCAAATAGAAATGTTAGAAAAAAAAACCATGGTGTCAGAGGTGAGAATTTTTT
Source organism: Orycteropus afer afer (assembly GCF_000298275.1). NCBI lineage: Eukaryota > Metazoa > Chordata > Mammalia > Tubulidentata > Orycteropodidae > Orycteropus > Orycteropus afer. Next base: position 12,037,916 of record NW_006921626.1, on the reverse strand, counting down.
CAACGGGTTTATAGAAGACAGGGTGCAACAGAGAAGGAATCAGTGAAGTGGAAGGTAAATCAATGGAAATTATCTGAACTTGAACACAAAGAAAAAAAAAAAATGAAAACGACAACAGATATAGCAACCAAGAGTTGTGGGACAAATAGTGTTTCTAGGTGGGGATTTTCACTTTTCAATCCTATTTACAGTGGTTCAATTCCCCACAGCTCTCATTATTTTTCTGCTAATAGCTCCCTCAGCCTATGATATATACTTGAGATAAGGAACTAAATTTCAGGTCCTGACTTATACTTCTGATGAATTTCAAATTGTATTTCTCGGGTGTGAAGACACTCTTCAAGACAGAGAACCTGAATGTTAACAATCTATGTAATCTATCTCTTTTTTAAGTGCACTCTATCTGTGTTTAATCACTTAGGCTTTAAGATTGGAAGGCAGTAGGAGGAAATTTCTTTTTTACTTGCTTCCTATCCCAGTCAGGCTTTGCTGCCATCGTAATTTGTTACCACTCTGAGCTGTGCTGTGTTGAACTAACTGGCATTCAACCCACTACTAATGGCAATACCCCATTCAGAGCCCTGAGAAGGATAAAGCGCAAACTTAAAAATACTTTTCCCCACCTTATCTTCCGTTCATGGCACCCAGCTCTCTTTCACTCAGGATTGTATTTCTCTCTCCCCCACACACACTGGGACCTAACCATCTTATGTCACACCAGGTATTTCTCACAACTTTTGTGTTAGTTCAGTAGATCCAAAATCAGGTTTTGGAGAGACAGTTGTAAGCTGTGCTAAGTTGCCTTCTTATCAGCAACCAAATCGAACCAATATCTGAATGTAGGCATTTTGTAGAGCCCATGACTTTAGCCATAATGTTATATTGTTTTCTGAATTTGTTGATCTCTTCTTACAAATGTTTCACTACTGTCTGTGTTTATACTTTTTGCATAATTCCAGCTTCAACCTAGGATTTTGGCAAGTTTCTTCCACTATTTCTAAGAATCTTTTAACAATGGCAAGAGCATTCTTACTTAATAGAAACCCTCTAAGGATTTGCTACATTCATTTTTTTCTGTGACTCTTTATACTTATGTTCAATATTAACTCACTTTTATTGATATCTCTTTCTATACATTTTTTAAAAAATGTTTGTTTCTGTGCATGTCTTCTGTTGATACAAATATACTACAAATTTCTTTTAAGTAAGAAAGTAGCCTTCCTTTCTTTATGTCCTTTTATAAAATCTAATGCTGTTGTTGTTATGTGCCATTGAGTCAGACCTGACTCATAGCAAGCCCTCCTTGGGTTTCTGAGGCAGTATCACTGCAGAAGTAGATTGCCCAACCTTCCTTCCAAGGAGTGGCTGGTGGGTTTGAACCGCCAGCCTTCTGGTTAGCAGTCAAGTGCCTTATCTAATAGAAGGTAATAAATAACTGACATTGACTAACTAAGCTATAATATTAATGCAATTTAGGGGAAAAAACTCACTTTGTCCAAAGCCTCCATTTTCACTCATGAATTCAAAGAAAGAGTCAAGAATTCTACAGAGGGTCACAATGATTGTTATGTCCTGTACAGGAAATGGCTGAAATTTCTGATGCTTCTTTAGAAACTGTAGTCCATCTGCAACACTTGCATTAATCATGAACTCAAGACAATCCACTCCTGTTTGACTCATAATTTTGGAAGTTTTCCAAAGCCATGATTTAACATAAGGTTTCCATCCTAGATCAACAGGATCCTAATAATAAAAAGCACAGATAATTTCATATAAGTAAATAAAAATACAGTGCTGTCCTAGTTCTTACTAAATATTTGCAATACTTAAAAATATGGCTTAGAAACACCATTCATTAAAATGAGAATGATTCAAAACAGTTTAAGAATTACCTTTCACTAGAATGATTAATCATTTTTAACTGTGGTCTTTCCTACAAGAAAACATGCAATTGGGGGTTCTGTATAGGGAGGTGTACTGAACACTTGGGTATGTGGTAAGGGGAACTGTGTACCTAGAGGGTTCAGCCCTATAGTTCATTTTATTTACCACATTTAGTTAAATAGACTAGAGCAAAAGGCTAATCATGACTAATAATTTTCTGTACAGAAAACACTTATTTTTGTTTTATCTATGACCTAGTTACAAGAGTGATGAAAAAAATTCACACCAGCAGCCTAACCTGTCTGTTGAAAGCATTACTTATCCACCAAAAAACCCAAACTCACTGTCATCAAGTCAATTCCAACTCACAGCGATCCTCATTGGGTTTCCAAGGCTGGAAATCTTTACAGGAGTAGGTTGCCCCATCTTCCTTCTGCAGAGCAGCTGGTAGGTTTGAACCACTGACCTTCTGGTTAGCACCCAAGTGCCTTATCCACTTCACCACCAGACATCCTTACTTATTCACAGTTGTAGAAAATATTGACCACTCCAATTACTTAAAAACAAACAAACACTGCCATCTAGTTGATTCCAACTTATAGCGACCTTATAGGGAAGAGTAGAACTGCCCCTTGGGTTTCAAAAACAGTTGTAATTATACTCATATTCATTTCAGAGTTATGAGGCTTTATGGGGCACACATTCTGGACTATTGGTTTCACTCTCCTGAATTCAGAAGTAAAAATAAACATAAAAAATTATATTGATAATACATTATCCCAAACAGCACATTTTATGTTATGAAATTTGATATTAGACACTTACCATATAGACCACTGCACATCGGCTGACAGTGGCAGGACTAGCCTGAGACAGGCTGTCTGTTTCAAAAATCATTCTTATTCTATTAGTTAAAGCTATTCTCTCACTGTTTGCTAGGCAAAATGTTCTACTTTCATCTAGCACGGTGTTTAGATTTTCCACCCACAAGGTATCCACTGGACCATCTAAAATAATCCACTGCCAATCAAAATCTGGGGAAAAAAAATTTTGATGTAGCTGAGAATAATTGTATTACAATCATGTACATATTCTATTTAGAGAACACTTTCTAACTTAAGATGAAAAATGATCTCCTAGAAAACACTAGAGTGAATGTGTTAGTATTCTCTGGTATTAAACATGAATATTCATACCATATACTTAATAACTTTTTTTTAAAAAAAGTTATTGTGATTTGAGTGAAAGTTTACAGAGAATTTCATTTTCCATACAGCAGGTCATACATATTTTGTCTCATAACATTGATTTCAATTTCCCACAATATAACAGCTCTCTTCCCACTTCCTCCCTACAGTTACCTCTTCCTTGTTTCCTTCCCTTGCATGCACTCCTGCCTCCCGAATGGCAAACACTGCCCTCTGTTCTCCTATGATTGATCTCTCCAAGGAGTGTAGCTACCTGATGTAAATGTTCAGCCCATATGCCAGTCTTTTATTTGGCTGGAAGCCACAGGAATGAGTTCAATTCCAGACCTGAAGGGTAGCTAGGGGAATAGTCTCAGGAGTTTAACCAGGCTCTACTTAATAACTTTTTAAGTAATGTCGAGATAGTTTTTGATTGCTGAATTGTAAAACTAGTCCATAAAATTAGTTTAGAAGAAAGATCCTTGACATTCTCTTTTCCTTAAGAGTATGGTTTGTGAATTTGCTCCTTCCACCCAGGAATATTATTTTGGAGATGCTGCCCCAGGATATAGCAAAGAGAAATAGATACCCCTTTGAGGAAAGAATTGAAAAGACAAGAGTTTAGAGTTTCATACTGGGAACCCATTTATTCCTTTTGCCACACTCTACAACCACCAACCTGCTCCATGATTTTAGAAAAATCTACTGGGACTGCACAGGGAAGATGTGAATGGGTCATTGCACAGGCAGAGGATAGTTAATCACCTCGAAAAAGAACCTGCCAGAAGAACATGACAGTAGAAGTGGGATCCATATAGTCACAACTGCTGAGATGGGACTCTGACTGGTTGAAAATCCTACTGTGGAAATTGTATTAAAGTCCCATGAAGAAAACTTATTTTGTTCAATTACTGTCATCTCTCAATTGAATGGCCAAAAAAAAAAAAAAAAAAAAAAATTACACCTCAAAGTTCAGGAATTCTAAGAAAGAAGCAGCTGCAGAAGTATCTTTCAATGTCTGGAATACCAATGTACTATTGGCCAGTGTGTTGATATGAGGTTCAACCTAAAGTACTGAAAGTAATGGTTGGTGATTCTTTATGGAGCAGGCACCATGTCATACACATTCTCTGTGCCCTGGCACATAGTAAACTGACTAATATATAATGGGTGTGCAATCAATTTTAGATGAATCTACTAGGGTTTATTTGATGATTTGGCCTAAGAATGTACAGGCTGTATAGAGACCCACTCCAGAGGAATCCTATTGTATGTTGCCACTGCTGCTTCTCAAACTATTATTTATTTATATCTTTAATATTGAACTAGTTCTAATGAGATATTGCTGTTGTTGTTAGATGTTGTTGAGTCAGTTCTGATTCATAGTGACCTTATATACAACAGAACGGAACATTACCCAGTCCTCTACTATCCTCACAATTGTTACTATGCTTGAGCCCATCGTTTTAGCCACTGTATCAATCCCTTTTGTTGAAGGTCTTCCTCTTTTCCACTGACCCACTGCTTTACCAAGCATGTTATCCTTCTCCAGGGACTGGTTCTTTCTAATAACACAACCAAAGTAAGAGAGATAAAGTCTGGGCATTCTTGCTTCTAATGAGTATTCTGGCTATACTTCTTCCGAGACAGATTTGTCCATTCTTCTGGCAGTCCATGGTATGTTCAATAGTCTTTGCCAACACCAGAATTCAAATGCTTCAATTCTTTTGTGGTCTTCCTTATTCATTGTCCACCTCTCACATGCATGTGAAGCTACTGAAAATACCATGGCTTGGGTCAGGTGCACCTTAGTCTTCAAAGTGACATCTTTGCTCTTTAAATAAGCCTTCTGCAGCAGATTTTCCCAATGCAATATGTCACTTGATTTCTTGACTGCTGCTTCAATGGCCATTGATTGTGTACCCAAATAAAATGAAATCCTGGATAGCTTCAATCTTTTTCTCCATTTATCCTGATGTTGCTTATTAGTCTAGTTGTGAGGATTTCTATTGTCTTTATGTTCGTGTGTAATCCATACTGAAGGCTGTAGTCTTTGATCTTCATCAGTTAGTGCTTCAAGTCTTCTTCACTTTCAGCAAGCAATGTGTGTCCTCTGTGTATCTCAGGTTGTTAATGAGTCTTCCTCCAATCCTAATGCTGAGTTCTTCTTCATATAGTCTAGCTTCTTGGATTATTTGCTTAGCATTATGATTTAATAAGTATGGGGAAAGGACATAACCCAGACATACACTTTTCCTGATTTTAAACCATGCAGAATCCCTTTGTTCTGTCAAAAGGCTGCTTCTTGGTCTAGGTACATGTTCCTTATGAGCAGAGTTAATTGGTCTGAATTTCCATTCTTCACAATGTTACCGAATGCCGTTGTATAATCAATAAAACACAGGTAAACATCTTTCTAGTATTCTCTGCTTATAGCCAAAATACATCTGACATCAGCAACGTTCTCTCTCCTTCCACATCCTCTTCTGAAATTGGTTTAAATTTCTAGCAGTTCCCTGTCAATATACTGATAAAACTATTTTTAAAATTATTTTCAGAAAAAATTTTAGTTGTGTGTGATATAAATAACATTATTCGATAATTTCTGCATTCTTTTGGATCACTTTTCTTTGGAATAGGCACAAGTATGTACTTCTTCCTGGTAGATGGCCATGCAGCTGTGGTTCCAAATTGCTTGGCATAAATGAGTAAGGTCTTCCAGTGTTGCATCCATGTGTTGAAACATCTCAATGGGTGTTCTGTCAATTCTTGGAGCCTTTTTTTTTTTTTTTTTTTGCCAATGCCTTCAGTGCAGCTGGGACTTCTTCCTTCAGTTCTTGATCATATGCTGTCTCTTGAAATTGCTGAATGTCATCCAATTCTTTTTGGTAGAATGACTTTGTGTATTCATTCTATCTTCTATTGATACTTCCTGCATTATTCAATACTTTGACCATAGACTTTTTCAAAATTGCAACTTGAGGCTTGAATTTTTCTTCAGTTCTTTCAGCATGAGAAATGTCAAGTGTGTTCTTCCCTTTTGATTTACTAGCTACAGTTCTTTGTACATTTCATTTGAATACTTTGCCATCTCAAGCTGCCCTTTGAAATCTGTTGTTCAGCTCTTTTACTTCACTGTTTCTCCCATTTGCTTAGCTGCTCTCCATTCAAGAGCAAGTTTTAGAATAGCTTCTGACATCCATTTTGGTCTTTTCTTTCCTTCTTGTCCTTTGAATTACCTTTTGCTTCTACACATATGGTGTTCTTGATGTCATCCTACAACTCATCTGGACTCCAGTCATTGGTGTCCAATGCATCAAGTGTATTCTTGAGATGGTCTTTAAGTTTAGGTGGGATATATTCAAGGTTGTATTTCAGCTCTCATGGACTTGTTTTAGTTTTCTTCAGCTTCAAATTAAATTTGCATATGAGGAATGTTAATATGAGATACTAATGGTCATTTGTAAACTAAAAGGGCTATGTAAGCCCTAGTATTTATATAACACAATTAATTACATACATATGTAGTATAATATTTGGTAATACTATGAAACCAAAACCAAATCAAATCCCCTACCATCGAGTCAATTTAGACTCATATCGACCCTGTAGGATAGAGTAGAACTGCTCCATAGGGTTTCCAAGGTTGTATGGAAGCAGCCTGCCTTATCTTTCTCTTGCAGAGCAGTTGATGCGTTCGAACTGCTGACCTTTTGGCTAGCAGTTGAAGTTTTAACCACTATGCCTCTAGAACTCCTATAGAGGTTTTAAATAAACATACAAGGGAAAAATAGTACAAGAATAAAATATCACCAACCAAAAATGTATTTTAAAGATAGGAATTGGCTCATATTTGTTCAAAGTTTGTCTTCTATATTATTTAATCATAGTTAGTGAATTTTATAGTAATACTTACTCTGATCTTCTGGAGTTTTAACAGCTTTATCTATCTCCTTCTCACAAATATTATTCACAATATCTGCTGCATCAGAGGAATCAAGTTTGAAAACCTAAAACATGTAATTAATAATTTTTAAACTTTTACTTGATGACACTTTTCAACTCAAATTCACTATATATCAATGTGCTTTCATGAGTGGCAAGAATATGAAAAGCAGAAAGTTTTGTAGCTGAAATGATCAACACATAACCAACATATAATGTAGTTGACTTGTGACTCCAGGTCATGGGTGCCACTGAATCAGGAGCAGAGAGGGTAATCACGCTGCAAGAGGGTGGGCCCTGGGATGAACTCACAGATCAGGGCACAGAGAGGCCTGGAGAGAGTAGGTTTTTTGCTGCTGTTTGAACCTGGCAGAAAGCAGCAGCCCCCTAACAATTGGAGTCTTTGCAGAACTTGAGCTGTGGAACTGTGAGTAACAGTATAGAATCATCATTAGCAGCATACTCAAAGCCCTGGAAATGGCTACTGGCACCTGGAGCTTTTGTTTTTTTTCCCCCTCTTTTCTTCCTCTGTTCCCCACGTCTCCCTTGCCTCATCCAATAGAAAAACCACATTAAGCCATCACAACACCTGTCAGCTCAAATCCTAAACTCCCTTCATGATGAACTGCATCCACATTTCACACGATGATTCCATCATCACAAAGAAAACTGCAGAGCAACCCAGAACACCTGAATTAATAACCAAAAAATAAAAATAAATAAATAAATAAAATATACCAGCTCCACATTTCCAAAAATCATAAATCATAAAACCAAGACAAAACAAATCAATACACAACTGACCATTAAAGACAACTTCAAAATGGTTAGGAAACAACAGGCAACCTCAAATCAAACAAAAAAATAGGATAAGACAATAGAAATAAAATCCCAAACAAAAGTCTCATTAAACATGGAGGAAGAGGAGGCAATATAATTATCTGAGAAGGAATTTAGAAGGTATGTTTATAGAATTCTATCAGAGCTTAAGGAAATCCCAAACAGAATCAAGGAGAACACAGATGGTACCCTGGAAAAACTCAGGAAAACCATTCAAGAACTAAATAACAAGATTAATACAAAATCAGAACTCATACAAAAGCAGCAGTTAGAAATCCAGAAGACTAATACCAAAATTATAGAATTACACAGTACAGTGAAAGCAAAAAATAAGATAGAACTGGCTGAAGAACATATTTCCCAACTAGAAGTTAAATCCCTGGACACCAGCCTGTATGAAGAAAAATTGGAACAAAGATTTAAGATAAATGAAGAGAACCTAAGAGTTATATGGGAAGACATGAAGAGAAACAACATACGGCCTATTAGAATTCTAGAACAAGAAGAGGTGAAAAAAACCACTGAGAAAATTGTGGAAGACTTACTAACAGAAAAGTTTCCCAATATCAAAAAGGAAGAAAAGATATTTGTCTAAGAAGCTCAAAGAATTCCATACAGGAGAGATCCCAAGAAAAAAACTGAGGCATATCATAATCAAACTCTCCAAAACCAAAGACAAAGCAAGAATCTTGCAAGCTGCCCAGGACAGAAAAAAAAAAAAAAAAACTACTTATAATAATCAAACAGTTAGGCTGAGCTCTGATTACTCAGCACAAACCTTGCAGGCAAGAAAGCAATGGGACAGCATATATAAAACACTGCAGGAAAGGAACTTCCAACCAAGAGTCCTATATCCAACAACTTGTCCATCAAATATGAGGGTGAAATCAAGATGTTGTCAGACAAACAAAAATTAAGGGATTTTTGTGAAAACCAGAACAATCCTACAAGAAATGATTGAGAAAGTCCTTCCAATAGAGAACCCACAACAGAGAACAACAAAATCAGGACATGTGACATCAACACTAAAACCAAATCAGAAATAGACACTCAAAATAAGACCATAAAACATTGTCTAAATATCAAGGGAGTCAATCTGCACATGACAACAACAACTAATCAAAGAGAGGGAATAAAAGTTCTAGGTTCAAAACTTCCAAATGGAGAGGAAAACAGGACAATGGGTCCTCATAGAACAGACTGTTCCAAAAATATAGAGACAAGAATTCATGCCAAGGTAACCGCAGAGAAGATTAACAATCCCCCTAAGCAAACCAAGAAGGAAGAAAAACATATGGGTTTACTAACCACAAAACCAACAATAAAGAAGAAAAGAGAGGAAACATTGACAACAAAATGAACTCAGCACAGAAAAGTATACAGACCAAGGAAACTCCAGCAACATGACAAAAAAACAAATAGAATGACAGCAATCAATTCATATCTATCACTAATTACACTCAATGTGAATGGACTAAATGCACCAATCAAGAGAAAGAGAGAGTCAGAATGGATAAGAAAATAAGACCCATTGATATGCTGGCTACAAAAGACCAACCTTAGACACAACCTTAGACCTTAGAGAAGATTAACTAGAAAAAAACTCGACAAAGATACAGAAGAACTCAACAACATAATCAACTCAATCTCAGACATATACAGAGCATTCCGCCCAACAAATGCACAATTCACATTCTTCTTCAGCGCACATAGATCATTCTCCAGAATAGACCATATGTTAGGACATAAAACAAGCCTCAATAAATTAAAAAACATTGAAATACTACAAAGTATCTTCCTGGACCACAGTGTTATAAAAGTAGAAATTAATAATAGGAAGATCAAGGAAAAAACATCAAATGTGGAAGCTGAACAATTCACTGCTCAAAAACTACTGGGTAATAGAAGAAATAAAATGTGAAATAAAAATATTCCTAGAAACAAATGAGAATGAAGATACATCTTACCAAAACCTATGGGACACAGTGAAAGCATTACTCAGAGATCAGTTTATAGCAATAAATGCATGAATCAAAAAAGCAGAAAGAAACAAAATCCACACTCTAATGCAACAATTCCAACAATTAGAAAAAGAACACTAAAAGAATCCTACATTATCCAGAAGTAAGGAAATAATAAAGATCAGAGCAGAACTAAATGAAACAGAAAACAAAACAAAACAAAAAATAATAGAGAAAATCAACAAAACAAGAAGCTCGTTCTTCAAAATTGACAAATCATTGGCAAATCTAACAACAACAACAACAAAAAGAAACAGAAGATGTAAGTTACAAGAATAGTAAATGAAAAAGGTGTCATCACATCAGAACCAACTGAAATAAAAAAGATACTGACAGAATATTATGAAAAATTATACTCCAACAGATGTGAGAACCTAGAAGAGATGGACAAGCTTCTGGAATCACAATACCTACCTAAACTATCCCAGTCAGAGAGAGAATATTTGGACAGACACATAACAAAGGAATAAATTGAACAGGTCATAAAAAACTTCCCACAGGAAAAATTTCTGGCCCTGATGGCTTCACTACAGAATTTTACCAAATATTCAGGGAAGAGTTGATAGCTATACTACTGAGGCTATTCCAGAACATAGAAAAAGATGGAATACTCCCAAACTCATTTTATGAAGCAAGCATAACACTGATACCAAAATCAGGGAAAGACACCACTAAAAAGGAAAACTACAGACCAATATCCCTATTGAACATAGATGCAAAAATCTTCAACAAAATCTTAGCCAACAGAATCCAACACTATATCAGAAAAATAATACATCCTGACCAAGTGGGATTTATACGTGGTATGCAAGGATGGTTCAACATCAGAAAAACAATCAATGTAATCCATCATATAAACAAAACAAAAGAACCATATGATTATATCAATCAACACAGAAAAGGCATTTGATAAAATCCAACAGCTGTTCCTGTTCAGAATTCTCAGCAAAATAGGGATAGAAGGGAAATTCCTCAACACAATAAAGAGCATATATGCAAAACCAAGGGCAAACATCATTATTAATGGAGAAAGACTCAAAGCATTCCCCTTATGAACAGGAACCAGACAGGGATGTCCTCTATCACCACTCTTATTTGACATTGTACTGGAAGTCCTGGTCAGGGCAATAAGGCAAGAAAGAGAAATAAAAGGCATCCAAATCAGCAAAAAGGAAGTAAATCTATCTCAATTTGCAGATGACATGATCCTATACATAGAAAACCCAAGAGACTCAGCAAAAAACCTACTGAAACTAATAGAGAGGTTCAGCAAAGTGGCAGGATACAAGGTTCATACAAAAATCACTTGGATTCCTCTACACCAATGAGGAGACCTCTGAAAAAGAAATAAGGAAACAATACCATTTACAATAGCTACTAAAAAGATAAAATATCTAGGAATAAATCTTACCAGAGACACAAAAGATCTATACAAAGAAAACTATAAAGCATTACTATAGGAAACAACAAGGGCTCTACATAAATGGAAGAATCTGCCTTGTTCATTGATAGGAAGACTGAATATTCTGAAAATGTCAATACTATCAAAAGCAGTCTACACATTTAATGCAATTCTGATCCAGATACCAACAAAATTTTATAAGGATATGGAAAAAACAATTACTAACTTCATATGGAAGGGAAAGAGACCTTGGATAAACAGAGCACTACTGAAGAAGAAGAAAGTGAGAGGTCCCACACTCCTGGATCTTAAAATCTACTATACAGCCACAGTAGTCAAAACAGCATGGTATTGGTACAATGATAGACAGATAGACCAAAGGAACAGAATCAAAAATCCAGAAATAGACTCATCCATCTATGGACAACTGATCTTTAACAAATGTCCAAAACCCATTAAATGGGGTAGAGACAGCCTCTTTAACAAATGGTGCTGGCAAAACTGGATATCCACTTGCAGAAAAATGTAACAAGACCCATTCCTTACCCCAGACACAAAAAACAAACTGAAGTAGAATTGATGCAATGGAAGACAGAATTAAGGAGATTGAAGACAAATACCTGAATACTTCTTTGGAAAAGGATCAATCAGAAAAAAAAATTAAAAAATAAAAAATTCATCAAAGATAACATAGGAGCAAATCTAGGGGCCTTAATTTATGGCCTAAATAGACTACCGAGCATAACGCAGAATGCACAGGAGGTAGAAGAGAAGCTAGATGACTGGGACCTTTTAAAAATTAAATTCTTATGCACATCGAAAGACTTCCTCAAAAAGGGTAAAAAGAGAACCTACAGATGGGGAAAAAATATTTTCCTATGACATATCTGACAAAAGACTTATCTCCAAAACTTCAATACCCAGCACCAAAAAGACAAGCAATCCAATTTAAAAATGGGCAAGAGATTTGACAGACACTTCACTAAAGACAATATGCTGGTGGCCAACAAACACATGAGGAAACCTCATGATCTTTAGTCATTAGAGAGATGCAAATCAAAACAATGATGAGATATCATCTCATCCCAGCAATAATAGCAAAGTTCAACGGGACAGAAAATAACAAACACTGGAGAGGTTGCCGAGAGATTGGAACTCATACACTGCTGATGGGATTGTAAAATGGTACAACCATGGTGGCAGACAGCATGGGGTTTCCTTAAAAAACTGAAAATAGAAATACCATTTGACCCAGTAATTCTAATACTAGGAATATATCCTAAAGAGGTGAGAGACAGGATACAAACAGACATATGCACACACATGTTCATTGCAGCACAATTCACTACAACAAAGAGATGGAAACAACCTAAATGCCCATCAACAGATGATTGGAAAACCAAACTATGACACCTTCACACAATGGAATATTATGCTACATTAAAAAACAATGAAGGATACGTGAATCATCTCACAAAATGAATGAGCCTGGAGGACATTATACTGAGTGAAATAAGTCAATCACAGAAGAACAAATATTGTATGAGCCCATTACTGTAAAAAGACAAGGAAGAGTTTGCTTAAGGAATGGAACTCACTAGGTTACCAGATGGGGAGGAAGGGGAGGTAATAATTTTGGGTTAGTTGGGGGCCACACACCGAGGTGGGTAAGGGGAGGGATGGTATGGAAAGAATTTGTGACCAGCATGATAACATTGGGGAAAGGTAGGACATCAAATTCTGCACATAAAATATAGACAACAGAAGCTAATACCAGTATATCCAGAATACTGCATTACCATTAATACCAAACACTAGGCTACAGATAAACACATAAACATCTAAGTAGATCAGCTTAGGATCAGTGAACAAGATTATATTCTAGACCAAGGATAGATTCAGTTGAGGGTAATCTTGCACAGATACGAGTGATACAAACTACCCACAATCCTTACAGAAACAACAGAAGACAGACACAGAGCAACCCCTCACAGAAAGCCAGACACTGTGGGAGAGAGATCCAATGGATCTACTAACACAGGACCATAGTATTAGGGGACACCAGACTCAATTGGCACAATAAAATACATAAAAATCTTGTTCCACAGCCTACATTGGTGAGTAGCTTTCAAGCGGCCATCCAGGATGCAGCTAATGGTCTCCTATTGCTTGGAGTGAAGAGTGCAAAAAACAAACAAACAAACAAAAAACCCCAAGGGCATTTGGAAGCAATCAACCCTAGGACATGATGGAACTCGAGACCAGAAGAACTAGATGGTGCCTAGGTACCAATGCCAACCACTCAGGAAAGGATCAAAACTGAAGATCCTGGACAGAGTGGAAGGAAAAATTTGGAACAAAATTCAAAAACAAAATAAGGACCAGAATTACTGGTTGGATGGACTCTAGTGGGACCCTCAATACTATGGCCCTGGGATACATTTAGGGCCTGGAATAAAACTCACTCCCAGGGGCTGGCTCTTAGCCCAATAGTAAACAAAACATATTTGCAGACCATTCAACCCAGGGTGACGCACCCACATACTCTATGGAATTGCATCCCTTGGAGCAATTGACCATGGGGCACCACAGGGGTAATATTCACACAGAGGAAATGCAGGACATATAGGAGTGCATAATATGAGGGGCATGGGTGTGTGTGTGTGTGTGTGTGTGTGTGTTACTGGGCAGGAAGGGGAGGAGAGTAGGTTAGGGTTGGGGATAGTAACTGGGGAAAGAAACCAAATGTACACAAAATGTTGAATGTAAAACAAATTCTACTCTGTAAACTTGCACCTAAAGTGCAATAATAACAATTAAAAAATGTAAAAAATTATTTTGCCATTCATATTTATGCATTGATGAATTTGTATTAAATACTTTATTCATTTTCTTTGGAAGCATTTTTACCTCATTAATTTGTAAGAAATATTTATATATTTTTCATATGTGTTGCAAGCATATTCCCAGACTGTCTTTGTCCATTTTGTTCTTGATGTGTTACTCCACATTAAACAAAAAAAACCAAACCCACTGCCATCAAATTGATTCTGACTCATAATGATCCTTTAGGGCAGAGTAGAACTGTCCCATAGGGTTTTCCAAGGCCGTAAATCTTTATAGAAGCATACCACCTTATCTTTCTCCTGCAGAGCAACTGGTGGGTTTGAACCACCAATCATTTGGTTAGCAGCCAAATGCTTTAACCAATGCCCCAATAGAACTGCTGTTAATCTGCATAGGTGGTTTTTATTTTCATGTAATAAACTAGTTTCATCTTCTACTCTATAATTTTTAATCAGGGAAGAGCAGTATTTTAACTGAGGGGCTGTGTGTGAAATATGAGCATATTTGAATGGTACTTATATTTCTGTATGCACATTTCTGTGTTATAAATACTGTTTAAATTATATATTCCTGTTGTTGTTGTTATGTGCCATTGAGTCGGACCCAACTCAGCGACCCCTCCTTGGGTTTCCAAGATAGTGTCACTACAGAAGTAGATTGCCCAACCTAGTTTATTATAAATTCAAATCCATAAACTCAGAAATGTAATCAAGGAAAAAACAATTGGAAATCATAATGCTCACTGTGAAACTTTATATTCTTTCCCAAATACCACAAAATTAATTTCAATCAAACTTGAAGCATTTATATCTGTGATTACATGTAATATTAGAAAAATAAAACTATAACTGTAAGCACTCATGCCCTTGGAAACAAAGAATACAGTGTTGACCCAGGCATAATGAGCTGTTTCTGAGTTTTCTATTTATTTTTATTTGTTATTTTGTTATAGTGAAAATAGTAGAGACCAAAATGTTTGAGCACATTTTATTGGGGAAAATTAGGTCTATCAACATTTTATCCCCTGTATGTTGGTATATTGGTGCTGACAGTGTTATTGATCTAGATATAATTCTCCAGTTATACTTATTTGATTCTGTGTTCATTTAAAAGCAAATATATTTAATTTCATTCTATTGTTTACTAACCATTTTAAAATTCAATAGCATACTTTTGTCTTTTGATAGCTTTAATTTTTCTTTTTTAAACTGTTCATAATACTTTTAAAATTTACCTTTACACTAGTATCTAATGATGTTTTATTATTAACTTTTTGGATAAGCAATTAAATATTCCACGAGTCAAATAAAAACACTCATTACATACTAAACTTACATTAGATAAGTCTGAGATTCTCAACTTTAATTCAAGAGTCAGGTCTTTCTTTGAGTGACTTTTAGTGTTAAAATGTACATAATTTCGAACTGTTGCTGATAATAACCCATCAGTCCATTCCATTGTGTTAGGATTCAGTTGTCCATAGAGTTCATTAAGAGTGATACACTTTGGATTTATAACACAAATATCTACTTTTCCTTTTCTTCCTGGAATCTGAAAAAATCCGCTTTAGTTTTTAAAGGCATTAACTATAGTACAATTATTTGTTTGTTTTCACATTGTTATTATCAAAGCATTTTAAGCAATGTCTTTCACTCCAAAGAAAGATTCTCTATATAGATGGCAATTTGCAAGGAACAGTAAACATTGTCTTATTAAACTTAGCTATAATACACACATAATTATTTTGAAAAATTAGAAATACTACAATTATACCCTCAGAATAAAATGGAAAAAAAAATTCATTGTGCCTGATTAAGGAACACAATATATGAGCTGGTATTTGGTGTATGTGGACCCAGAGTTGAATATAGAAGAAGTAAGGTAGAGTCACACCAAAAAAATTAAACTCACTGCTGTTGAGTTGGATCCAACTCATAGGGACCCCTCCTTGGGTTTCCGAGACGGTATTAGTGGCTAAGGCACTTGACTGCTAACCAGAAGGCAGGCGGTTCAAACCCACCAGCCACTCCTCGGAAGGAAGGTTGGGCAATCCTACTTCCGTAGTGATACTGCCTCGGAAACCCAAGGAGGGGTCGCTATGAGTCGGGGCCGACTCGACGGCAAACAACAACAACAACAACAACATCACCACGTAAGTAGTGATTGCTCAATCTTCCTTCTGATGAGTGGCTGGTGGTGGGTAGTATTAAGCTTCATGTCAGAATTGGCACTAAAGATAAAATTCCTCTTAACTATAGTGAAATAATTCCAAATGGTATAAAATCTACCAACCATTATAAAAATCTCTGAAAAATAATATGTTCACTTGGTGTGGGGTAAAGAATTTAACTTCACCCAAAGAATTTGGTCTTTGTCCTCGGTTCTTGAGACACAACCTCTAAATCTTGGAATTTCTCCAGTGATTGATAAGGCTTCCAGACCACACTTGAGAATTTATGATAGGTAGGTGGCTCTTGGGTGGTGATTGGCTAGGCCAGAAATATCACTGTGTGATATCAGTTGACCTCAGAGAGGGGAGGACATGATTCAATCAATAATGCCTTTGGAGTAAAGCCCCAGTAAAGGCTGTGGACATGAAAGCTCCATGGGATTCTTGGTTGGTGACAGACATCATAGATGTGTGCATGTGTATGCATGCATATGGTGGGGGGAAGTAATGCATTCCTTTTGGGAATCCTCACAGACTTCACCCTGTACACTACTTCATTTGTTATCCTCTTTGCTATAATAAAGCTATGATCACAAATATAGTACTCTCCTGAGTTCTGTGATTCATTCTAGCAAATTATCAAACCTGAGGGAGTCGTAGGAGCCAGGAGGTTAGAAGTAGGCAGGGGGTCATGGGAAACCCTGAGCTTATGGCTGGCGTCTTGAATGGATAGTTGGGAAACCCAAACACTGTAGCCAGTAAGTCAGAAGTGAGTGTCATGGGGACTTGCAAGCTTGTGGCTGGCATGTGAGGTCTTGGGAACACTTGGCAATCTGGAGAATCGTGCCTCTTAGCTTGTGAGATCTGACATAACTCCAGGTGGTTGGGTCAGAGGAAGAAGCACTGCATATATAGCTGATGTCTAAACAGAGGAGAACAGAATTGATAACAGACTGCACTTATTTGATCCTCACATTTGGTCAGAGATGGAGAATTGATTTGATTTCCCAGCACTTGTCAATAAATATTAATTATGCTTTTACTGAAGAATCCCAATTTAAATGGGAAGCATGATGTTTGGGAAAGTTTGTACCTTTCTTGAGGATCATTTTCATTTTCTATGAAAATCATGAGCCAAAACAATTTCTATTCTTCCCTCAAAAAAACTTTTGTAATATTTTCAACTTTGATATCATTAGCATACACTCAGGCCCAAATATAAAATGAAATTTTTATGTAATAAAATGTTTCTCACCTTCCTGTACTTTCAGAAACTTGCTATTTCTATTTTCATCACTTACAATGATCAAATGTAAAACTTAACTAAACTCATGTAAGCAGCCTTTGGAATCATTTCTCAAACTTGATATTTATAGGTACTGTAATTTTTCATTAAGTAAGGTGAAACTAAAGACATCAAGGACATAAAATATAAAGAAAACAAAAGCTCATTAAAAACTCAGGAAAAAGAAAGACCAAAATGGATGTCAGAAAAGACTCCGAAACTCCTTCTTGAACAGAGAGTAGCTAAAGTGAATGAAAGATATGATGAAATAAAAAAAGATTTCAAAGGGTGACTCAAAAAGACAAAGTAAAGTATTATAATGAATATGCAAATACCAAAAGTTAGGAAAGCAAAGAGAAGAACACACTCAACATTTCTCAAACTGAAAGAACTGAAGAAAAACTCAAGCCTTGAGTTGTAATATTGAGAGATTGAGGGATTCTATGGGCAAATATTAAATGATGCAGGAAGCATCAAAAGAAGATGATGGAATACACAGTCACTGTACCAAAAAGAATTGGTCAACATTCAACCATTTTAGGAGGTAGCATATGATCAAGAACCAATGGTATTAAAGGAAGAAGTCCAAGCTGGATTGAAGGCACTGACCAAACAAACAAACAAACAAAAAAAAACAACGCTCCAGGAATTGATGGAATAACCACTGAGATATTTCAATAAATGGATGCAATACTATAAGTGCTCCCTTGTCTATGCCAAGAAATTTGGAAGACAGCTATTTTGGCTGACTGACTGGAAGAGATCCATATTCCCATTCCAAAGAAAGGTGATCCAACAGAAGGCAGAAATTCATGAACAATATCATTAATATCACATGCAGGTAAAATATAGATGAAAATAATTAAAAAAAAACAGTCACAGCAGTACAACAAAAGGGAATTGCTAGAAATTTAAGCTAGATTCAGAAAGGAATGTAGAATGAGCGATATCTTTGCTGATGTCAAACAGATCTTGGTTGAAAGTAGAGAATACCAAATAATTCTTTACCTGTATTTTATTGACTATGCAAAGGTATTTGACTATGTGGATCATAACAAATTATGAATACCATTGTGAAGAATGGGAATTCCAGAACACTTAATTGTGCTCATGAGGAACCTGTACATAAACCAAGAGGCAGTCATTCAAACAGAACAAGTGGCTACTTCATGGTTTAAAATCAGGAAAGTTCTCTATCAACATTGTATCCTTTCACCATAATTATTCAATCTGTACACTGAGCAAATAATCTGAGAAGCTAGACTATATGAAGAAGAACACGGCATCAGGATTGGAGGAAGACTCATTAGAAATGTGGGATATACAGATGACACAACTTTGTTTGCTGGAGGCTTGCTGGAAACTTACTGGAGACTTGCTGAAAGCTGTATCTATTCACTTTTTAATGCTCAAATCATTCCCTGTTTAGCCATTGAGTTCCTCTTTCAAGGCAGATCTGGAATCCTTTCAATATCACCCCAGTAATCTCCCTTTCTATCCTGTATAATAAGATGTTAAAGCTCAGTTTTTCAGATATAGAAGCATCCATTTTTCCAAAAAGCTCTGGTTCTTTGATATAGATGGGTACTTAGAGCAATGAGACACACTGGAATTTTAAGAGTGGGCAACAGCAAACTGAAAGGATAACTGGAATGTGTCAGGAGTTGGAGGTGTGGCAGGAAAGTCTGCCAAAGAGCATTTTAGTATTTTTGAAAATTGGTTAACACTGCAATTAAGCCTAAATGACAAGTTTTTCTTAATATTTCTAGTTATGTGAGTTGATAATTTGGGTGTATTTTCAGTTGATTTTGCTAACTTTTGTGCTTTTTAAGAATGCTAGTCTTTATTTCAGAACAGTTCAACATTTTTCTTTTATTTTCATTTTGTTTTCAGCCATCTATAAGCATTTTTGCTTTTTTTTTTTGTAATAATTCCCCAAACCAAACCAAACTCACTGCTGTCGAGTCGATTTTGACTCTTAGTGACCCCTCCTTGGTTTTCCAAGGCAGTATCTCTATGGAATTAGATTGCCCAATCTTCCTTCCGAGGAGTGGTTGGTGGGCTTGAACCACCAGCCTTCGGGTTAGCAGTCAAATGTCTTAGAAGAACTCAAATGCCAAAATTAAGAGATTAGTTGAAACATTCTCAATGTCCAATAATTGGAAGACTGATTAAATAAATGATGGTAGGTTATTAAACACTATTATATCCTATGACTACATTTTTTGACAAAAATAATATGTGTGTGCATATTTAAGTCTTTGGAGAACACATAATGTGTTAACTGAGATTTTCTATAGGTAACTGAGTTGTTCTTTTTCAACATCTTTTATGTATATTAATAGGTGTCATTTTATTTGTATGATGAAAATAATGCTTTGAAGAAATGAAATACTTAAATTAAGCATGCAAAAATTCTAAAAGAAAATAATCCAGAGGTTTTTTTTTTTTTTGGTTATTGTTTCTCTCTAAATATCACTTGAAAAATTGCTAATTCATTCAATGGAAAGTATGCCTTCTTTGTGTGGTTTACTGGAACTGAGTATACTGTTGTTTGGAACTGAGATACTTCTGAAATGTATGGAATGTATTAACAAACAAAGTAATTTTCCTAATTCTACAGAATCTGATTCAAATAATTCATTGAGTGGAAAATATAAAAATGAAGAGAAGACCTACATGTAGAACATTGATTACAGTATCAGCTACTATTCTGTTGCTAACCATGAAGTTTTCATTGGCTAGCTTTCCGAAGTAGATTGCTGGACTTTCCTCCCCAGTATCTTTTAGTCTGGAAGCTCTGCTCAAACTTGTTCACTATGGGTGACCCTGCTGCTATTTGAAATACTTGCAGCATAGCTTGCAGTATCATAGCAACGTAATATAAGCCATCGCAGCACAACAAACTGAGAGATGGGTTGTGAAAACAGTATATACTATTTTTTTTTTTTTTGTAATTAAAAAGCATTTTTTTTTAAAGTAAAACAAATTTCTGCACATAGGGTTGTTGTGAAGGTTTTTGTAGTCGTTAGGTGCCGAAGAGGCAGTTTCAACTCATAGTGACCCTATGTACAACAGAATGAAACACTGCCTGGGCTTGCACCATCCTTAAAATTGTTTTTACACTTGAGCCTATCATTCCTGCCACTGTGTCAATCCATTTTACCAGAAGGTAAATGAGGCAATTGAAGTACAAGTGTTTAGTACGGTACTTGGCCAATACGTAGCAGCTCTAGTGGCGTACTGCCTAAAGCATTGACTGATAACCAGAGGGCTGGTGGTTCAAACCCACCAGCCACTCCTCGGAAGGAGGGTTTAGCAATCTACTTCCACCGAGATACTGACTCAGAAACCCAAGGAGGGATCGCTGTGAGTCAGATCTGACTCAACGGCAGTGAGTTTTTGAGTTTTGGCCAATATATCGTACTTCACAAATATTAGTTATTATTATAATTGCTGCAATAATTCAATTCTCATTAATTACAACAAGAACCAATTATAGACCTGTTGAGAAGAGGAGTTCAGACTGAGGAAAAGATAAAGGATTATGGATTACCACATTGATGATTTTGAAGCAGGATATTGCACACTAACTGAAAAAAGAAAATTTCACATAATCATGAATCTGATTTTCTAAGACTTATGAATAAATTACCAATAATGAATCTTTAAATAAAAGAACTGAAATACATATTATGTATTGGAATCTAATTTAAATTGAAAAAATGTATTATGATTAGGTCATGATTCTAGGAATTCAAGCACAATTTAACGTCAGTAAATCTGTCAACATAACTTAGTACATTAACCAATAAAAAGATAAAAAGAAATTCTGAAAATCATTTAATAAATGCTAGCAATCAAAAAACAGAGTTATCAGACTAGAATAAAATTTCCAAAATATGATATAGAACATTTATCAGGGACCAAGACCAAACATTCATATTAAATGAAAAAAATATTAAATGCATTCCACTTAACGTAAGGAACAGGAATTATAATTAAAATTGTCTTGGAGAGTTAATCAAGAAAACAGTAAGTAATATAAATATTAGAAAAGGGACAAAATTATTTTCACCAACTATCTAAAATACAATTAGAACTTACACATCCATTCAGTAAGATGGTTGGATGAAAAAGAAATATACACTTTCATTTTGCACTAGCAATTAGCATTTCAATATTTAACTGGGAAAAATTCCCATACAGTACAATGATTCATAACTACAAAACCCCAACAATAAATTTAACAAGGAATGAACAAGATGTACATTACTGAAGTATACACAACGATATCTGAAAACAGAGATACATTTTATTTAACAGAACATTACCTTTGAAATAGATAGCCTTTCTTCATTTGGTAAGATGTCAACAACTGGTAAAAATATTAAAGCTTTTTCTAGAATTCTTCTGACTGCTGTCTTTCCTCCACCTGTTGGGCCTACTAGCATCACACCAACACAAGCCTAAAACAAAATTTACAGATTTATTCATTCATAAACTATAATTTTTTCATCTCTGCTACATCCATTTACCCTTCCTTCAAATTATTGTTCAATCTATTATTATCTGGTTTCCGCCTTTATTGACTAGTTTAATGTTAAAATCAGCAGACATCTCTTAATTTTAGAATTCAACACATACTTTCCAATTTTTGATATTTAGTAGTTAATCTCGCTTTCTACTTCTTCTTTCTTGTACCTTTGTTTATTACTGCCATCTATAATACTATTTATCTGGTATTCACTCCTCTAACTTTTTCTTCTCTTTCTCTTGAGTTCTGATTCTCCTTGCTATATTTGTCTTCCCTTGTTAATCTTATTTCTCTCTTTCCTATACATTGTCCCTAGACATTCTCATCAATTTGAATGTCTTTAACTATAACCTAGAATCTAATGACTTCTTTCCCCTCATCTCTTACAAACCTCTTTATTGATTCTGCCTTTTTTCATGCCAACCACAACTGCCTTAACTTGGGTCCTAACCATACCTTTTGGATTACTGTAATAGCATGAAAGAAATTATTACTTTTTAATAATGTAAATATCACATAAGTATATTAAAATTCAAATATAGATAAAGCTAAAATGTCTTTTCACTTACTTTCCAAACACAGTGCCCTCATGGAAGCCTTGTGATTCTCTGGTTTGAAAGTTTCAGATTGTTAAACTGACAAGGTGATGAGAGCCTAAAAAGTCTTACTTGCCAAATGGAAATTGTATATTCACAAGGGCAGCAAGCCTTGCCATAGTGGCATCTTGGCTTTACATGGAAGAGTGGTAGCTATTCCTCTGGGGGAAACTTTATACTCCACTACATTTCCTGAAGCAAAGTTACTGGCTCAATAAATCCATTAATTC
The DNA here is from genome assembly GCF_000298275.1 of Orycteropus afer afer. Classification (NCBI taxonomy): domain Eukaryota; kingdom Metazoa; phylum Chordata; class Mammalia; order Tubulidentata; family Orycteropodidae; genus Orycteropus; species Orycteropus afer. The sequence goes on along the minus strand of NW_006921626.1, from coordinate 12,014,972 downwards.
ACAAAATTGTGAATTCCTAGCTCTGGTTTATTGATGGTTTAGTTTGGAAGCAGATGGCTCTAGCTGTTCAGCCTTAGAACCAGCTGTGAAGAAACGAAAGCAGACTTGCTTGCCCTGCTCCGTGGGCAATACTCTGACTCTGCAGCTTTCACCAGTGGCCTAGCTGTTTGGTCTCCCACATGGAAAACTACAGACTAGCAGATTAAAGACACTCCTCTTTGGGGCTGCAAACTGTGGAAACAAATAGAGGCTCCTGATCAAACTATCTAGGCCACACATGTAGATGCCCATGGTGAAGACCCTTTTATGAGACAACCCAGAATCAAGCAGCTGATCAAGCTCTCGCTGTCCAGGCTGCCATGATTGCTGCCTGGATACAACATCATGCTGGACATGGCAACATGATCAGTGTCATAGATTGGGCACAAAGTATGTTTCAGATGCAGAGGCTACCACTACATGCCCACAGTTGATGTACTTGTTTCAAGGTGAGGGAATCCACCTGGCACAGGGTACAAACTCTTGGCAGACTGACTACATCAGATCTTTAGCCCTCTCTTAGGGCTATCAGTGATGCCACACTGATTTTGACACTATTTCAAGCTATGGGGTTGCTGTTCTAGTCCAATAAGTTGACTCTGCCCACACTATTAGGTGTCTTAAACTAATTTGTGCCATGTGTTTGACTTCCCAGGCCATTTGCAGTCTAGCAATGGTGCAATTATTATAATAAAAGTCACTCAAGTATGGGATGATAGTAGAGGTATTTGATGGACCTGCAACATTCCCTATCATCCACAGGCATCTGGTATTACTGAGCATTAGAACAGTTTCCTCAAAATTTCACTAAAAAGATCTCTGACTCTTACCTACCTCAACTTCTCATTATCCTCACACCTCACACCAGGGAAATTTGGTCACTGAATGCTGGTGTTTCAAGAAAGGGATAATCTCCTTCCTGGGTAATGATCAGGATAAAAGAGATGAGGGATTATATTGACCTGTTTTGAAAAATCAGAATTGAGCTCTGACCGTTCCTCTTGTAGACTAAGGCAACATCTGTGCAACTGATAATAAATCTTGCTGTATCTGGATTAATACTTTAGACAAAGAGGAATGGTCAATAAAGAAACTTAAGGAGAAATCCAATTGGCTTTTTAAAGTACTCTCTGGTGGTTTATGGGATTTTTAGCTGGTTGAATCTGGAACCTTGGGTGGGCATGACTGAGGTTGATACTTTAGGTTGACTTCATCTTATTGTTTGGAGTCCTGTTGATAGAATCCTTAATTAAATACTGTTTGAAATGAACTGAATGGATTTGGTCCAAGCTCCTGTTGGTCAGATTAATCAGAGTTGTCAGTACAGTAGCATCCATGGGAAAAGTCACCAGAAGTACAAACGAGGAAGGATATTGCTGGGAGAAAATTCTCTATTGGGCCTTCACATTTCTACATGCCTTCTGTGCAATGGCATTGGCAATTGTGTTCAGGATTATATTTATTTCATTTTTTGCAATGCATGAAAGGCAAAATTTAATAAGTTGTATTTAATTAAAATTAAAAACTTCTGCTCTGTAAAGGACACAGTTAATAGAAGGAAAAGATAAGCCATGACAGGGAGAATATATTTGCAAAACACAAATTTGGATAAAGGCCTTGCATAAAAATTACAAAGAACTCTTAAAATCCAACAAGATTGAAGGCATCCAAATTCAAATGAAGTGTTGAGGAGCCCTTTTTCAAAATATGTATATCCACTGAGCCAAAGCTAAGGAGAAGACTTTTTTTTTTCCCTTCCAATTAGAAGACATGGATCTAGAAACCAAGGAGTAGAAGTAGAAATGATCCTTTTAACCATTACAAGTAATGCATTTTGACAGAATTTGTGTTTTATATTCCTGCAACTTTAAGAAATTTTAACCTAGTTCTAAAGTTTGAACACTTACAGAGAACCCTGTGCAAACTCAAATGAATTGGAAACTTGTATTACTTACTATTTGATTACTATAGAATAATTGGACCAGTGAATCAGGAGGTAAATACTTATTATATTTACTAGGATAATTGACTATGAATTAGGGTGTTTGTATAGCAAACAGTTTTAGAAACCAGAGATAATGTCTCCCATTATGGGAGTACATTGACAGAGAACTTCCAGAGGCGCAAGCTGGATTCAGAAGAGGACATGTAACAAGGGATATCATTGCTGATGTCAGATGAATCTTGGCTGAAAGGAAAGAATACAAGAAAGATATATACTTGTGTTTTATTGACAGTGCAAAAGCATTTGATTGTGTGGATCCTAACAAATTGTGGGTAACATTGAGAAAAATGGGAATTCCAGAACACTTAATTGTACTCATGGGGAACCTGTACATAGACCAGGGGGGTCTTGTTCAAACAGAACAAGGGGATACTGCATGGTTTAAAATCAAGAAGGGAGAGTGTCAGGGTTGTATCATTTCCCCATATTTATTCAATCTATATCCTGAGCAAATAATCTGAGAAGCTAGGCTATATGAAGAACATGGCATCAAGATTGGAGGAAGAATTATTAACAACCTGCGATACGCTGAGGACACAACTTTGCCTGCTGAAAGTGAGGATGACTTGAAGCACTTACTGATGAAGATTGAAGACTACAGTCTTCAGTATGTATTACATCTCAGTATAAAGAAAACAAAAATCCTCACAACTGGACCTATAATCAGCATCACAATAAATGGAGAAAAGATTGAAGTTGTCAATACCTTTGTATTACCTGGTTCTACAATCAACACCAATGGAAGCAGCAGTCAGGACATCAGATGATGTATAGCAATGGGCAAGTTGGCTGGAAATGACCTCTTTCAAGTACTGAGGAACAAAGATGTCTCCTTGAGGACTAAGGTGTGCCTGACACAAGACATGATATTTTTAATCGCCTCATATGCATGTGAAATCTGGACAATGAATAAGGAAGACCGAAGAAGAACTGATGCTTTTGAGTTGTGATGCTGAAAACGAATGCTGAAAGTACCATGGGCTGCTAAAAGAACTAACAGATCTGTCCTGGAGGAAGTGCTACTGTAATGCTCCATGGAAGAGAGAATGTCCAGACTTCGTCTCACCTACTTTGGTCATGTTATCAGAAGGGACCATTCCCTGGAGAAGGATGTCATGTGTGGTAAGGTGGAGGGTCAATGAAAGAGGGGAAGGCCCACAATGAGATGAATTGACACAGTGGCTGTGGCGATGGGCTCAAGTATAGCAAGAATTGTGGAGCTGGCGTGGGACCAGGTGCTGTTTCATTCTGCTGTGCACAGGGTTGCTATGAGTCAGAGGTGACTCAACGACACCTGACAACAATATTATGGGCAAAGTTTGGGCATATTTATAAGAAAGGGGAATTGCTAAGTGTGGGGTTCTTATCTTTTACCACAACTTATTATCTGTATAGGTGTCACCTGGGCCTTGTGTGGCTCAAAAGGAATTAAAGCTCATGGGGCAATCTACTTCCATAGTGATACTGCCTTGGAAACCCAAGGAGGGTCGCTATGAGTTGGGTCTGACTTGATGGTACATAACAACAACAACAACAACTGGCACAAATGATGTTAATATAGCAATTGTTTTACTGAATAACAAACTGACTGTCTTTTGTCTCTCATCAGGAGTTTATTGTCTTCTGCAGCATTAAACTAGTATGAAACTGTGATAGGCTAACTTGTTAGCTTACAAGCAAGGTAAAATCTTGACAAATACATGCATGGAGGAAAAGATGCACTATCATATGATAATTCCCACCATAATTATTAATTTAGTTCTATCCCAATCAGAATCCCAATAGAACTCCCTGACAAGGAATTCAAAAGAATTATATTTAGGTACCTTCAATGGATTGAGAGACAGATCAAGGAAAACACTGACAAAATTCAGGAGAATACAGACAAAATCCTAGAACAATATTGGAAGATTATAGAAGAACAAAATGACAAAATAAATGAAAAATTAGAAAAGATTCTAAATCTACAGAAAGAAATTCAGATTAATATTAAATTTTCAGAAATGGATAATACATCGAAAGGGCATAAGAATAGAAATTAATAAATGGAAGACAGAATTAGTGAGACTGAAGACAAATACCTCAATACATCTTTGGAAAGGGATCAATAAGAAAAAAAGATCAAAACAAAATGAAGAAAGCCTAAGTTCATGCAGGATACCATCAAAAGGAATAACCTATGTGTCATTGGAATTCCAGAACAGGAAGAGACAAATAAAACCACAGAGAAAATAGTGGAAGATTTATTGGAAGAGAATTTTGCTGATATGATGAAAGATGAGAATACATCCATTAAAGAAGTCCAGTGAATCCCAAACAGGATAAATCCCAAAAGAAAATCATCAAGACATACATCATCATCAAACTCACCAAAACCAAAGACAAAAATGAATCCTGAAAGCAGCATGAGAAAGATGAAAAGTTACCTACAAATGGCAACCAATAAGACTAAGCTCTGATGTCTCAGCAGAAACTATGCAGGCAAGAAGGCAATGAGACGATATATATAAAATCTTGAAACAAAAATTTCCAACCAAAAATTATAAGCTCAGCAAAAATGTCCCTTAAATATGATGGTGAAATTAGGGCATTTCTAGATAAGCAGAAATTAAGAGAGTATGCTAAAACCACACCAACTTTACAAGAGATGCTAAAGAGAGTCCTTTGGAAAGAGAACCAAGAACAGCAAACAACCGACCATTAACACACAAGATGACATAACCCAGAAACCAACCCAGTTATGGAAGTATTGAAAGTAAAATAGGCTTTCAATATTATAAACGGGCATCAGAGACATCAATTGGCAAATAAAGACTACTACAAATCAAAAAGAGGGAGAAAATAGTGTAGTTACAGAACTTCTAAATGATGAGGAAGTCAAGAGAACTGCAAGATAGAGTAGACTGTTCTAAACTCAGAAAGAAATTTATAAATCACAGGGTAATGTCAAAGAAAAATGATAAACCCTTGCATCACAATAAAAAAAGAGGAAAAGCTCAAATATTTAGGAAATATTAAACAACAGCAACAAAGGAAATAATAGCACACTTCATAAACAAAATGAGCTCAGCACAGAAAACGATATGGAACATAGAAATCACCAACACCATGAAAAAACACATAACAAAATGACAGTAACAAATTCATACTTGTCAATAATTACACTGAATGTCAAATTAAATTCACCACTCAGGAGACAGAGAGTTACAGACTGGATCAAAAAACATAATCCATCAATGTGCTGTCTACATAAGACACACCTCGGAGAGAAAGACACAAATAGACTAAAAATCAAAGGTTGAATAAAGATACAACAAGCAAATGGGAACCATAAAAGAGCAGGAGTGGTAGAATTAATTTCTGATAAAATTGACTTTAAGACAAAAACCACTATATGAGACAAGGACATTATATAATGATTAAAGGATTGATTGAACAAGAGGACATAACCATAATAAATATTTATGCATCCAATGAAAGAGCCCCAAAATACATAAATCAGACTTTAACAGAATTGAAAAGACAAATAGATGAGTCCATAGTCATAGTAGGAGATTTTAATACATCACTTTCAAAGATAGAACCAATGGGAAGAATCTCAACAAAGATGCAGAACTACTAAACAATACAATCTACCAACTTGACCTTATAAACACCTACAGAGCAACTTCACCCGACAACAGCACAATATACATTCCTTTCCAGTGCACAGGGCACATTCTTCATGATAGACCAAACCAGACGGCTGGCGGTTCAAACCCACCAGCCACTCCTCGGAAGGAAGGTTGGGCAATCCTACTTCCGTAGTGATACTGCCTTGGAAACCCAAGGAGGGGTGACTATGAGTCGGGGCCGACTCGACGGCACATAACAACAACAACAACAACAAATAAATTTAAAAACATTGAAATACTGCAAACCAACTTCTCAGATAACAATGTTGTAAAATTAGAAATCAACAATAGGAAGATGAATGGAAAAAGACCAAAAACATTGAAACTGCCTAACACCCTCCTTGAAAATGACTGGATAATAGAAGAAATTAAAAAAAAAAATGAAATAAAAATTTCCTTGAATCAAATGAACATGAAAATACAACATACCAAAATCTTTGGGACACAGCAAAAGAGGTGATCAAAGGGCAATTTGTAGCAATAAATGCACACATCAACAATGCGTTCAGGTATAGGAAGAATGGTGAGGCTGGCACAGGACTGGGCAACATTTTGTTCTGCTGTGCATAGGGTTGCTATGAGTTGGAGACAACTTGATGGCACCTAACAACAACAACAAAGACTTCTCCAAAAGAATTAAAAGAGAACTTACAGATTGCCGAAAAATATTTAGCAATGACATATCTGACAAGGGATTTATGTCTAAAACTTATAGAAAACTCTAATATCTCAACAATAAAAAGACAAAAAATTTAGTTAAGAAATGGGCAGAACACATGAATAGACACTTCGCCAAAGAGGATATTCAGGTAGCCAGCAGTCACATGAAAAAATTTTCACAATCATTAGTCATTAAGAGATGCAAATCAAAACAACAATGAGATACCATCTGACCCCAGCACTAATAGGAAAGTTCAACAATACAGATAATACCAAATACTGGTGAAGATGTGGAGAGATTGGGACTCTCATACACTGCTGCTGGGACTATCAAATGATACAACCACTGTGGAAAGCAGTATGGTGATTCCTTGAAAATTTGGAATTAGAAATACCATTTGACCCAGCCATTCCATTACTAGGAATATATACTAAAGAAGTGAGAGCCACGACAAGAACAGATATATGCATACCCATGTTCATCACAGCACTATTTACAATAGCAAAAAGATGGAAACAACCTAGCTGTCCATCAACAGAAGAATGCATAACCAAACTATGGTACATACACAATGGAATATTATGTAACCCTAAAGAATAACATAGAATGTGCAAAACACTGCATAATGTGGATGAACTCAGAGGACATTATGCTGAGTAAAATAAGTCAATCACAGAAGGACAAATATCCTATTAGTCCATTATTGTAAAAAGTCAAGGAAAGGTTTATATATTGGAAGGAAATTTTCTTTGTTGGTTGTCAGAGGTGGGAGGGGAAGGGGCAGAACACTGTTAGATAGGTTGAGATAAGTATTGATTTGGGTGAAAGGAAGGGCAATATACCAAATGTGAGTGATCAACATGGTGGTGTTGAGGAAGAGGAAGATATAGAGATGTGGATGGGAGGTACAGACAACAAAAATGAACCCTTTTGCACATGCAGTACTACGTTGCCAGTGATGGCAAACATTGATCTATGGGTGAATAGATGGGTGGATGGGCTGAATGATCAGGTTTGTCTAGGCAGGGGGGAGTATTCCCACAACCATGTATTGGGTTGGCAGATGATGTTTCTACAAGCATATTTGTATGTGTTATAAGAATGGCCAGGTACCTAGTAGAGCTTACAATTGACAAGGTTGTGGTGACTTCTTGGCCACTGCCAGCTACAAGAAGGAGTGAGTAGTTTGACCTATGGGCTCGGGACCATGGTTGCAGGGGACACCAAGCTCATTGGCATAACATATTAAACAAAAACATTGTTCCACACCCTTCTTTGTGGCGTAGCAACTGGGACCTCAAAAGCTTGCAGGGAGTCACCTAGATGCAATGATGGGTCTCTCCTTGTCCAGAGCAAAGAAAAATGAAGAAAATCAAAGACACATGGAAACAATTAGTCCAAGGGACAATTTGATCCTCAGCCTATATGGCCGTGGGACCAGAAGAACTAGATGGTGTCCAGCTACCACTGTCAACCACTCAAAGGGGGATCTGTGTAGGAAATCCTGGACAGAGTAGGTGAACAATGTGGAATAAAACTCAAAATCATAAAAAAAAAAAAAGAACAGTTTTACTGCTCTGATAGGGCCTGTTGAAACCCATGAGGCTAAGGCCCCTAGCTGTCCTTCAGGTCTGAAATTGAAATCACTCCTGTGGCTTCTAGCCAAATAATATGCATATGGGCTCAACATTTACATCAGGTAGATACACTCCTTGGAGAGATCAGTCATGGGATAACAGAAAGGCAGTGTATGCACAGGGACCCAGCTTGTGGGGCAGGAGTGCATGGGAGGGAAAGACACAGGCAAAAGGAAACTATGGGGGAGGAAGTGGGGAGAGAGCTGTTACATTGTGGGAAATTGCAGTCAATGTCATGAGACAAAATGTGTTTGAACTGCTGTATGGAAAATGAATTTGCTCTGTAAACTCACCCAAATCACAATTAAAATAAAAAATATATATAGTAGAAAATGTGCATACTTAACAATAAATAAGTTAAAAAATCAGTATAGTACATAATTTAGCAATTCACAGAAAAATCAAATGGCTAATAAAAATAAGAAATGATGTACAATTTTACTAGTAATCAGGGAAATACGTATTCTGATGTTTTTTACCAATGGTTCATTCTGGGAGAATGGTAATTCAAAAAAGACGTACCAATTGGATTCAGTATTGTACAGTACATTTGAAGAGTTTTCACAAGGAGATAAAGGTGAAAAAATTAATTTGTTAAGAGAGTTAAGATGATGCTCAAATAATAAAGTCCATGAAAATAATCAATAAACTACTTAATGCTGAAGTAACAGCTTAAGCTTAACAGCTCTTTAATATTTTTATTGGTTTCCCTCTTGTTCTCATCTATTAACACCAAGGACAAGGAGCTACTAACATGCCATTCTATGCTTACCTGAAGTTGATTATGAAATTGTATGATTTTCTCTTCCTGAGCTGGCCAATGCTGAAAGCCTAATTGCAATGTTGCAATAGATATTGCTTTCTAAAAGGAAATAAATACATAGATTTAAAATTTATTGCAATTTGAGTCTTCAAATTTTAATTCTCCAAAATTTCTCTTAACTAAGTATCAATTATTGTACTGTAAGACAGTAATTCTTAATGTTTCAGTTCACCAAGCTTTCTGAGAATAATGAAATCTATTATAATTCTCCCCAGAAAGATGCAACTCACACAAAATTTCATGTTCACAGATTCCTTCCAGCAAATTCATAGACCTCTCCCCCAGATTAAGAATCTATGCTTTAAGATGTATTTAAGAACTAGCTGTTATCAGAGTACAACTGCCATAATTACCCTAAACTGAGAGATAACGTAAAAGACTAATACTTTTTTTGTAATTCTAATCATCATTAAGATAGGTTTCAATTTTGTAATGTATATGCTAATGTTCCAGGAGCTCTGGTAGTGTAGTGCTTAAGGCACTGGACTGCTAACCAGAAGGCTGGTGGTTCAAACCCACCAGCAACTCCTCGGAAGGAAGATGGGGCAATCTACTTTTGTAGTGATACTGCCTTGGAAACCCAAGGAGAGGACGCTATGAGTCTGGTCCAACTCGACGGCACATAACAACAACAACAACATGCTAATATTCCAAGGTTAAGAAGGTCCTAAGAAACAAATAAAATTTATAAGATTGAAGATGTGATATGGTTACACATTAAAATTCCCCAACGATTGACCTCAGCTTGGAAAGACACTTCTTATTTTAAGACAGGAGGTATAAGGGTAGTCATGTTTCCATCAAAGGGGGATTATTTCAGAATGGATACAATTGGTAAATATGTCTATAGAAAGAAAGGGGTTGCATTTATTCCTTCTTCTTCTTCACCCACCTCCTCTACCTTATTTTCTCATTCCTTGCATCCCTGCCATGGGACAGAACAAAAAAATAGCTGAAGGAGACACAGGAAATCAGCAGGACTGTACAAACAGAAAACAAAACAAACAAAAACAACAGCTCCTATGGCAAGATCAACAGGAGGTCGGCAATAAGTAGTTGAGTGAGTATTTTGAAGAACAACCTCTTTTAAAAGCACTTGCAAAGAATGCTCTACTTAAAGCCGAAACTTTGAGCAGTTATTGATGTAGAGGCTAAAAGTTCTGTAGAATTACTAATAAAAAATTGGATACAAGCAAGAAGCTACAAAGATGTAGGATGGTGTGAAATAAAGGTAGCATAAGATGCGCATAATATCAGCAAGACTAGAATAACCAAAGAAATGGTAGGCAGATAGGTCATCCCACTTAGCTAAGGAATCTTACAAAGTTAGAACTTTGGAAGGGTTTGAAATGCATTCATATTCCTACTGTGAAGTATTCATAGTTGTATTACGATGTGTGGAGTCAACTGGATTTTAAACTATATTTAGTTTTAGTCCATGATATCATTTCAGTAATTCTCATTTAATCCTGAGTTAATGACATCCATACACTTTGGATATTGTTAGGGACAGATAACTAAAGAAAAGTTGCCCAATTTCCTATTGCATGAGTTCAGATTCTTGTATCTCAAATGAACAAATGGTATAAACAGCACATCTACAGAATACTTTTAAACAAGATATATTGCTATCTGGATGTGGTGTGCATGGAAGATCATTGTATAAATCATTAAAAATATATTAAATAAGACTGGATCACTCCAAGTTTAATATGAAAATCACTATAACTTTAAATTATGATCATTGTGCCATATATGAACTATATCGATGAGTAACAAACAGCTGATAGCTTACACATTTATTGACATAAAAATCATACAAATTAGGAACTAAATAAACTAATATGCTTCTACAGAAACCTTTTCCATAAGCTCATATTGACTCATGTTGACTGCCATAACAAACCTATAAAAGTGATAAACAGATGAATATATAATAAGATTTAAAAGTAAAACCAGTAATGCCCTTTTGGAATGCTGTTAGAATGGTAAAGCTATCTTTTTAGCTGTTACTTGAAAATGCTAATGACAACCTAACCAAAAAACCCACACTCACTGCCGTCAAGTTGGATCTGCCTCATAGCAATCCCTCCTTGGGTTTCCAAGGCAGTATCACTACTGAAGTAGATTGCCCAATCTTCCTTCTCAGGGATGGCTGGTGGGTTTGAACCACCAGCCTTCTGGTTAGCAGGCAGATGAGATCCTCAGGCACTTAAAACGTATAATTAAAGAAAAAGAAGTGGAGAAGTTTTAGGCTCTGTCTAGGAGAGACAGGAAAAAAACAAAACAAAACAAAACACGGCCATTGAGTTGGTTCTGACTCATAGTGACCCCTACTAGTTTCTGAGGCAGTAAATCTTTATGGAAGTAGAGTGCCCAGTCTTGCTTCTGAGAAGAGATAGAAGGGTACTTATATTAGATAGAGGAAGTAAACCTGTCAAGTGACATTTTCCTTCTTTTCCATTAAAGTGAAAATACAATGTAAGTAGAAATTTAAATCCTCAAAACGTAGGCAGTTGCTTAGAGGCAAATCTCCACTGTATTTCTCCCAAAAACCACACTGAGCAAAAAGGGAAAAATGTCAACTCACATTGCCATTAAAACAAGGGAATAAAGAAAATCCACAAAATCACCAAAACGTGTAAGTACTATCAAAGTAGCTAAGCTTAGACAGGGTTTGGACTTACAAATGGTTGGTCCAGAAAAGTCCAACTCATTCAATCATGTGGAATAACGGATCTTGAAGTATATGACTTCTGTTATTTAGAGAACTAGAGAAAAACAAAAGACCTTATACTAAAGGGCTCGTAGAATATCAAAACTCCTAACTAGGGAAGTGTCATAGAAAATAAACACAGAATAAACTCAATCTGTTGTAGATAGAGCAAGAAAAGAGAGAAAACAATGCAGCAAAAAGAAATTTAAATAAATAATACAACAGTAATGAATCTTAAGATAATAGAAACTGCAATTAACATAAAAACTTAAAATCAATAAACAGAGGACAGATAATCACAGATTGGGTAACAAAAAACAAAGTATGCCAATATATTTGCTACAAGACAGGTCAAATAGTGAGAAAGAAAGTTTGAAAAAAGATGGAAAAAGAAATTCTGAAAACTACTCTAAAAAGTTAGATACCTTAACATCTGACTAAATAGTTCTTAAAGCAAAACACAGCATATGGGCTAAAGAGGAATATGATATACTGGTAAAAGAGCAATAAGATATAAAAGTATGCACAGCTTAGAAGTTTCAACTACAAAAAGCAACAATTGACAGAAGCTCAGGTGAAACAGACGCATCAACAATTGTAGTTAAAATCTTAATGCACCCTTTTCAGGAACTGATGGTATCAACAAAAAATAAGGAGAGATTGCAAAGCTCTAAAAAGTAAACAGACTATGTGGATAAACTTTATATTCAAAAAAGCACAGAATACATATTATTTGTAAGAAGCACTTACAAAAAAAGAACTATTATTTAGGCAATGTGGGGAAACTCCATCCAAATTCCAAAGGAATAACTTCTTATAGAATGTAGTATACAACCAAAGTAAATACAAATAAAAATCAGTCTCAGAAGGATTGTTTAAAATCCCACACATTTGGAAACAAAATATTCTCTGGGCTATAAAAAGAAATAATAAAGGAAATTAAGAAATATTTATAATTGAATGCTGGTTAAAACACTGCACATCAAAATTTGTGGGAAACAGCTAAAGCAATACTTAGAAATTTATAGCTTTAAATACTTTAGGAAAAAAATAGAAAATAAAAAGTAAACTAATCATTTAAATTAGGAAACTGGAGAAAAGAGCACTAGGACAAACCCAAAAAAACAAAACAAATGAAATGATTAAGAATAGATAATCAAGTAGAGAATAAAAATAATAGAGAAGAGAAAAAAAAAAAGCTGTCTCTTTGAAAAGATTGACTATAAGTGGACTTCAAGTAAGAATGACCAATAAATACAAAATATATAGGAGATCTGAAAATGAAGGTATTATATACAACTTAAGTTAATAAATTTGGAAACAGAAATGTCATATATAAATGTTATTGTTGTTGTTATGTGCCGTTGAGTCAGACCCAATTCATAGCGACCCCTCCTTGGGTTTCCAAGGCAGTATCACTATGGAAGTAGATTGCCCAACCTTCCTTCCAAGG
>NW_006921626.1:11981177-11998261 GCF_000298275.1 Orycteropus afer afer | reverse complement strand
TCAAGCCGCTTTTTAAACCTACAAAATGGCAACTTCCTCGGGATTGGCAAAAGTCCACAGCTCAGCCCACCTTTCTCTTCACCTTCTCCATTTGTTCCCCAGCCACCGTGCACAGTCTTCTATGCAGTCCCTGGCTAGCAGGGTGATTTCTGGGTTAATTCTTAGGTCCTACCACCACTCGGGAATCTCCAAGCCCTGTCATCGGTACTGTCAGGGTCGCTCAGGCTGCTGCCAGACTGCAGCTCCGTGTGTCTCCTTTTTTGGTATTTTCACGCAAATTCTTCTGCTAGTTTGGGTTTAGTCCACTTTTGTATCCTTCCCTTCAAGGTTCAGGGGTCCAAGATTATCTTCTGTGTCTGTGTTAATTGGTTTCCTTTTTCTTTGTTGAAGAGCATCTGTGCAGTCCTTCTGCCTAGTCCACCATCTTGCCGGAACTCCCTCCAACCCCTTCTTACCTCAAAAACAACACAGAACAAAAACCCCATTATTGTTAAGTCATACTAACCCTGTAAGACAGAGTAGATCTGCCCCATGGGGTTTCCAAGGCTGTAAATCTTTATGGAAGTAGACTGCCTCATCTTTCTCCCACAAAGCAGCTGATGAATTTGTACTGCCAATCTTTTGGTTAGCAGCCAAATGCTTTAATCTTCATCAGTAAGTGCTTCAAATCATCTTCACTTTCACCAAATAAGGTGTGTCATCTACATATGGAAGGTAGTTAACGAGTCTTCCTCCAATCCTGATGCTGCATTCTTCTTCCAGCTTCTCAGATTATTTTTTCAGCATGCAAATTGAGTAAGTATGGTGAAAGGATACAAACCTGACACATTCCCTTCTTCATTTTAAACCATGCAGTATCTGCTTGTTCTGTTAGAAAAGCAGTCTCTTGGTCTATGTACAAGTCCCTCATAAGAACAATTAAGTGTTCTGGAATTCCCATCCTTTGCAATATTATCCATAATTTGTTATGATCCACACAGTTGAGTGCATTTGCATAGTTAAGAAAACACAGATAAACATCTTTCTAGTTATTTTTTGCTTTTAGTCAAGATCTTACATGAGAAATGATATCTCTTGTTTCATGTACTCTTCTGAAACCAGCTTCTATTTCTGGAAGTTCCCTGTTATGATAGTTGGGGTAGTGCGTCAACATGGCTGTACCACAATTCTGAGTGGACTAAGCAGTTGTGATGTGGTTATTTCCGTGATGAGATCAGATGTATGTGTTTTGGGTAGCCAATTCTTTGAAAGGGAGTTTCCCTAGGGGTGTGGCCTGCTTCCAATATATATATGGACATACTGGGAAAATGAGACACTTTTCTGTGGATCAGGATACTGTTGTGCTGCCTACAACTGTCCTTGAATAATCCACCATTCAGCCTGGTGATCTTGTATTTGTCATCTGTTGGAGTTAACAGCCGGTATACTGCCTGCAAACCTTGAGCTCATCAGCCCCTGCAGCTGTGTGAGTCGGGAAAAGCCTCCAGCTTGATGTTTCATTCAAGAATTTATTCCTAAGATAAATTTCTCTCTCTCTCTCTCTCTGTAAGTTTTACTGGTTTGTTTCTCTGGAGAACTCAGCCTAAAACACCTGTCATTATACTGCTGCAACCATTTTTCAATTATCTTCAGCAAGATTTTACTTGTGTGTGATATTAATGATATTGTTAGATAATTTCCATTCTGTTGGATCACGTTTCTTTGGAATGGCCACAAAAATGAATCTTTTCTAGTCAGTTGAATCCTTCAATATTGCAACTTAAGTGTTGATTTTTTTTTTTTTCTCCATTCTTTCAGCTTGAGATATGCTGAAGACGTTCTTCCCTTTTGGTCTTCTAATTCCAAGTCTTTGCCCATTTCATTATAGTATTTTATTTTGTCTTCTTGAGCAGCCCTTTGAAATCTTTTGTTCAATTCTTTTATTTCAGCATTTCTTCCATTTGCTTTAGCTACTCTGTGTTCAAGAGCAAGTTTCAGAGTCTCTTCTGACATCCATTTTGGTCTTTTCTTCCTTTCCTGTGTTTTTAATGACTGCTAGCTTTCTTCATGTATTCAATTCTTGATGTCACTCCACAATTCATGTGATCATTGGTATTCAAGGTGCCAAATCTATTCTTTAGATGATATCTAAATTCAGGTGGGATATAATCAAGGCTGTATTCTGGCTCTTATGGACTTATTTCAATTTCCTTTAGCTTCAACTTGAACTTGCATATGACAGTCCATGCAACTGATGGACTGTTCCACAGTCAGCTCCTGGCTTTGCTTTGACTAATGATACTGAACTTCTCCATCACCTCTTTCTACATATGTAGTAGATCTGATCTCTGTGTATTCCATCTGGTGAGGCCCACATATATAGCCACTGTTTATTGTGTTGAAAAAAAAAAAGTATTTGCAATGAATAAATCATTGGTCTTACAAAATTCTAAAGTGATCTGTGGCATCATTTCTATTACCAAGGGTATAATTTCCACCTACAGATGATTCTTTTTTGTTTCCAACTCTAGCATTCTAATCACCAATAATCATCAATAAATGTTGATTGCATATCTGGTCAATTTCAGACTATACAAGTTGGTAAAACCTTCAATTTCTTCATCTTTGGCTTCAGCACTTGATGTGTAAATTTGAATAATAGTAGTATTAACTGGTCTTCCTTGTAGGTGTATGAATATTACCCTGTCATGAGACAGCATTGTACTTTGGGAAAGACCATGAGATGTTCTTTTTTGATGATGAATGCAACACTATTCTTCTTCAATTTGTCATTCCCGGCATAGTAGACCATATGATTTATCTGATTCAAAATGACCAGTACCAGTTCATTTCAGCTCATTAAAGCCTAGGACATTGATTTTCATCTGTTCCATTTCATTTTTGACAACTTCCAATTTTCCTAGATTCATACTTCATACATTCCACATTCCAATTATTAATGGATATTTGCAGCTGTTTCTTCCCATTTTGAGCTGTGTCTCATCAGCAAATGAGGATCCCCTAAGCTTTACTCCATCCAAGTCATTAAGGTTGACTCTACTTTGAGGAGGTAGCTCTCCCCCAGTTGTAGTTTGAGTGTCTTCCAAGCTGAGAGGCTCATCTTCTGGCACTATACCAGTGTTTCAAGGCTAGTTATAAGGTTTTACAGTAATTTATCAAACCATGTTTCACTGCTATTCATAAGCTTTTCAGTGACCAGTTTTTTCGGAAGTGGATGGCCCTTCCCTTTTCTCTAGTCTGTCTTCATCTGGAAGCTCTGCTGAAATCTGTGTATCATGGGTGACCCTACTATTATCTGAAATGCCAGTTACATAGCCTATAGTCTCACAGCAACATGCAAGCCACCGTAGTATGACAAATTGACAGATGAGTGGTGGATCTATAAGTGTAAACAGGCTTATTTCATTTATTAAAAGAAAAAATATTTTCAGATTGCATCACAATGAAAAACCCAACTATATGTTGCATAAAAGAGACACAAAACAGTGTTTCATAAAGTTTGAAAATAAAAGGATGTACCAGGTATATAAGACAAATAAACAGAAAATGGAATAATAGTCTGCAGTGCAGTAAATTACTTAGTGTGGCTTTTCTACCCATAAGTCTTTGTAAACTCCAAGGTGGGGATTTCTATGAGCAACTGAGGAGCTCCTGATTGCTGAAGCTATCCACCTGGGTTATTTCTGTTGGGCGTGGCACAATACAGTGTTCTGGGAGGTTCCCACTCTCTCTCACGTGCTTAGAGTTCTGATGCTGTGATTGGCTAGTTTGACCACCCTTCTGGGCTAAAAAGGAGGCCTTCTGGAGGCAGAACTCTCTCTGACTGCTGGTTGAGGAAGATGTGCTGCTAAAAGAGACACGGGCTCCTGAGACACGCATTGCTGGGAAAGAGATGCAAGAGACACGCATTGCTGAGTGAGACACCGAGGGACACGCACTGCTGGGAGAGAGACTGTGAGAGACTGTGAGGGACGGTGGGCTGGGAGAGAGACTGAGCGTTCTTCCTGAATTTGAATTGTAGCCTGTGGTGCTTCCCTAATAAACCCCATAATCTGTGAGTTCTGTGTGGCCACTGCAGTGAATTATCAAACCCAGGAGAGAGGTGGTGGTTGCTTTGGGAGGAACGGTTGGTGAAAGGGCTGGAGGGAGGCAGCATGTCTGGCCTTGTAGGAATAGGCCTTGGGTTACTGCTGGTAATCATGTCTTCCTCTTGTGGGATTAGAGGAGGTCAGAACATGTGGCCTCCTCACCGTTTTAGCACAGTCTTAATAACAAGTGAGATTCAAGCCAAAAATTCAGATAAGGAAAATAAGGACGCTATATGTAAAAGAGTATAATCCATAATGACAATTTATAATTGATGTTTATGTACCAAATAACCCATTAACAACTATTGTAAAGCAAAGATTACAAGAGACAACATACATGTACTAATGGACTGTTATTAGATGCCTTTGCATTGATTCTGACTCATAGCGACTCTATATACAACACAGCTGAACACTGCCCAGTCCTGTGTCATTCTCACAATCACTGCTATGCTTGAGCCCATTATTGTAGCCAGTGTTCTAATCCATCTCCTTGAATGGTTTCCCCTTTTTTGCTGTCCCTCTAATTTACCAAGCATAATATTCTCCAGAGATTGGTCCCTCCTGATAAGTTGATCAAAGTACCAGAGATGAAGTCTCACCATTCTCACTTCTAAGGAGCATTTTGGCTCTACCTCTTCCAAGACAGATTTGTTCATTCTTCTGGAAGCCTGTGGTATATTCAATACTTTTTACCAAGGCCCCAATTCAAATGCATCAATTCTTCTGTGGTCTTCAGGTGCACCTTAGTCTTCAAAGTGCCATTTTTTTATTTTAAACATTTTAAAGAGGTCTTTTGCAGTAGATTTACCCAATGCAATACATCATTTGGTTTCTTTTTTAAAATTGTGCTTTGGGTGCAAATTTATAAAGCAAATTTGTTTTACATTCAACAGTTCATGCACATTTGATTTCACAGCCTTAATTCCTATCCCCAACCATAAAAAAACTCTCCTCCCTTCCACTCCCTATGACTACCCCCTCCCTGTGCCCTTCTCAACTATGCATTCCTGTCTGTCCAGCTTTCCCTCTATGAGAATGCTGCCCCTCTGGTGCCTCATGGCTGATTGATTTAAAGGGGTGCTTCTCCCTAGAGTAGGTGGGTGCATTGCCTTGGGGCAGGTTTTCTGCATGTAGATCTTTTTACTATTGGGCTGAGAGCCAATCTGTGGAAGTGAGTCCATTTCTAGGCCCAAAGGGTAACCTGGGGCCATAGTCTTGGGAGTTCCACCAGTCTCCATCCAATCAGTAATTCTGGTCATTTTTGTGTTTTTGAATTTTGTTCCACATTTTTCCTCCATTCTATCTCGGAACTCCAGTTTTGATCCCTTTCCAGGTAGTTGGCATTGGTAGCCAGGCACCATCTAGTTCTTCTGGTCTTGGGGTCATGAAGGCTGAGGTTCTTATGGCCCATTTTATCCTTGGACTAATTGTTTCCAGATGCCTTTGATTTTCTTCACTCTTCTTGGCTTCAGAAGTAAAGAGAACAATAGTTGCATCTTAGAGACTGCTCGAAAGCTATTAAGACCCCAATCGCTATTCATTAAGGTAGGTCACAGAACAAGATTTTTATGCACTATGTTGTACCAGTCGAGCATGATGTCCCCTGAGACTATGGTCCCAAGTCTGCTGGCACACTGATTTTCTCTCTCTAGCTGTTTGGTTGTCAATATGTGGCTACTTTTGCAGAACAAGTGCATATGTAAGATTATCCTTAGCCAAATCTATCTTAGGTTTAGGGTATATTCCTGTTCATCTACCCCTACCTACCTGATCTTCTCTTCTGTCTATACATTTATCCATAGGCTGTGTTTGGTGTTAGTGGTCACGCAGTATTGTGCATATAATAGTATTGGGCTCTGTTGTCTATATCTTAAGTGCATGTTTCAGTGTTATTCCTCTCCCCAATGTTATTATGCTGGTCACAGACTCTTTCCATACCATCCTTCCCCTCACCCAAATCAACATGTTCCCCCCAAATAGTCTGAAATTTCCCCCTCATTTCTCTCCCATCCCCAGTAACCAACAAAGTGACTTTCCTTCCCTAAGCAAACCTTCCCTTGACTTTTCACAATAATGACCTCATATATTTGTTCTTTTGCAACTGACTTATTTCACTCAGCATAGTATCCTCCAAATTCATCCATGTTGTGAAATGACTCATGTATTCATTATTCTTTAATGTTGCATAGAATTCCATTGTGTGAATGTACCATAGCTTGGTTATCCATTCATCTGTTGATGGGCATTTAGGTTATTTCCATCCTTAGCTATAGTGAATTGTGCTGCAATGAACATGGGTGTGCATATGGCTGTTAATGTCCTGTCTTACCTCTTTAGGATATATTCCTAGTAATGGAATTGCTGGATCAAATGGTATTTCTATTTTCAGTTTTTTAAGGAAACGCCATACCATTTTCCATAATGGCTGACCATTTTGCAGTCCCACCAGCAGTGTACAAGAGTTCCAATATCTCTACAACTTTGCCAGCATTTGTTATTTTCTGTCTTGTTGAACTTTGCTGTTACTGCTGGGGTGAGATGATATCTAGTTGTTTTTATTTGCATCTCTCCAGTGCCTAAAGATTGAGAGCATTTCCTTATGTGTTTGTTGGCTGCCAGTTTATCTTCTTTAGTGAAATGTCTATTCACATCCCTTGCCCATTTTTGAATTGGGTTGTCTTTTTGGTGTTGAAGTGTTGAAGTTTTGTAAAAATTTTGGAGATAAGTCCCTTCTCAGATATGTCATAGCCAAATATTTTCTTCCAACCTGTAGGTTTTTTTTTACCCTTTTGGAGAAGTCTTTCAATGTGCATAAGAATTTAATTTTTAAAAGGTCCCAGTCATCTAGCTTCTCTTCCACTTCCTGTGTGTGTATTTTGGATTATGCTTGATAGTCTCTTTATGCCATAGATTAATGCCCCTAGATTTGCTCCTATTTTATCCTTGATAAGCTTTATAACTTTGAGTTTTACATTTAAGTCTTTGGTCCAACTTGAGTTCGTATTTATGTATGGGGGGAGGTATGGGTTTTGTTTCATTTTTCTGCAAGTGGATATCCAATTTTGCCAGCACCGTTTGTTAAAGAGGCTATCTTTTCCCCAATTCATGGGTTTTGGTCCTTTGTCAAAGATCAGCTGTCCATAATTGGATAGGTCTATTTGTGGGTTTTTGATACTGTTCCATTGGTCTATCTGTCTATCGTGCCAATACCACACTGTTTTAACTACTGTAGATGTATAGTAGGTTTTGAGATCCAGGAGTGTAAGACCTTCGTTTTTCTTCTTCAGCAGTGCTTTGCTTATCTGAGGTCTCTTTGCTTTTCTTATGAAATTAGTCATTGTTTTTTCATGTCCTTAGAATATGTTGATTGGATCTGGATTGGAATTGCATTGATTGTGTAGATTGCTTTGGGTAGTATTGACATTTTCACCATATTCAGTCTTCCTATCCATGAATAAGACATATTCTTCCATTTATGTAGATCCCTCTGCTGAACCTGTCTATTACTTCCAGTAATTTTTATTTATTTATTTATTTTTTGCGAGTCTCTTGCGTGTTCTATGTATAGGATCATGTCATCTGCTAAAGTTGTGGTTATTTTTAGTCTCCAATCATACTGACCTTATGCACAGCAGAATGAAACACTGCCTGTCTTGTGCCAGCCTCACAATCCTTGCTATACCTGAGCCCATCATTGTAGCCACTGTGCCTATCCATCTTGTTGAGGGCCTTAGTATCTGCTAACAGAGATGGTTTTACTTCTTCTTTGCCAATCTGGGTGCCTTTTATTTCTCTTTCTTGCTTTATTGCCCTCGCTAGGACTTCCAATACAATGTTAAATAGAAATGGTGACAGAGGGCATCCTTTCCTGGTACCCGTTTGCAAGGTGAGTGGTTTGAGTCTTTCTCTGTTAACAGTAATATTGGCTGTTGGTTTTGTGTGTATGCCCTTTATTACATTGAGGATTTTCCCTTCTTCCATATTTTGCTGAGAGTTTTGAACAGGAATGGGTATTGGATTTTATCAAATTTCTTTTCCATGCCAATTGATATGATCATATGTTTCTTTTGTTTTGTTTTGTTTATGTGGTGGATTATACTGTTTGTGTTTGTGATATTGAACCATCCTTGCATACCTGGTAGGAATCCCACTTGATCAGGATGTATCATTTTTTGATGTGTTGTTGGATTCTGTTGGCTAGGATTTTGTTGAAGATTTTTGTGTCTATATTCATAAGGGATATTGATATGTAGTTTTCCTTTTTAGTGATGTCTTTCCCTGGTTTTGGTATCATTGTTATGCTTGCTTCATAGAATGAATTTGGGAGTATTCCATTTTTTTTATATGTTCTGGAATAGTTTGAGTAGTATAGGTGTCAACTTTTCCCTGAACATTTGATAAAATTCTCCAATGAAGCCATCTGGGCCAGGACTTTTTTTTTGTGGGGAGTTCTTTTATGACCTGCTCAATTTCTTCTTTTGTCAGGTGTCTGTTCAAATATTCTATCTCCAACTGGAATAGTTTAGGTCTATCTTGTGTTTCTAGAAACTTGTTCATCTCTTCTAGGTTCTTTTTTTTTTTTTTTAAATTTTATTTTGATTTGGGTGAAGATTTACAGAGTAAATTCACTTTTCATACAGCAGTTCACATATACTTTGTCTCATGTCATTGACCAAAATTTACAATGCAACAGCTCCCCTCCCACTTCCTCCCCATAGTTACCTCTTCCCACTGTCCATCCCTCCAAACTCTTCTGCGCCCTGAGCTGTCTCCTTGTGCATAAGCAGCCCTTCCTTCTCCCATGATTTTTCTCTCCAGGGTGTGTGTCTACTTGAGGTAAATGTTTAACTCACTTGTCTGTCTTTGTTTGGCTGGAAACCACAGGTGTGGGTTCAATCCCAGACCTGAAGGGCAGCTAGGGGCCATAGTCTCAGTGGTTTCACCAGGCTCTATTGGACCAGCAAACCTGGTCCCCACCTTCTTTTTTTTTTTTTGCCTCCAAATGATTTTGAGTTTTGTTCCACATTGTTCTCCCTCTCTATGCAGGATCTCGTACATCCCTTCCAAGTGGATGACAGTGGTAGCCGGGCACCATCTAGTTCTTCTGGTCTCATAGTTGTATAGGTTGCAGATCAGATGGTGTACCAGTCGCTAGGACTGATTGTTTCCATTCATTTGGTTTTCTTCTTTCTTCTTGACAAGGAGACACCCATTGTTGCATCTAGATGGCAGCTTGCTAGCTTTTAAGATCCCAGTCGCTACTCGCCAAAGTAGGAGGTGGAACAATGTTTTGTATAGTATGTTATGCCAATTGAGCTTGATGTCCCCTGTGACTATGGTCCCAAGCCCGCAGGATCAACTACTCGGTTCCTCTGGGTAGCTGGCTGTGACCAAGCAATGACCATAACCTTGCCCCTTGTCAGCTCTACTATACACCTGGGAATTCCGATCACTCACATAAACTTCTAGGACTATTGTCTGCCAACCCTATATATGATCTTGGATACACTCCCCATTTAGACATACCTAATTGTTTAGCCTGTCCACCTATCTATCCATCCATATACCCTGTTTGCCTTCACTGACAACTCAGTACTGTATATGCAAAAGGGTTCATATTTGTTGTCTGTACTTCCCATGTACCTCTCTATGTCTTTCTCATCCTCATTGGTGCCATATTGGTCACTCCCATTTCTTCTAGGTTCTTGAATCTGTCGAACGAAGTACAGTTCTTCATAATATTCTGTTGTTATCTTTTTTATTTCAGTTGGTTCT
The DNA here is from genome assembly GCF_000298275.1 of Orycteropus afer afer. Lineage (NCBI taxonomy): Eukaryota > Metazoa > Chordata > Mammalia > Tubulidentata > Orycteropodidae > Orycteropus > Orycteropus afer. The sequence continues at coordinate 11,988,395 of NW_006921626.1, read as the reverse complement.
GTTGTGATGTCACCCTTTTTGTTTATTATTTGTGTTATTTGCATCTACTCTTTCTTTTCCTTTGTTAAATTTGCCAGTGGTTTGTCAATTTTATTAATCTTTTTGAAGAAGCAGCTTCTCGTTTTGTTGAGTTTTCTGTATTGTTTTGTTTTCCGCTTCATTTATCTCTGCTCTGATCTTTGTTACTTCCTTACTTTTGGATACTGTAGGTTTCTTTTGTAGCTGTTTTTCTAATTGTTGGAGTTGTTGAGTTGAAGTGTTCATTCTGATTTTTTTCTCTTTTTGATGTATGCATTTATTCCTATAAATTGACCTCTAAGTACTGCTTTCACAGTGTCCCAAAAGTTTTGGTAAGTTGTATCTTCATTCTCATTTGTTTCTAGGATTTTTTTTTTTTTTTTAATTCCACACTCTATCTCTTCAGTTACCTAGTAGTTTTTGAGAAGTGTATTACTCTGTTTCCACATATTTGATATTTTTTCCTGATGTTCCTATTATTGATTTTTAATTTTATAGCATTGTGATCTGAGAAGATGTTTTGTAGTATTTCAATATGTTTTAATTTATTGAGGCTTATGTTGTGTCCTAGCATAAGTTCTACTCTGGAGAATGATCCACATACACTGGAGAAGAATGTGTATTGTGCTTTTGTTGGGTGGAGTGCTCTGTATATGTCTGTGACGTCAAGCTGGTTGATTGTGCTGTTGAGTTCTTCTTTATCTTGCTTGAGTTTTTTTTTTTTTTTCCTAGTTGTTGTCCCTCCTTGAAAGTGGTGTGTTAAAGTCTCCTATTACTATTGTAACCAAAAACCAAATCAAATTCACTGCTGTCGAATCAGTTCCAACTCATAGTGACCCCTCCTTGAGTTTCTGAGGAGATATCTCTACAGAAGTAGATTTCCCAGTCTTCCTTCTGAGGAGTGGCTGGTGGGTTTGAACTGCTAGCCTTCTGGTTAGCAGTCAAATGCCTTAGGCATTATACCACCAGAGCTTCTACTACTATTGTGAAGTTCTCCATTTTCCCTTCCAATTCAGTAAACATTTGCTTTATGTATCTTGGAGCTCTTTCATTGGGTGCACAGATATTTAATATGGTAATGTCTTCTTGGTCGTTTGACCCTTTTGCATCATATAGTGTCCTTCTTTGTTCCTTATGCTGTTTTTCACCTTGCAGTCTATTTTATCAGAATTTAATATTGCCACTCCTGCTCTTTTTGGTTGCCATTAGCTTGATATATATTTTTTCACCCTTTAATTTTTAGTTTGTTTTTATCTTTGTGTCTAATGTGGGTCTCTTCTAGTCAGCAAATCGATGGGTCTTCTTTTCTTACCTAATCTGCCACTCTCTTTCTCTTGACCAGTGCACTTAGTCCATTCACATTGAGGGTAATTAGGGATAGGTATGAATTTATTGCTGTCATTCTATGGAGTTTTTTAATTTTGTTTTTGGTGATTTCCTTGTTTCAAATATTTTTTCTGTGCTGAGTTCATTTTGTTAACAAGTGTTTTTTTTTTTTTTCTTTCTTTTTTCTTCATTATTGTTGGTTTTGTGCTTACTAGGCCCATGTGTTTTTCTTCTTTCTGAGTTTGCTTAGGAGGATTGTTAATTTTCTTTGTGGCTACCTGGAAGTAAGGTCTTATCTCCCTAAGTTTGGAGCAGTCTTTTCTATAAAGACAATGCCCTGTCTTCTTCTTCCTTTGGAAGTTTTGTAATTAAAACTTTTATTCCCTCTATTTGCTTCATTGCTGGTGCCATCTGCACATTGACTCCCTTATTTCTTTGTGTGTATTATTTTATGAGCTTATTTTGAGCATCTGTTTCTGTTTTTTTTTTTTTTTTAAGTGGTAATGTCCCATGTCTTAATTTTTATCTGCTGTTCTCTGTTGTGGGTTTTCTATTGGAGGGACTCCCTTTAGCTTTTCTTGTAGAGTTGGTCTGGTTTTCACAAATTCCCTTAATTTCTATTTGTGTGAGAATGTCTTGATTTCACCCTCATATTGAGAGACAATTTGGATGGATCTAAAATTCTTAGTTGGTAATTCTTTTCCTTCAAGGTGTTATATATGGAATCCCATTGCCTTCTTGCCTGCATGGTTTCTGCTGAGAAATCAGAGCTTAGTCTTACTGGTTGTCCATTGTAGGTGACATTTCATTTTTCCTGAGCTGCTCCCAAGATTCTTTCTTTGCCTTTAGTTTTGGAAAATTTGATTATGATATGTCTTGGTTACTTTCTCTTGGGATCTATCCTATATGGGGGTTTGTTGATCTTCTTGGATGGACATCTCTTCTTCCTTCATGATATGTGGGAAAGTTTCTGTTAGCAAGTCTTCTACAATTTTCTTGGTGGTTCCCCCCCTCTTCTTGCTCTGGTATTATCAGAACATAATCAGGCATCTGTTGTTTTTTCTCATGTCATCCCATATAACTCTTAGGTTCTCATCATTTCTCTTAAATCTTTGTTCTGATTTTTCTTCATACAACTGCCATCAAGGGATTTGTCTTCTAGCTGGGAAATGCATTCTTCAGCCAGTTCTAGTCTACTCTTTTTTCCTTCCACTGTGTTATCTATCTCCATAGTTTTAGTGTTTATCTTCTCAATTTCAAACTGCTATTTCTGTGTAAATTCTAATTGTGTATTTATCTTACTATTTTGTTCTTGAATGATTTTCCTGAATTCTTCTGGGGTACTGCCTGTCTCCTCATTTTTTCTGTTTATGGTTTTCTTGAGCTCTTGAAGTATACACACACACACACACACACACATATACTTTCTGAGTTTCTTCTCAGAAAGTTCTATTGCTTGTTCTTCTTCCATGATAGATGATTCTTTTGCCTGGGCTTTTATTGTCTTGTCCTGTTTCTTTCTTTCTTCTTCTCCATTTTTTTTTTTTTTTGTTGTTGTTCATTTGACTTGAGGTTGTTTGTTGTTTCCTGGACATTTTGAAGTTGTTGTCCTTAATTATTAGTTGTGTACTGATTTGTTTCTTGATTTTATGTTTTACCTATATATGAAAGTGTGGAGCAGGGGTACTTCTTTGGTTATTAACTCAGTCTCCAACTCTCTCTCTGTTGGTGGAATCACTGGTGGTGATATGGGTGCAGGTCTTTGTTCATTGTGAAGAGGATTTGGAGTTAGGCTGAGCAGATGTTGTCCACCATCTGTCATTGATCCTGTGGTGCAGGAGCTGTTGATGTTACCTGTCTATTGGGAGAGGTGTTCAGTGAAATAGCTCTGGTTGTCTGGTGGAGGTTTAATGTGTTCCTCATATTGGATGAGGCAGTGGAGAAAAGGAAGAAAGAAAGAAAGAAAGAAAGAAAAAAAAAAAAAGGCATCAGAAGCAAACCCCAGGATAGAAAGGTAGACGGAGTTTCTGTATTTGGGGTGAGATAATTCAGTCAGTGATGCAGGCACAGGCAGGGCAGCTTGGGTTCTTCTGAGATGTGTACTGATGATGATGCCCCACAGTCAATGAAAGACTCATGGTTCAAAACTGATAGACACCCCAGTGGGTAGAGGATCACCACTTTCTGCTTGGATTGAGAAACTATAAAATCCCAGTACCCAGGTACCCAGTCTATGCCAAAAGTGGTCATCAAGAGTTGGATCCAAGCCCATTGCTATGTACCCACTCTGGGGCTCCACCTACTCAGAGGGAGTTTCTCCCTTTCCCTTATCCCCTTCTGGACTCTGCGGCAGCTCAAGCTAAGGAGGGTCTTGATCTATTTCCTGGTAAGATTACTGTATGCAGAAACTAGATCACCTCGGAAAACTCCCAGTGTCACTATTCTGAGTCCAAGTGCCTGTGGGTTGCATGATTTTTTTTTCTCTCCCTCCTTCGAGACCTCTTTTATATTTCTAATGACCCCTCTCAGTCTCTATCTCAGCCAGCTGGGTGGATTCATTTATATTTCCCAATTATTTAATCTGCTGTCTTTACCTTCACTGAATCTAATACTTTATCTTCTCCTTAGTTGCTCACACCTCCAGTAACATTCTTTGTATCTGCTTTACCTCTTTACCCAGAGTCTCAGTTGGAAGAGGGATTAAATGTGCAGGTTATCTGTATGACCCCCATCTTCCTCCTCCATCATTCGATTTCTTGACTTCTGCTTCCATGGACATTGATAGTGGAGCCGAGTAAAATAAAACCCTTGACAATCAATCTTTTCTCCATTTATCATGATGTTGCTTATTGGTCCAATTGTGAGGTTTTTTATTTTCTTTATGTCAAGGTTGTGTCATCTGCATATTGCAGACTGTTAATGAGTCTTCCTTCAATTCTGATGCATGTTCTTCTTCATCTAATGCAGCTTCTCAGATTATAGCTTCCAGCATCACAGCAACATATGCAAGCTACCACAGTTGGACAAACTGATGGACAAGTGGTGGGTACTAATAGGAGATGACAATAATTCCTTTCTTTCAGTCCAAGGTAAATGAAATGAATTAGTATAAGAAAGGTTATTGGAGACATAAACAATAAAATCCATAGAATAGAATAATGGAAACAGATTGAACTCTATATCCTGTATTTGTAGCTGATAATAATAAATATACTTTCTTTTATGGACATATGGAATATTTATAAAAATCAATATTAGGCCATAAAGAAAAATCTGAATTAATTCTTAAGGATAAAAATATTAAATTTTCTCTAATAATCATTTATTAAGACAAGAAATTAACAACAAAATCAGAAACTAAAAAGATCCTTTGATCTGTAAATTCAAAACAAGAAAAATTTGTTTTAAAGAATACTTAGGAAAAAGAGGAAGTACTAACTGAAATTACAGAATTTCTGGAAAATAATGATTATAAAAACCCTACATATCTTAATTTATGGCATATAGCTAAAGCAGTACTCACAGAAAAAGTTACCATCTTAAAAACTTATATTCGTAAATAAAGAAAAGAACCAAATGAATTAAACATCTTATTAAAAAACTGGAAAAGAATAACAATGTGAAACTCAAAGGAATGAAAAAAGGTATAAAAATGGTAAAAACAGATATTAAAAAGTTAGAAATCAGAAAAAGATGTATTAAATAAATAAAAGGCTGATTCTTTGGGAGAAATTGCAATAAATTAGAAAACTTTCTAGGTAATCTAACTAATGAAGACAGCACAAAAGAAGAATATAAACAGTGATTAGGGGGAATAATCTCAAAAACAGAGAAAATTAAAGGATAGTAAGATAGTGGTTTGCCCAACTCTACAGTAGCATATTTTAAAGCCTGTGTTAAATGGGAATATTGTCTAATTTAACAAAATTGATCCTGGAAGAGATCGTTATTTTGTATCTGCTTTACCTATTTGCTCAGAGTTTTAGTTGGAAGAGGGAGTAAACGTGTAGGTTATAAGTTTAATTGGGTTTATTTTCATATAATAGAACTATGACTACCCTGTCATGAAGCTCTTGGTATAACTTGTTTTATAGGGAAAATCTTCCAAACCTTTAGAGAACAGATAATTCTGAAGCTGCTTACACTGTATTTTTCTGAAATTAACACACACACACACCCCTCTTTTTTTTTGTTTGTTTGTTTTCAAAGAAGACTAGAGTTCCAGGGAAAAGAAGCAATGTTTAAAGGCCTGACTTATCTATGATAAAGACCTAGAAGAGCCAGAGAACAGTGAGGAGTTCAGGATGGAAAAAATATGGAGAACAGAAAGGGCAGAGGAAGGAAGTTAAGATAATTGGATAACCAAAAACCAAACCAAACCCACTTCCATCAAGTCAATTCTGACTCATCGCAACTCTACAGGCAGAGTAGAACTGCCCCATAGGGCTTCCAAGAATGTGAATCTTTATGGAGGCAGACTGCCACATATTTCTCCCATGGAGCTGCTGGTGGGTTAAAACCACTGACCAGTGTTTTAACCACAGTGCCACCAGAGCTCCTTATATATTGAATAGGTAGGAGGTTATATTAGGTCCAGCCAGACTGTGGAAGATAATTAATTTGGATTTTGTATTACAGACAATATTGATTCAACAGTGTTTTTGTTTATGTGATAACCCGTATGTTTCAGGAAAGCATCTCTGATGGCCATGTGGAAACACACTAGAATGCAGGCGGTAGTAAAAGCTATATAACAGCAGAAGCAAGAGATATTGAGATCCTACCTAGACTAAGGCAATGACTGTGAGGTTTTATGTACAAGAAACCCACTACCATCAAGTTGATTCTGACTCATAGAAACCCCCAAGTTTCCAAGGCAGTAAATCTTTATGGAAGTAGATTGCCCCATCTTCTTTCCAGGGAGCAGTTGGTGGGTTTGAAACCACCAACCTTCTGGTTAACAGTCAAATGCCTTAGGCGTGCACCACCAAAGCTCCTTTTTATATGTAAGAAAAATTAAAAATTAATTATAAAGGGCTCAATAATTACAATGCATAATTTGAATGATCATAAAATACTGACATTTTAATTAAAAATATTTTTGATAGCTGATTTAGTTTGATTCTAAGAGCACTCCTATAAAGTAGGATGAGCAGACACTATTATTATTCCTATTTGAAAGATAAACAAACTGAGGAACACAGTATTTAGTAGTCCTTTTCGCCTAAGTGTACACAATACATTTTCTTTTTTCTCCTGAGGGGAAAATATATCTCCAAGTAGTTTTTCCTCAAAAAAACTGTAACATGAATTGAGTAAGTTAGAGAAAACAATGTAATATTTTAATCTTCATCTACTTCCTTAACTTAATTGCTACTCCACATTTAAATCATTTGTGACTATTTTCAAAAGTTTTGTTACCTTCAAGGCAAATTGAGTTTTGCTGGGAACTGTAGCTCCAGGAAAAATATCTCCTATAATTTTTTCAAAAAGTGGGGCATCAGCAGGAAGAAATTTTGGCAAATTTGCTTCTTTCATAGCCTGGATAATAATTAGGGTTTCGTCTGTTTCAGAAAGACTCTCACCAGTGTTACTTTAATGGTGGAAGAAAACAAATACAAAAAACAAGTTAGCAGGTAGGATTTGCTAACATTAAAAACGGTTAACATTTATTTTTAAAGGTGACCATCCTATGATGGCCGGAAGAGCAGGAGAAAGGGGTAAAACCCAGGAAGCCAAAGAGAAGAGCAATCAGCCATAGGGATTAGGTGAGGAGGGGAAACTCAGGGACACCCAAAGAAGCAGGCCAGAAGAGCAGGAGGAAGAGGATTAAAAGACAGGAAGCCAGACAGAGGAACAGTCAGCCACATTGAC
>NW_006921626.1:11959153-11974762 GCF_000298275.1 Orycteropus afer afer | reverse complement strand
CTTGCATGGTTTCTGCTGAGAAATCAGAGCTTATTCTTACTGGCTTCCTTTGTAGGTAACTTTTTGTTTTTCCCATGCAGCTTTCAGGATTCTGTCTTTGTGTTTGGTTTTGATGAGTTTGATGATGATGTGTCTTGGTGATTTTCTTTTGGAGGTCTATCCTGTTTGGTGTTTGTTGGACTTCCTGAATGGATATATCCTCATCTTTCATCATTTCGAGGAAGTTCTCCTCCAGCAAATCTTGGACCATTTTCTCAGTGGTTTTGTTTTTCTCTTCCTGTTCTGGAATTCCAATGACATGTAAGTTATTCCTCTTGATGGTATCACACATGAAACTTCGGCTTTCTTTATTTTGTTTTATTTTTTTTCTGATTGATCCTTTTCCAAAGAAGTATTCAGGTATTTGTTTTCAATCTCCTTAATTCTGCCTTCCATTGCATCAATTCTACTCCTTTGCCCTTCCAATATGTTATCTATTTCTGACCATTTAGTATTAATCTTCTAGATTTCAATCTGTAGGTTTAGAATCATTTCTAATTTTTCATTTATTTTGTCATTTTGTTCTTGTATTTTCTTCCAAAATTCTTCTAAGGTTTTTTTCTGTTTTCTTTGGTCTCTCAATCTTTTGAAGATACCTAAAGATAATTCTTTGGAATTCCTTATCAGAGAATTCCAATGCTGCTTCTTCCTCAGGGATGTGTTCTGGGTCTGTATCCTGCTCCCTTGTTTCTACCACTTTATCCTGCTTCTTTGTGTTGACTGTGATGGTCTGTTGTTCCTGAGGCATCGTGGCATTATTGTATATAGATCTCTGTTTACTGTTTGTGAAGAGCAGTAAAGCATGATTCAGGCTCTTCTTGGTGGTTTTTTATCATTGGCCCATTGGTGAAGAAGGAGGTAGTGGCTCTTGCTCAGTAATTGAAGTTGCAGGAGGTGTGGGTGTATTTGTGTCTTATGGGCACTGTTGTTGTCTCCCACTCAGTTAGACACAAATTACAATTGAATAACCATCAAAAAACTAAAAGTCCGTGGATGAAAAACATACCATGTAGTCACACAGGAACAGTAACCAGAAAAGGAAAAAAGGGAAAAAAAGAAGATGAAACAAGAAAACTTGCAATATCTGGGGATAGGGCACTAAGAAAAAGAACGTAGGGAAGGAGAATAGTAAATGAAGAATAAAAATGGGAAAAATACAAAAAGAAAAACAAGGAATGGGGTTAATCACAAGAAAAAAGAGGGAAAAGAAAAGAAACAACAACCTTAAATTAGAAAAAAAATTCAACTTGGCACAGGGAAAAGAAAAAATGCTGAAAACTAGGACCTGGTAGGAGGGTAAGCATAAGAATAAAAAGGACAAAAGTATTAATAATATTGGTTGTTTTAAAACAGACAAATACAAGCAAACTAATTACCAGAAAAAAGAAATCGAAAAAGAGAAAAAATAAAAATAAAAAAAGGGAAAAAAAAAAAAAAATCAGTGGAGGATAGGGCAGGGCACCCAGGCTCCGTCTGAGCACACAGATTGTGATGGAGTTCCTGTGGGCGCAGAAGATAGTGATAGTGGGGGTGGCCACACCTCTATTCACTAAGCGGCTGTGGGGTATAAGAGTAACAAGAGGATTGTCGTACCTTTTCAGTCTTGCAGGTCCAAAGTGTCCTTGGGGTTGCTGGAAAGCAGAACGTGTTCTTAAGCCCCAGGAATCTGTGAAAGCTGTCTCTTTAAATATCCAAAATTGTCAAGCCACTTTTTAAACCTTCAAAATGGCGGCATCCTCTGGATCGGCAAAAGTCCACAGTTCAGCCCACCTTTCTCTTCACCTTCTCCGTTTGTTCCCCAGCCATCGTGCACAGTCCTCCGTGCAGTCCCTGGCTAGCAGGGTGATTTTTAGGTTAATTCTTAGGTCCTACCACCACTCACCACTCGGGAATCTCCAAGCTGTCTGTGCCATCAGGATCGCTCAGGATGGCTGCCAGACCGCAGCTCTGCATGTGTCCTTTTTATGGTATTTTCACGCAAATTCTTCTGCTAGTTGGGGTTTAGTCCACTTCTATATCCTTCCCTTCAAGGCTCGGGGGTCCAAGATTATCTTCTGTGTCTGTTTTAATTGGTTTCCCTTTTCTTTGTTGAAGAGTGTCTGTGCGGTCTTTCTGCCTAGTCCGCCATCTTCCCTGCACAATCTTCCATTTTTATGACTTTTAAGTGCACAGTATTAATTACCTTCACAATGTTGTGCAATCACCACTATCTATTTCCAAATTTTCATCCCAAAATAGAAAGTGTGTACCAATGAGGAAAAGGGTACAGCAACTTCCCATAACCTTCCACCATAAACCCTGGTAAACTTTAACCTCTTTTCTGTCTCTCTGCATTTACCTGGAGCTCTGGTAGCTTAGCACCTAAGGCACTTGACTGCTACCCAGAAGGCTGGCGGTTCAAACCCACCAGCTATTCCTCAGCAGGAAGGTTGGGCAATCTACTTCCCTAGTGATACTGCCTTGGAAACTCCAGGAGGGGTCGCTATGACTCAGGTCCAATTTGATGGCACATAACAACAACAACAACAACATGCATTTGCCTCTTCTAGATATTTCATAGAAGAGGAACCATACGGTATTTTTTCTTGTCTCTCTGGCTTCTGTCACTCATAATGTCTCAAGTTTCAGCTATATTGTAGTAGTATCAGAGCTTCATTTCTCTTTCTGGTGAATAATATTCTATTTATGTACACCACATTTTATTTATCTATGTGTCTTTTAATGAACATTTGTATTGTTTTCGCCTTTTGACTATTGTGAGTCATGCTTCTATGAACACCACCCACTATTATCTATCTGAGTCTCTGCTTTCAAGTCTCCTGGGTATATACTTAGGTATGAAATTGCCAGATTATAGGACAGTTCTATGCCTAATGTTTTGAGGAATTACCAAACTGTTTTCCACTGTGACTTCATCATTTTACATTGCCACCAGTAAACCAGTAAATGCACAAGGGTTCCAATTTCTTGACATTCTTACCAACACTATTATTTTCCTTTTTCTTCTGATAGCCCTGTAATATATCTCATTATTGACCTAACACCGTTACCTCAAAATTAAACTGACCTTTTAAACTCATGTTTCTTCTTTCCAGCCTTTATTAACACCATCTTCAGGGACCTCATGCCAAAATCATAGTGATCCTATCAAACATTAAAATATTTGAGTTATTAACAATTCTGAAGGAAAAATGCAACAATTTGGAAACAAATAGTTTAACATGTAGTTATATCACTGATCATCTATAAAATAGTGATATGAGTTTAAGAAACACCTATTTCTACTTCTAATGCTTTCACTTCCCTTCCAAAACTGGTGCTCCTATGAGTCTCCGTCTTAAAAGACTGAAAAGTACTGAAGTAAGCTGTTAAAGGTTATCAGTATCTGACTGAGATTTTTTTTGGCATGGAAAGAGATGACTTGAAAGAATACTTAAGAGACAAGCACTTTGGAGATAACATATTTATCTGTCCAGACCATTTTGAGTTAGAAACATGCATTAAGCTGTCATATTCTAGAACAGTAATTCTCAAAGTGTGGTACTCAGATCATCAGCAACAGAAACACCTAAGAAGTTGTTAGAAATGCAAATTCTTGAGCCCCATTCAAGACCTATATAATTAGAAACTCTAGGGGTGAGGTCTAGCAATTTGTGTTTTTAAGTCTTCCTAATTTTTCTGATCAGCTCTTTTAGCTGGTTCAAACAGGTTCAATTATGGCTGACACAGTGCAATCAGAACAGACCCAAACATGAAAAATGTGGGTGTACTGGAAAGATAACCAGAACAGGAAAAATTACAGGTTGAAGCCCTAGAATGGGAGACTTGAAAGAGACACAGCCCTTTCAGGAGCCTTTTGTGGGAAGCTGGATTATTATTGCAAGGACTGTGGAGAGTGACCCATATTCAAAGCAGCACAGCTGCCATCTAGAGAAGGACATCACTATTTCTAACTCTGCCAATTAAGAGATTTGGTTGCTGTGCAATGTGCTTGCTGCCCTTGTTTTCTAAGAGGAAGTTTAAATTTCTAGCAAGGTACAGATTCATAATTTTTCCCACTCCAGTTATCATTCTACTACACTCACATTTTAAAATTTTTGGTCCATTCTGGCATCCCTTTGTTGGCCATGACTGAATCAGGAAGAACCAGTTTGAAGCCCTGATTCTGATTCATAATAAAGTTTGAGAACCAATGCTCTACATGTTAAACCTCTTTGCTTACAAGAAAGTCATCTATATTGTAAAATAACAGATACTTGTACTTTCTCCAGGTTTTGGAGGAATGACTTGAAACTTAAAACAAACAAACAAACAAACAAAAAGCTCAGTCCCTTTGAGTTGATTCTTATTGTTACCAACCGTTTAGGACAGAGTAGGATTGCCCCATAGTGTTTCCAAGGCTATAAATCCTCACAGAACCAGGCTGCCTCACCTTTCTGTCATGGAATGGTTGGTAGGTTCGAACTGCCAACCTTCTGGTTAGCAGCTGAATGTAGTTACCCACCACAGCTCTTTTGAAACATTGTTTCATAACCCCCCAAAATCAGCTGCTGCCTAGTCGATTCCAACTCATGGAGACCCTGTTTGTCTATATTTTTTTTTTTTTACAAGTAGATCTCCAGATCTTTCTTCCAAGGTGCCGCTGGGTGGACTAAATCCTCTAACTTTGGTTACCAGCCTATCTTGTTAACCATTTGTACTACCCAGGGACTCATTTACATATTGACTACATAATGCCTTACACCCAAGTTGGTATATGGACTTGATTTGTGGATAGAATTCTAGCACCTTTACTTTTCCTGGTCATTCTTATACCAACACAATACATTATAAACAGAAAATCCTTATTTAAAGTTATTTTTATGTAATCACTTTGAAATAGTTTGGGAAAAGCTGTTCTTTACCTGTTGTGAGAGATGTTTGCTAGCTAATTCATAAATGCTAGCTAGCTTCCTAGAGAGTGTTTTTGAAGATTTGAAGCCAATTGAAAGCAGAATTATTTCAATAATCATTTGATAATGGGGCACAATCATTGCCACTGGGCGAAACAGATATTTCAAGTTATCTGGGAGTTCTACTTGACCTTTGGATCTTCACAGGATAAGAAAAACAAACACAGAGACAGAAAAATATCACTTTTAAGTTTTGCAAATGAGGAACCACGTGATATAATTTCCTCCAAAATAATTCTATAGCTTCTTATGTGATCTTTATCTGGAAACAATAAGTTTACAAGATAGTTTCTATTGCACCTTGAAACTCATAGAACTTTCTGGTTTATCATTCTTTCTTCCTGTTCCCTCTTCCCACAATTCATTTCCTTTGATTACCTGAACTAACACAACAATCAATCAATAGATATTCATTGAACCTGTCCAGCTTTCACTCCCTGTAACCACCATATCCTCATTCCTCCCATCACTCTCATCAGCTTTTCTGCCTGTGTCCTCTTTGTGACAAATGACAAACCTTTTCCTTTCTTTGGCTATTCATGAAGAGACCTCTTGTTCAGAAGCTTCATGTGAGAGCATCCGTATGGATAAGTGTAGAGTTGTAGCAGTCTATAAATTGTGTGGGTAGCAGAGGTATTTAGAGAGGGAGTGAAGGGTGAATGATAGATATACATTGTCAGGCAACTCCATCTGTGGGTACGAATTAAGAAAAGATTTTGGCCTACGTCCAGTCCTACCACAGATTCACTGATACTTACCCAGGATTCATGGTGATAAATATCGCACAAGACATATTGATACGAATTTCTTTTCCTTCCAGTACAAACCTATAATACATTACAATATACATCACAAAAAGAACTACTTCCTTTAGGTCAAAGTATCTTAAAACTACAAGTGAGTTTGGCAACTTTCCTAAGGCTGTGTTACATTTAAGCCTAAATAGAGCAAACTGGAAAAACACAATGGTAAGAAAAAGGGGAAAAGAAGAAGCTCACCTTGAGTTGAAGTTTTGAGCCTTGTTGAAATTCATGTCTGAAGAATATTATGGGGACTAATGCTGGAATGAGGAGCTCTGGTGGCATAGTGCCTAAGGCATTTGACTGCTAACCAGAAGGCCAGGGATTCAAACCCACCAGCCACTCCTTGGAAGGAAGATTGGGCAATCTATTTCCATAGAAATGGAAACCCAAGGAGGGGTCACTCTGAGTTGATCTGACTTGATGGCAGTGATTTTTTTTTATTAGTTTAATGCTGAAATGTATCCATCTGAATGAATTGATTTGCACAGGGAAAAAAAAAGCCTGAGGGGACACTTGGGGCATAAAATAGCTTTGCCTGGATCACATAGCAGTGCACAGCACAGAGTTATTACTTCAACAGGGAAAACAGTCCCCTAGTACTTCAAGTTAAATAATTTTGGGAATACTGATAGACAGAACCTTTGGCATGAACATCAGCATCCTATAGTTGGTACCAGTTGTAGAGACCAAAATCAAACCCACTTCTGTCAAGTTGATTCCAACTCAAAGCCACCCTGAAGAATAGAGTAGAACTTCCGTACAGAGTTTCCAAGGCTGTAAATTGTTATAGAATTAGACTGCTTCATCCTTCTCCCACGGAATGAGCAGCTCATAGGTTTGAACCACTGACCTTTCAGTTAGCAGCTAAGCACTTTAACCTCTGTGCCACTAGGCCCCTTTGGTAGAGGCCATGGAGAGAAATCCAGTGATTTCTTGGACAGCTGATATCAATGAGAATGGTCAAAACAAGAGAGGAAGAAAAATTGGACAAAAGCCTGGGAACTCCATGCACATAACTGCAGAAAACTTTACAGAAGCTAAAGTGTGGAGAAGAGTTAGAGAAATGTATGTTTCTGTGACCTCCTGTACACCCAGACTTCTGAGACAGGCTATAACAGTTAGGACAAATTCCATGAAAATAAACCCAGAGTGAGTGTCCATTCCAAGGCTTTATACAAGTCTGAACTAGTTTAGTCACGGTTGACAAAGCAAATCAGAACAGACCCAAAATTTTAAAATTTGGGTGAAGTAGAATGACAACTTGAACAGGAAAAATTGTAGGTTGAAAGGATGCAGAAGAGGCATGTTGTTGTTGTTGTTGTTATGTGCCTTCGTGTTGGACCTGACTCATAGAGACCCCTCCTTGGGTTACCGAGGCGGTATCACTATGGAAGTAGATTGCCCAACCTTCCTTCCGAGAAGTGGCTAGTGGGTTTGAACCACTAGCCTTCTGGTTAGCAGTCAAGTGCCTTAGGCACTATGCTATCAGGGCTCCCAGAAGAGGCATGTTGTTGTTATGTGCCATCCAGTCGGACCCAACTCACAGTGACCCCTACTTGGGTTTCCGAGACAGTATCACTACGGAAGTAGATTGCCCCATCTTCCTTCCGAGGAGTGGTTGGTGGGTTTGAACCACCAGCCTTCTGGTTAGCAGTCAAGTGCCTTAGGCACTACTCTACCAGAGCTCCTAGAAGAGGCATAGTGAGCCTTTATAGTGAGCCTTTATAGGAGTTTGATTCTTTTGTTATAGAATTAGTTATTGCTAGGACTGTGGAGAGTGACAAACATTTATAGTAGTGCTGTAAGCCACGGTCTTTGAGCGAGGCTACACTGTTTCTGACTGTGCCTGTCAAGGGATTTGGTTGCTATGTAAAGCACAGCTGCACTTGTTTCCTAAGAGGGAGATTAAGTTTCTAGCAGGGCATCAATTTACAATTTTTCCCATTCTGTTTATCAAACTGGTTCATCCATATTTTATAAACCCAGGTGCCTTTTGGTTTTGCTTTGTCAGCCATGACTGAACTGGGATGAAGCAGTTCAAAGAACTGCAGTTAGCATAAACATCAAGTTAGAAATATTAGATTTTAATAGAATTTAGAGATACATATACACTTATGCTTATCAAGTAAATCACGTGAGTTCCTGAGTTTATCTGAAGAGGAAACATCTTTGCTTTCATTCTACTTCCGTAGTGATAATGCCTCGGAAACCCAAGGAGGGGTCGCTATGAGTTGAGTCTGACTTGATGGCACATAACAACAACAACAACAACATTAAAAATCTTAACATAAAGATATTATTATTGCAGGGCTCTTCAATAAAAAGCACATTAATGAGAGTAATCAGGCAGAAGGGGCTTCAGGTATGTGGCCAGTAAGATTTTGTGTTTTTTGAAAGGACACAATGTAGTATTAAAGAAAGAGAACTTTGGTTTCTTCAAATATAATACAATATTGCATATGAAGAAATATTTAACTAGAATTAATTAAAGAGTAAATGTAGGTCAGATTTCCACTCGAAAGGTATAAACATAATAACAAATACCTGACAGAATAGCTGTCTTTTGCTTTCTTAATTGTTAGGATCTGTGAGGTTATGACAGAGAGAACTTCCACATCAATTCTATTGAATTCATCAAAACAACACCATGCTCCTGACTGAACTAGTCCAAATAGGAATTTTCTCATTATCTTAAAAAAAAAAAAAAAAAAAGAACTACAGAAATTATTATAAAGGTGAGAAAATTTTCTGGGATAATAACCTGTGCACATTTTTTTCACCTTACCCAAACTAAGCAAACATCTTTTGCATTTCCATACCTCAGGTACTTCTGTAAAGGCTGAAAGCAGCAGCTGCTTAGCATCTAAACTAGTCGACTACTTTGCCTGTCTTTTTTAAGAGCAGTAGCAAACTGATTCTCACAGAGGCCATGTACACAAGGTAAGGATTACAACTACACAAGGTGGATGCCATCCCTGTAGGTGCCATTTACCTCACACAGCTGTACTCTAGAGTAAGGAGTGTGTATGACAATTTTCTGGCAGATGGCCTTAAAGTTTCTGAAAGTGTGAGAGACTTTTTCTAGACTCCTTATGTCTCAGTGGTGGGCTGCTGCTGGATAATGGAGATGAATAAACTAGGCCCAGTTTAAGACAAGAGGTAGATCTGGAACAGACACAAGTGCTCAGTTTCAGCTAGTCTCGGGAGGCAAGACTCTTCAAGTGTTCTGTGAGAGCCTGGAAGTCTGCTATGTAACCTATTGATTTCTAAATGTTAGAAATTGAAACTAACAAAAACATTGTCAAGCCAAACAATATCTGTGGGCTGAATACTGGTTAAGAAGATTTTGCTCTATGTTGCAGAGAGGGAAGGAAAAGAGGATGAAAGAGAGTATGAGCACTTCAGACTGGGAGGGTACAGAAGATGGTTCCTCTCACTGGGCAGCAAAATTGCATTAAAATATTATTTTTCTTGATTACCTTACTTTACCCTGGTCCCAGTCCTGCTGGGCCCGAATACAGGATAGTTTGCAGGAAGATGACAACAGACTCTGTGAGGTAAGTGTCTTAAAAATAATAATTGCATTTGCTTATTTATTGATATTTTTATGTGCTAAGTGAGCACTGTAGAAATTCAGGATTTCAGAGGATTCCAGATGAAATAACAGCAATAAAATGTAAATAATTTGGATTTAACATGCAAAACAAAATAAATTGTAGTATTTTGAAACTTTGAATAAATTTCTAAGAGGCACAGAGGTACATGAAATTTTAATAACTGATTTAAATATTTCATAATGTCATGATATATGTTTAAGATACCATGCAGCCAAAACAAAACAAGGCTGACAAAATTGCCATCATCATCTACATGAACTCTTGACTTAAATTTTTGTGTTAATCATAATACTGTCATTATTCTTAATGATTATCTTTTAATAAATAAATGTATAAGATTGGAACTTATAATCAAAATTATATTAATAAAAAATGCCCGCAATAGTTTATATATTAATGCTTCATATAAAATTTTGTTTGAAAGGAATCCCACTACCAAAAAGTTTGAAAACCAATGTCTTAAGAAGTAGTTAGTTCACGTGAACTAAAAACAAACTATAATTTTCAAATTTCTGTCACATTCTATTATATTCTACTCTTTTAAAGAAGTTAATAGTTCCATTAATACATACTGTTTTCTAAGGTAAATATTTTTCTTCTTTCATTCCTCAATGAATTATTTTTATTATGTCTACAATATTTTCTAATGTGTATCTATGATTAACTTTTACCTTATAATCCAAATTCTCAAAACAGTTGAAGACCACACAGTGTTTTCCTAAGGCCTGGGAAAAAAAAAATATTATTTTAGTATATTTATTGAATTATAACAAAAATAATAATTTAGAAACTACTAGAAGAATATCTTTATTCTTTTGAGAAAAACTTTGCAATTAAAAGATGAATTAGATACCGAAGTTATAGATTAAAAAAACTAAATATAATATAAATATATTTATACTAATATAGTTTAATTGATTAGTACATGGCATATTTAAGTTTACAGATTTACATAAATCAAATAATAAAGAAAAAAGGTAATTGTATTATTTGCTTTCATATGTTGTTTCTTTCTCACACACACATTGTTATTAATCACAAAGCCTAAACAAGTCTGTATATGAGGCTCAATATTAATCACCTCTACTGGAATTGGGAGAGGGTACAAAACTGTCATCCACATATCAATAGTTGTTGTTAGGTGACATAGAGTCAACTCCAACTCATAGTGACACTATGTACAACAGAATGAAACAGTGTCCAGTCCTGTGCCAGCCTCACAGTCCTTGCTATACAAGAGCCCATCATTGTAGCTACTGTATCAATCCATCGCCTTGAGGGCCTTCCCCTTTTTGCTGACCCTCCACTTTACCAAGCATGCTATCCTTCTCCAGGTAATGGTCCCTTCTGACAACATGACCATAATAGGTCAAACGAAGTCTGGCTATTCTTGCTTCCAAGGAGCATTCCAGCCGCATGCACTTCTTCCAGGACAAGTGCAGGAATAATTTCAGTATTCTTTGCCAACACCGCAACTCAAAAGAATCAACTCTTCAGTCTTCCTTATTCATTGTCCAGCTTTCACATGCATGTGAGGCAATTGAAAATACCATGGCTTGGGTTAGGCACACATTAGTCTTCAAGAAGGAGCTCTGGTAGCATAGTGCCTAAGGCACTTGACTGCTAACCAGAAGGCTGGCAGTTCAAACCCCCAGCCACTCTTCGGAAAGAAGGTTGGGCAATCTACTTCCATAGTGATACTGCCTCAGAAACCCAAGGAAGGGTCTCTATGAGTCAGGTCCAACTCGATGGCACATAACAACAACAACAACATAATCTTCAAGGAGACATCTTTGCTCTTCAGCACTTTAAAGAGGTCTTTTGCAGCAGATTTGCCCAGTGCAATTGGACATCTGATTTCTTTATTGCAGTTTCCATTGGTGTTGATTGTGGAACCAAGTAATATGGTATCTTTGAAAACTTCAGTCTTCTCTCCATTTATCATTATGCTGCTTATTGGTCCAGTTATGAGGATTTTCGTTTCTTTATGTTGAGATGTAATCCATATTGCAGACTTTAGTCCTTAATCTTCACCAGTAAGTGATTCAAGTCATCTTCACTTTCAGCAAGCAAAGTTGTGTTGTCTGCATATAGCAGGTTATTAATGAGTTTTCCTCCAATCCTGATGCCACACTCTTCTTTGTATAATCCAGCTTCTTGGATTATTTGCTCAGCATACAGATTGAATAAGTACGGTGTAAGGATACTACCCTGACACACTCCCTTTCTGATTTTAAACCATGCAGTATCCCCTTGTTCTGTTCAAACAACAGCTTCCTGGTCTGTATACAGGTTCCTGATGAGCACAATTAAGTATTCTGGAATCCCTTTACTTCTCAATGATACCCATAATTTGTTATGATCCACACAATTGAATGCTTTTGCATAGTCAATAAAACACAAGTAAACATCTCTCTGGTATTCTTTGCCTTCAACCAAGATCCATCTAACATCAGCCATGTTAGCCCTCATTCCACATCCTGTACTGATTCCAGCTTGCATTTCTGTAAGTTCCCTGTCCATATAGTGCTACAACCATTTTTGAATTATCTTCAGTAAGATTTTATTTGGATGTGATATTAATGATACTGTTCGATAGTTACCACATTCTGTGGGATCACCTTTGGAATGGATACTAATATGGATCTCTTCCAGTCATTTGGCCAGGTAGCTGTCTTCCAAATTTCTTGGCATAGGTGAGTGAGTGTCTCCAGCACAGCATCCGTTTGTTGAAACATCTCAATGGGTATTCCAACAACTCCTGGAGTCTTGTTTTTTTGCCAGCTTCTTCAGTGCAGCTTTGACTTCTTCCTTCAGTACCATTGGTTCTTGATCATATGCCACCTCCTGAAATGGATGAACATTGACCAAGTCTTTTTGGTACAGTGGCTCTAAGCATTCCTTCCATCTTCTTTTAATACTTCCTGCATCATTCAATATTTTGCCCATAAAACTTTTCAGTACTGCAAATTGAGGCTTGAATATTTTCTTCAGTTCTTTCAACTTGAAAATACCAAGCATGTTCTTCCCTTTTGGTTTTCTAACTCCAGACCCTTGCATGTCTTATTATAATACTTTATTTGTCTTCTGAGCTGCTCTTTGAAATCTTCTGTTCAGCTCTTCTATCTTGTCATTTCTTCCATTTTCTTTAGTTACTCTCTGGTAGCATAGTGCCTAAGGCACTGGATTGCTAACCAGAAGGTTGGAAGTTCAAACCCACCAGCTACTCCTTGGAAAGAAGGTTGGGCAATCTACTTCCATAGTGATACCGCCTTGGAAACCCAAGGAGGGGTCGCTATGAGTCGGGGCTGACTCGATGGCAGATAACAACAACAACAACAACAACTCTCCATTCAAGAGCAAGTTTCAAAGTCTCTTCTTATATCCATTTTAATCTTTTCTTCCTTTCCTGTCTTTTTAATGACCTTTTGCTTTTTTTGTGGGTGATGTTCTTGATGTCATCCCACAGTTCCTCTGGTTTTCAGTCTTTGGTGTTCAATGTGTCAAATCTATTCTTTAGATAGTCTCTAAATTCAGGAGGGATATAATCAAGGTCATAATTTGGCTCTTGTGGACTTGTTTTAATTGTCTTCAGCTTCAGCTTGAACTTGCATACGAGCAATTGATAGTCTCTTCCACAATCAGCTCCTGGCCATGTTTTGGCTGAAGATATTGAGCTTCTCCATTGCTCTTCCACAGATGTAGTGATCTCATTCATGTGTATTCCATCTGGCAAAGTCCACGTGTATAGTTGCTGTTTATGTTGTTCAAAAAAAGGCATTTGCAATGAATAAGTTGCAATGGCCAAATGGTCTTGTGAGATTCTATTATGCAATCTCCAGTATAATTTCCATCACCAAAGCCATATTTTGCAACTACTGGTGACTCTTCTTTGCTTCCAAATTTTGCATTCTAGTCACTAGTAATAATCAGCATATCTTGATTGCATGTTTGGTCAATTCAGACTACAGAAGTAGGTAAAAATCTTTAATTTCCTCATCTTTGGCTTTGGCAGTTAGTGTGTAAATTTGAATAATAGTAGTTAACTTGTCTTCCTTGTAAGCATATGGATATTTTCCTATCACTGGTAGCATTATACTTCAGGACCGATCCTGAAATACTGTTTTTTTTTCCTTTTTATCATGATTTGGGTGAAAATTTACAGAACAAATTCACTTTCCATACACTTTGTCTCATGACATTTACTCCAATTTACCACAATGCAACAGCTCCTTTCCCACTTCCTCCCAATAATTACCTCTTCCTATTGTCCAACCCTCCATGCCCTCCTGCCCCCTGAGATGTCTCCCTGTGCATAAACAGCCCTTTTTTCTCCCGTGATTGTTCTCTCCAAGGAGTGTATCTACCTCAGGTAAATGTTCAACTCATATGCCTGTCTTGTGTTTGGCTGGAAGCCACAGGTATGGGTTCAGTTCCAGACCTGAAGGACAGCTAGGGACCATAGTCTCAGTGGTTCCACCAGGCTCTATCAAACCAGCAAATCTGGTCCCCTCCCTTTTTTTTCCCCAAATGATTTTGAGTTTTTTCCTACATTGTTCTCCCTCTCTATCCAGGATCTCCTATATAGATCCCCCTCCAAGTGGTTGACAGTGGTAGCTGGGCATCATCTAGCTCTTCTGGTCTCATAGTCATATAGGCTGTGGATTGCATAGTGTACCAGTCACTAGGACTAATTAATTGTTTCCATAAATCTTTGGTTTTCTTCATCCTTCTTTGCTCTGGATGAAGAGAGACTCATCGTTGCATTTAGATGGCTGCTTGCAAGCTTTTAGGATCTCAGTCACTAAACCCATAGTAGGAGGTGGAACAATGTTTTGTGTAATATGTTATGCCAATTGAACTTGATGCCCCCTGTGACTATGATCCCGAGCCCACAGGTTCAACTACTCTGTCCCTCTGGGTAGCTGGCTGTGACCAAGAAGTGACCACAACCTTTTTTTCCCTTGTAAGCTCTACTATACACCTGGGAATTCTTACAGATCATACAAATACACTTCTAGGACCATTGTCTGCCAACCCTATACATGGTCTTAGATACACTCCCCGCTGCATAGACATACCTAATAGTTCAGCCTGTCCACCCACCTATTCACCCGTATACCCATGTTTGCCTTCACTGACAATGCAGTGCTGTATGTGCAAAAGGGTTCATCTTTGTTTTCTGTACCTCACATGTACCTTGCTATGTCTTCCTCTTCCTCAATGCCACTATGTTGATCACTCACATTTGGTACATTGCCCTTCTCTTCACCCAAATAAATACCTATCTAACAGTGTTCCCTCCTCTCCCCTCCCACCCCTGGTAACTAACAAAAAAAAATTTCCTTCCATAGATAAACCTTTCCTTGAGTTTTACTATAATGGACTAATACAATATTTGTCCTTCTGTGATTGACTTATTTCATTCAGCATAATGTCCTCCAAGTTCATCCATGTTATACGGTGTTTTGCAGATTCTAGGTTATTCTTTAGGGTTGCATAGTATTCCATTGTGTGTATGTACCATAGTTTGGTTATCCATTCCTCACTTGATGGACACCTAGGTTGTTTCCATCTGTTGGCTATTGTAAACAGTGCTGTGATGAACATGGGTGTACATATGTCTGTTCTTGTTATGGCTTTCATTTCTTTAGGATATATACCTAGTAATGGAATGGCTGGGTCAAATGGTATTTCTAATTCTAACTTTTTAAGGAATCACCATGCTGCTTTCCACAGTGGTTGTACATTTTACAGTCCTACCAGCAGTGTATGAGAGTCCCAAACTCTCCACATCCTTGCCAGCATTTGTTATTTTCTGTCTTGTGGAACTCTGCTACTAGTTCTGGAGCAAGATAGTATCTCATTGTTGTTTTGATTTGCATCTCTCTAATGGCTAAAGATCATGAGCATTTCTTCATATGCTTGTTGGCCGCTTGAATATTGTCCTTGGTGAAGTGTCTATTCATGTCTTCTGCCCATTTTCTAATTGGATTATTTGTCTTTTTGTAATTGAGGTCTTGGAGTTTTCTATAAATTCTAGAGAAAATTCTCTTGTCAGATATGTCATTGCCAAATATTATTTCCCAATCTGTAGGTTCTCTTTTGACTCTTTTGGAGAAGTCTTTGGAGGCACATAAAAATTTAATTTTTAAAAGGTCCCATTCATCTAGTAGGAGCTCTGGTAGCATAGTGCCT
>NW_006921626.1:11952234-11953470 GCF_000298275.1 Orycteropus afer afer | reverse complement strand
CTAAAGAATGTTGATGGGATCTGGATTGGGATTGCATTGAATGTATAGATTGCTTTGGGTAGAACTGACATTTTCACAATGTTCAGTCTTCCTATGCTGTCATGTTTTTATGTGTTTTTTCATGGTGTCCCTGGTTTCTTTGTTCCATGTTATTTTCTGTGCTGAGTTCATTATGTTTATGAATCCTGTTATAATTTCCTTTGCTGCTGTTTTTTTGTATTTGCTGAATATTTGTGCCTGTCCTCTTTTTATTGTGATGTGAAGGTTTATCATTTTTCTTTGAGGTTACCCTGTGATTTATAATTTTCTCTCTGAGATTAAAACAGTCCATTCTATCTTGAAACTCTCTTAACTTTCTCACCATTTAGAAGTTCTGTCACTACACAGTATTTTCCCTCTTTTTGTTTGTAGTTGTCCTCACTTCCCAATTGATGTCTCTGGTTTCCTGTTTAGAATCTTGTAAGCTTATTTTACTTTGGATATGTCCATAGCTGTGTTTTTTGGGTTTTGTCAACTTGTGTATTAGTGGTCAGTTGTTATTTGCTATTTTTGGTTCTCTATTCAAAGGACTCACTTTAATATCTCTTGTGAGGTTGTTCTGGTTTTAACAAATCCCCTTACTTTCTGCTTATGTGGAAATCTTCTAATTTCCCCATCATATTTGAGGGACAATTTTGCCAGGTATATAATTCTTGGTTGAATTTTTTTCTTTCAGTGTCTTATATATACCATCCCATTGCCTTCTCACTTGCATGGTTTCTGCTGAGAAATCAGACCTTATTCTTACCGGTTGTCCTTTGTAAGTAACTTTGTGTTTTTCCTGTGCTGCTTTCAGGATTCTGTCTTTGTCTTTGTCTTTGATGAGTTTGATGATGATGTGTCTTGGTGATTTTCTTTTGGGGTCTATCCTGTTTGGGGTTTAATGGACTTCCTGAATGGATATATTCTCATCTTTCATCATATCAGGGAAGTTCTCTTCCAACAAATATTGGACAATTTTCTCAGTGATTTTCTTTTTCTCTTCCTGTTCTGGAATTCCAATTACATGTAGGTTATTCCTTTTCATGATATCCCACATGAACCTTAGGCTTTCTTCATTTTTTAAAAAATCTTTTTTCTGATTTATCTCTTTCCAAAGAACTATTCAGGTGTTTGTCTTCAATCTCATTAATTCTGTCTTCCATTGCATCAATTCTACTCCTTTGCCCTTCCAATGTGTTATCTATTTCTGACAAT
>NW_006921626.1:11926681-11951514 GCF_000298275.1 Orycteropus afer afer | reverse complement strand
AAAAAAAAAAAAAGCAACCAGGAACAGGGAAAAGTAAAACAAACAAACTAAATAACAGAAAACAGAAAAAAAAAAAAAAAATCGGGGTAGGGCAGGGCAGGGCATCCAGGCTCTGTCTGAGCATGCAGACTGGGATGGAATTCCTGTCAGCCCAGAAAGGGGGTGAGAGTGAGGGATGACCACACCTCCATTCACCAAGAAGGTGTGGGGTATAAGAGTAATGAGGGGAATGTTGCACCTTTCCAGTCATCCAAGTCTGGAATGTCCTTGGGGTTCCCAGCAAGTGGAGTCTGTTCTTAAGTCCCTGGAATCTGGGAGAATGCTGTTGCTTTAAATATCCAAAATGGTCAAGCTGCTTGTAAACATTCAAAATGGCCATGCCCTTCTGATAGACAAAAGTCCACAGTTCAGCTCACCTTCCTCTTGGCTGCTTCCCCTTTTATTCCCCAGCCACCAGAGTAGTCCTCTATGCAGTCCCTGGCTAGCAGGGCTGATTGTTAGGTTAATTCTTAGGTCCTACCAGCACTTGGCAATATCCAAGCTGTCTGTGCCGTCAGAATCGCTGCTAGACCGCAGCTGTGTATGTCTCCTTTTTTGGTGTTTTCATGCAAATTCTTCTGCTAGTTGGAGTTTAGTCCACTTTTATATCCTTTCCTTCAAGACTCAGAGGTCCAGGATTATCTTCTGTATCTGTGTTGTTTCCCCTTTTCTTTGTTGAAGAGGATTTGTGCAGTCTTTCTTCCTATTCCACCATTTTACTAGAACTCCTCTGGAAACATTCTTTGTGACGAATTCCACATCATTCCTCTTCAATTTGTCATTCTTGGCATAGTAGATCATATGGTTGTCTGATTCCAAATGGCCAAAACCAGTCCATTTTAGCTCTCTAATGCCTAGGATATAGATCTTTATGTGTTTCACATCATTTTTGACAACTTCCAATTTTGCTAGATTCATACTTCATACATTCCACGCTCTGATTATTAATGGATGTTTTCAGCTTTTTCTTCCTATTCTTAGTCATGCCACATCAGCAAATTGGGGTCCTTTGGTAGTTCAATTTGTGTATCTACTTGGCTGGGCCTGGTTGAGTGGCTGGGCAGCTGGATGTAGTATTCCCCATGATAAGACTGGTAATCAACTCCATGGTGGAATCTACTGTGAGTAGCTGAGTAGCTGCCTTAGGAAATGTGGTCTGCTTCCTATATATAAGGAGAAGCCTCAGGGAATGGTCTCCAGCATATGGCATGCTTGGACCCTGCATGTAGCCGTGTTGTTGTTTAGTAGCCTACCATGCTCTGCTGACCTTGGGACTTACAATGGACTTAAATTAATGCCCTGCCATGTGGTTTGGTAACATCGGGACTGTGCCTTTTTACTTGTCGACCTTGGGCTTGGCAGCATCAGCAACCAGCAGCTGTTTGAGTGAAGAAAAGCCTCTAGCTTCAGTGGGACAGGAACTGGAGGCAGAGCTGAAGCCCAAGGCTGAGAGGCTTTCACAGAGCTGCTAGAGTTTGGCACTTTGGACTTGGACTTAATGCCTCTAAATTGTAAGAATAAACTCCTATTTGTTAAGGCCATCCCATTTGTGCTATATTCCTGTCAGAGTGACACTAGGACCAGAAGAGGTCCCAGAAGCTTTAATCTATCCACATCATTAAGATCAGCTCTACTCTGAGGAGGCAGCTCTTCCCCAGTCATATTTTGAGTGCCTTCTGACCTGAGGGTCTTATTTTCCAGCACTATTTCAGACAACTGTTTCAAGGCTATTCAGAAAGTTTTCCAGTAATATATCAGACAGTGTTTCACTACTATTAATTGGCTTTTCACTGGCCAATACTTTGAGAAGTCAGTGGCCCCTTCTGTCTTCCGAATCTTAGTTAGAAATCTACCATGAGTGACCCTGCTGATATTTGAAATACCAGTGGCATAGCCTCCAGCCTCACAGCAACATGCAAGCCACACAGTGTGACAAAGTGACAGACAAGTGGTGGGTCAATAGTTAGTATAATGGTATTCTAAGTAAATAGTGATATGTTACTGTTATATGCTGTCAAGTTGGTTCAGACTCATAGAGCATAGACTCATATCAGCAAGTGAATGTTCCAAAAGTTTTATTCCTTCCATGCTATTAAGGTTGACTGAAACTTGAGAAGGAAGGTCTTCTCCAATTGTACTTTGAGTGCCTTCTGACTTGGGCTCATCTTCCAGCACTATATCAGGCAATGTTTCACTGCTATTTGTAAGGTTTGCAATGGCCAATTTTTGCAGAAGTGGATCTCATTACATTCTTCTTTCTAATCTGCCCTAGTCTGGAAGCTCTGCTGAAACCTGTCCTCCATAGGTGACCCTGGTTATATTTGAAGTACCAGTGATATAGCTTCCAGCATCACAGCAACATGCAAGCCACCATAGTATGACAAACTGACAGGAGAATTGTGGAAATATTGTTATACTAAGTAAGTGCTCCTAGTTGGCCTTCTGAGCCCCAAGTCCCAGCACACAATAAACCCAAACTCACTGCTATCAAGTAAATTCTGACTCATAGCTACCCCCATTGGGTTTCCAAGATGGTAAATCTTTATGGAAGTAGATTGTTCCATCTTCCTTCACCGAGTGGCTGGTGGGTTTGAACTGCTAACCTTCTGGTTAGCAGTCAAATGCCTTAGGCACTGAACCACCAGAACTCCTCCAGCACACAATAGGTACTCAAATATTAATCGATGAATTCGATGAAGTAATGAATGTGCTTGATAAATGATATGAACATCTTAATAACAGGAATGATAAAATTTAAATACTATTTAAAGTTTATGTGGAAAACTAAAAGAAAGAAGTTTATCTTATTCTGGATATTGAAGTCCACTTACTTTTGCTAGATCTTTGATAGTCTCAGTTTTTCCTGTACCAGCTGGACCCGCAAGGCAGCCGACTAGATTCAAGTGGAGTGCTCCAGTGAGAGTTAACCAGCATCGGTCTGTGAGAGGTGTAATAACCAATCTTGGGGAACAACCCATGTACTCATAGCCATAAGTAAAACTCACATCTCCTTGAGATACATAGCACAACTTTTGTTTTTCATTCCATTTATATTGCAAATGTCTGAAAACAATATTTCAATGCTCATATTATTTTGGGAAAATTGTTTTGGCATTTTTTTTACATGCAGATAAACAGTAAAAATTAGAAATCAAATGCAGATTAAAAATGAAATATAAATCAAAACATTAAAATCAAATGAAAAGATTGATATCAATTTATTACTGACCATAATTAGACATGAAATATTAAAACTCAGATGATTACAAATATATGAGTGCTCCCCCCTCTAAGGCAAATGGTCTTGCAAATCATGCTCCCTTGATGTGAAGTTAGCCTATATGAAGGAATTATATAAGAAACAACCCTATAACATTTATTACAGTTTCTCTTAAGAATGTGGTTGAGGCCATTGTTCTTCATATCCTGAATTGTTATTATGAGTGTACTTGAGAGAAAAGTTATTTGTTTTAAGTATCCATTTTTTTTTAAGAACAAGCACCTACTTAATGATTTAAGTGTTAAAACATTATTTAAATCAAAGATCAATTTCCAGAGCCTTTCTATTCTTCTCCTCTCTACAACAGAGGTTCCCAACTTTATCAGTTCACAACACTCTCAGTATATCAATTTTTCATGATAGGCATAGGCCAAAAGAAATACCCAACTATTCTTTTTATTAACTGTTAGCTCCAAAACAGTTTAATAAGTATTTTCATGTTAATGATGTAATAGCTTTTTTTGAAAAAAATTATACAAATAGATTGAAGGAAAATTTTTACAATCTTTATTCTTAAATAACAAGTTACTTATTTGGTGTACTGAACAATTGTCAAATTTTGGAATCAGATGGGGCACTGCCAAACTAATTTCCTGTACCACACTGCTTTTCAAGATATACTTGCTTTACATGAGAGTAATTACCTAACTCAGATAAGAAGGCATTGAAAGATATGTGGCATAGTTTAATGGTAAAATTTTGAACTACCCAAACTGGTAGTTTGCTTGGTGTTTGACAGATGCTGACCTTCAACAAGGTTCTAAAATCCATTAAATGAGGAAAAGACAGTCTCTTTTACAAATGGTGCTGGCAAAACTGGTTATCTATTAACAACACAAAACAAAAAAACCAGGACCTGTACTTCACACTATATACAAAATCTAACTCAAGATGGATCAAAAATGGGAATATAAAACCTAAAACTATAAAAGTCATTAAAGAAAAAAAAAGGGTTAACTTCCCACTGCTGTCAAGTTGGATCTGACTCACAGTGACCCCTCCTTGGGTTTCTGAGGCAGTATCACTATGGAAGTAGATTGCCCAACCTTCCTTCTGAGGAGTGGCTGGTGGTTTTGAACCGCCAGCCTTCTGGTTAGCAGTCAAATGCCTTAGGCACTATGCCACCAGAGCTCCTTGGGGCCCTAATTTATGGGATAAATAAACTCTCAAACATAACCAAATATGTATAGACAGCAGAAGATAAACTAGTTGACTGAGATATCCTGTAAATTAAATAGTTATGTGCATCAAAATACTTCTCCAAAAGAGTAAAAAGAGCATCTACACACTGGGAAAAAATAATTAGCCATGACATAGCTGACAAGGGGCTTATCTGTAAAATTTATAGAAAATTTCATCATCTCAAAAGCAAAAAGACAAACAACCCAATTAAAAAATGAGCAGAGCACAGGAACAGATACTACAAAAGAAGACATTCAGGTGGCCAAGAAACATGGAAGAAATGTTCGTAATCTTTATCCATTAGAGAGGTGCAGATCAGAACAACCAGAGGTCATTTCACCCCAGCTTTAATAGCAAAGTTCAATAAGGACCAAAACAACTTATGCTAGAGAGGGTATGGAGAGGTTGAAACTCTCATTTCCTTCTGGTGGGAGTGTAACATGATAAAACCACTATGGAAAATGGTGTACTGCTTCCTTAAAAAGTTGGAAACAGAAATGCAACATGATCCAGAGATCCCACTACTAGGTATATATGCTAGAGAAATAAGAGCTGGGCCACAAGTAGATACATGCATACCCATGTTCAATGCAGCATTATTTATAATAGCAAAGAGATGGAAACAACCTAAGTGCCCATCAACAGATGAATGGATAAACAAACTATGGCACATATATACAATGGAATATTATGCAATGTTAATGAAAAATGAAGAATCCACAAACACCTCACAATGTGGATGAACCTTGAGGATATTATGCTGAATGAAATGTCAATCACAAAAGAACAAATGTTGTATGAGTCTACTATTATAAAATGTCAGGGAAAGATTTACACACCGAAAGAAACATTCTTTAATGTTTCCCAGGGATGTAAGGGGAGGCGAAAAATCACTAGATAATCGACACATATTAATTTGAGTGAGAGGAAAGTCAATACACAATAAGAGGTTGATCAGCACAGTGTCACTAAGGTAAATGAAAACGTAGAGAGATTCATAAGAGTTACATACAATGAAAGTAAATACTGTTACATACACCATCCTGAAATAAAACAATAATATGAACAATAATCTATGAATAGATACATAGGCATAGAGGCAAGCTGAAATGATCTGGGTAGGAAAATGGGATTACACCATGACATGTAGGTTTGGCAGAGGATATTTCTACGTAAGTATTTGTATGTGCTGTAAATATCCATGCCTATAGTAGAGCAACCAAGGGACAGCATTATGAAAAATTCTTAGCCATAACCATACACCTTGAGATCATGAGTCACTAGGCTTGGGGGCTTAGGGCCATAGTGTCAGGGAACAGCTAAATCAATTGGCAACTTTCGTGAGTAGTGACTGAGGTCTTAAAAGCCAGTGAATGGCCATCTGAGATGCAACTATTGGTCTCTCCCCTTCCAAACAAATAAGAGTGAAGAAAATCAAAGACATGGAAACAAATAGTTCACAGGATCAATGGACAACATGAACCTCAGCCTCCTCCACCCTGAGGACAGAAGAACCAGACCACTGCCAACAGCTGTGAAAGGTATTACAAAAGACGGTCCCAGACAGGGTTTTTTTTGTCTCTAACAGAGAGAAACTGAAACAAAAGTCAAGATCATAAAAGAGATAAGGCTTACTGTTCTGACAGAGAATAGTGGAACCCTTGTGACTGTGGCCTTTTGTAACTCTTTCAAGCCTGGGACAGAATACATCGCCATGGCTCAACTTTCAGCCAAACAATAAACAGGCCTATAAGATGTACAGGAACATCAGGGAGGTCCACACTTCTTAGAGCAATCAATAATAGGAGCTCAAAAGGGCAGCATTTACCCAGGGATAAAGCCCAGAAGTCAGAAACAGATCAGAAAGAAGGACGAATAGAAACAGTAAAGATAGGAAGGAAGTGGAAAGAGTGCTGTTATATTGTGGGGATAGCAATCAATCCCACAAAACAAAATGTGTATGAATTGTTGTATGTAAAACAAATTTGCTTTGTAAACTTTCACTTAAATTATAATGGAAAGTTAAAAAAAAAATAATTTGTTGAGAATTAAAGACCTTAAATAATGCATGTTAGATACTTGGTTTTCTATGAACACAGGAAATGTTTAGAAAAAAAAAAAAAATTCCAGAGTTTGTAACTTCACATTCTTTACAGGAATGCTATGCTTGATCCCCTCTCTCACCAAGGTTAGTGGGCTCTATTTTTCCATACTTTTGTATTTCATTAATTGCTTCTAGTTAGAAGGAGGTAGTTCTGAGTTAGGGAACTGTCTGAAAGCATTCTCCAATTTGTTTCCCAACTCAGTTGAAACAAACTGTTCCAGAATTGACAGCACACAGAGGAAGAGGAGGCTGGATGGAGAGCTTCTCCCATGGCTCATTGAAACTGACTATCCCTTTGCCTCAATGATAAATGGAAAATACAGATATGAGAAGTGTGTAGTCAGGTCAGGAAGATAAAGCAGAGAGAAGACTGAGAAGGATTAATAGTAGAAAAGAAACAAGAAAGCACAGGAGTATGGTACTGAAATTGGTACAGTTTGCTTCAAGTTTCTATAAATCCCAGAAAACTAAAACTTGAGTTTGACAAATTTGAAGGAGAGAGTCAGTCTACTTACAGATAGATATGTGAGAAGCAATTTAGTGTATCTAGAGTTATAATTTAGATGCACCTACCTTGTCCACTCAAAATCCTCTCCATTGAAGATATTTTTAGAGAGTAAATTTCTCACTATATCTCTACAGTGGACATAAAGGATAAGCAATGACCCTAGGACAGCTTTTTTTCTAGAGTTGTTAATATCCAGCACTATCAGATCTGTAATCTCTTCTAGAATACCTAGCACACCAACAAGGACTTTTTCCAAATCTTCTTTTGAATGAGAACTCATAAAACTTTTGATACAATCATTATAAAACATGATCTGGCTCTGAAAAAGTAAAACACAAATATTATCATTGAAGCATATAGTTGTTTTAAATTAAAACATTTTCATGATGTGTATGTACTGTGTGTTTATGTATGAATGGATTTGTGCATATGTGAAAGAGCCCATGCATTTGTACACGTTTAAGGGTTAAAGATTGAATTTTGATTAATATCTGTTAGGGGATTCATTAATAAAGGAAACTATTTATCATCAATATTTATACTTTTTAAATCTTGACTAAATCTTCATTCATTCATTCATCACTTGATTAAGTGAAAACCTGGGAACAGTAACAAGAGTAGAAAACTCCAACAATGAAATTAGTAGGAACTGTTTCTTCTACTGAATTCACAAATAACATATCTAGAAAATGTTATTTCCATAATCTTAATTTTCAAAACGTATATTTAACAGAAATTACTTGATTCATCTTCTGACATTCACCTTTCCCATACCAGACCTGTGCAAGTCAGTTCGTTTCAGTTCAAATCATTAACTGGAAACTAAAGAATCATTAACTGGAGTTAAAGAAAAAAGTACTCGAGGCAAATAGCAAAAAGTATGATGAGAAGACAGAAAGAAAGAAAGTCAGAAAGATCAAAAGAAAGAACAATTGTTGACAGATACTAAGAAAGAAGAGTGCAAAGGGAAGGGGGTGGGAAGGAAGGTGGTTGAAAGGTAAAGATGAAGAAGAAAGTGAGAAGGAGGCATGAAGTGAACAGAGAACAAAGAAAGAAAAAAGCAGCGACAGTTGAGGGAGAAAAATAATAGAGCAGAATAGAAACGAGGCTAAAATGTGTGTCAGAGGTAGATTCCATTCTTGGTTTATCCTAAATTTGGAATAATAACTTTCTATTTCAGAAGGCTATTGTCTCAAAAGCTTAGAGATATACTAAACCAATTCATTCATTTAAGACCCTGGTAGCACAATTGTTAAGTCATTTGGCTGCTAACCAAAAAGTCAGCGGTTCTAATCCATCAGTGGTTGCACAGGAAAAAGATGTGGCAGTCTGCTTCTGTACAGATTTACAGCCTTGGAAATGCTAAGGGAGAGTTCCACTCTGTCCTATAGGGTCACTATGAGTTGGAAGTGACACAGTGGTAGTGGGTGGGTATTCATTCATTCAATCAGTAGGTCAACAAGGCATTTGAGTATTTAACACAAAATGGGACAATCAGGAGAGGTTTGTGTAGCAGGTAATGCCTGAATGAACCTTGAAGGATAAATACACATTGTTTAGGTGAGTGTGGAAGTAAAGCAAATAGCATGTGTAAAGACTCAGAGATACAAAATTGTAACCTATTTGGAATGTTACATGTAATTTGAAAAAGCTGAAAGTTGAAGTGGTGAAATAAACTGAACGGATCATCAAATGTTTTAAATATAATATTGAAGTTTTTTAATTTTTTTCATGGAAGATAATTGAATCATTTTTAAGATATAGAAGAATTCAATTTGCCTTTCATGTCTTAGAATCAATTCAGTTATCTTCTATGAAATCATCCTTCTTGGATGCATTGTGGAGAATCGTTTGGAGTAAGGAAAGCTACAGGGTAGCCTTCAAAATAGTGCAGTGGCTTTAGGGAAGAAAAAAATATTTGAAAAGCTGTTAAGGTTACTAGAAAGATTGACTTTAGAAGGTAAAGGAGATGGATATTTACAGGATGGGTTTCTTGCTTGTACAATTGAAGGAAGGGCATGTTGGGGCAAGGGGGCATAATGAATTTATTTTGGGATTTATTGAATTTGACATATCTAAGAAACATATAAGTAGAGCTGTAAAGAAATTGGTATGGAGATGACGAATATATATAAATCAAACTCATTGCTGTTGAGTCAATTCGACTCACAGTGACCCCTCCTTGGGTTTACCTGAGGCAGTATCACTATGGAAGTAGATTGCCCAATTTTCCTTCTAAGGAGTGGCTCATGGGTTTGAACCACCAGACTTCCGGTTAGCAGTCAAATGCCTTAGGCGCTATGTCACTAGAAATCATATACACACACACATAGTTGAATACACACACATATATATCTAGTTGTTAAGTGCCATCAAGTCAGTTCCAATTCATAGTGACCCCATGTACAACAGAATGAAACACTGCTTGATGCTGTACCATTCTACAATTATTGCTATGCTTAAGCCCATCATTGTAGCCACTGTGTCATTTCATCTCTTGAGGGTCTTCCCCCCCCCTTTTGCTGACTCTGTACTTTATCAAGCATGATATCTTTCTCCAGGAACTGGTTCCTTCTTATACCATGACCAAAGCACAAGGGTCAAAATCTAGCCATTCTCACTTCTAAGGAGCATTCTAACTGTATTTCTTTCAAGAATGATTTGTTGCTACATACACAAATATATGCCTTAGGCACTATGGCACCAGAGCTCCTATATATATGTGTATGTGTGTGTGTGTGTGTGTGTGTGCATCTGTGTGTATGGGATTTTTCTAGTAGTCGATGGAATTATACAGTAAATACTTATATATCCCCCCAAAAAAACAAATTCACTCTTGTTGATTCGACTCATAGTGACCCCTCCTTGGGTTTCCAAGATAGTACCTTTACAGAAGTAGGTTGCCCAATCTTCCTTCCGAGGCGTGGCTGGTGGATTTGAACCACCAACCTTCTGGTTAGCAGTCAAATGCCTTAGGCACTATGTTACCAGAGCTCCCACTTATATACCCACCAATAATCAAATAATTTTTTTTCTCTTTTTATCACAAATCTGTCAATCTATCCACCAGTACCACCTTTTTGATTCATTTCAAAGTAAGTTACAGATATCCATATCCTTCATAATATTTTTTTATTATTATTTTTTAAATAGTTGCTCTCTTGGAATGTAGCCACAAATTAAATACTTACAGATGTATATCAAAGCAGCACCACTTACCACAGTGAGTACCACTTGTCCTGGATGAGATACCACCCATACAGAAAAAATTTTGCATTTCCAGTCTTCAACTCCATGACTTACAAATCTACAAACAAAACAGTTTATTATATTATTTATACCTAATCATAATTAGGAAGTCAGCGGTTTGAAACCACCAGATCCTCCATGGGAGAAATATGAGGCAGTCTGATTTGGTAAAGATTTTACAGCCTTGGAAACCCTGTGAAGAAGCTCTATCTGTCCTATAGGTAAGTTGTCCTTTGGGTTGGAATCGAATCCATGCCAGTGGGTTAAGTTTTTTCAGGTTTTTAGGGTTTCAAAATATAATTTATTCTCTTTCATATAGTCTATCAATAGAGAATGGATCAAGATTTCTGACTTAACAAACAATCCTACCTTCATGCTGAACCATATTCTTTCAAATGATAGAAAATAGATGGAAAAAAATAGGGAACTGGAAAATAAGAAATGCTGTTCCAGCATGTGAAAAACCAAAAAATTCCTGGCAGATAAAAAGCAAATGGGATTGAATTTTCTAGAATGAAGAGTAGAAAAACCAAAGAAAACTACTGCCAAGGTTAACAAATGCAAATTGCAGAAGCAAGCCCTGGCCAATCTTTAATCAGTAACCACTTGCTCTCCAGTCAGCTCTGACACATGGCAACCCCATGTGTATCAGAGTAGAACTGAGTGCCACAGGGCTTTTTAATGGTTGATTTTTCAGAAGTAGATTGACGGGACTTTCTTCCAAGGCACGTCTAGGTGGACTCAAACTTCCAACTTTTCAGTTAATAGTCAGCACTTTAACTATTTGCATCACCCAAGAACTTCATATTTTCTAGACAGCAAAATCAGTAAGTCTCTGCCTCTTCCCAAAAGAAACCACCCCCCACCACCAGAAACCTAAACAGGGCTTGTGGTTGTTGTTGTTAGGTGCCATTGAGTTGTCTCCAACTCATAGTGACCCTATGCACAGCAGAACAAAACACCTCCTGGTTCTGCACCAGCTCTGTGATCTTTGCTATACTTGACCCACCTCCAAGAGGCAGAAAAGTGGGGGAAAGAAAAGTCAGAGGGGATGACAGAGCAAGCAGTGTCAGGGATCCAGGTAAAGGGAGGGACACAGGACCCACCCCCAAGAGGCAGGAAAACAGGAAAGAAAATCCAGAGGGGACAACAGAGAGAGCAGCGGCAGGGATCCAGGTAAGGGGAGGGTGAAGAGGTTTCAAACAGCTAAGGGAGACAAACTTGTCTGTCAGTTTGTCGTACTGTGGTGGCTTGTGTGTTGCTGTGAAGCTTGAGGTGTGCCACCGGTGTTTCAAATGCCAGCAGACTGAAGTCTTTGTAAACTCTATGGTGAAATTTGCCATGAGCAACTGAGTAGCTCCTGATTGTTAAGTTAGCCACCTGGAGCATTTCTGTTGGGAGCAGCACAAAGTAATTTTCTGGGAAGTTCACTCTCTCTCAGGTGTGTAAAATTCTGATGTTGGGATTCATTAGTTTGGTCACTCCGCCAGGCTCAAAAGGAGCCCTCCTAGAGGCAGAAAAAATCTCTGTCTGCTGAGAGATGTGAGAGACACACATTGCTGTGAGAGAGACTGAGAGATACATACTGCTGGGAGAGAGACACCAAGAGATACACACTGTTGGGAAAGAGACTGAAAGAGACTCTCAGCTGAGAGATGGCAGGCTGAGAGAGACTAAGTGTATTCCTGAACTTGAATTGTAGCCTGTTGCATCCCTAATAAGCCCCATAATCTGTGAGTTCTGTGTGGCCACCGCAGCAAATTATCAAACCCAGCAGAGAAGTGGTAGGTGCTGTGGGAGAAATGGTTGGCACCTGAACTCTATAAAAACTGTACTCCAACCCCCACTTGGGGAGTCAGATTCGGGTATTGCCTCTATCTCCTACCATGTACTTGGTAATAAACTTTCCTTCTTTCCTCTCAAGTACTAGAAGTGTGTTAACTGATTTGGCTTGATCACATATCTGGTGTCAAACATTGACCAACTTTCTATTTGTTATGACTCCTGACACCAACACCAACTTCACTGTAGACCAGGCCACAGCCTGCCATATGGCAGTGTTTTGAATAGCAAATCATAACCCTGAACATCTGGAAGCAAACATCTGAGAATGATAACATCAGTAAATTATGCATTACAACACTGAATATAGTACATATTACTAATGGTAAGATGTAAAAAAAGAAAATGGATGGTCATAAGTGCAGTTCATCATAACCTGAATATATTATAAGTTAGGGACTATCTGTACTGTCAAAATTCTTTCACATTTGGTGAAATAATGTAATATCTCTAAAGAGAACAGTGTAAATGTTGTACTGAAACTCTCCCACCCCCACCTCCATCCCCCAAAAAAGAAAAGGCAACTAGGAAAAAGAAACACTTTTTGAAAATTGAATATTGGGTTAAATTGCACAATGGTCATGTGTGTGAAAATAAAAATGATAATTTTTCCTGTGTGTGAAAATAAAAATGATAATTTTTCCTAAAACTTAGTATAAAGAAAAGGGTACAATGCTGAAAAGTTAAGGCATTTGGAGGATGGACTAAGAACTCTGAGTGTTTGTATAATAGGAATTCTAAAAGGGAGGAAAAAATAATTTTAAAAAATTAGAATAAGTGTGAGAAAATAAAGTAAAAGGTAACAGAACATAATTACTATAAAATAGAGACAATCCTTTAGATTAAAAGGGGGCATTCAACCACAAAATAAATTTTAGAAATGAGATTTATCTTGGTGATATTTTAGACGTATCTTGGTGATAATCCTGAATTGCAAAGAGAAACAAAAATATGATAAAGCATCATTTTTTTTTAAAGAAGTAAAAGGAATGAGTCAAATAAGCTAAGGCCTCTTCAGCAACACTGTTTGATAGAGGAAATAGTTGCAAAGATCTGAGAGAAAATCGAGAAATCAAACCATTCATACTGCTATGCTGGTTATATTAACATCACTTTATTATTTCATTATCTTCATCAATATAACTTTTCTCTTCTAAGAGAATCTAGCGTAGGAAGACAAAAGTTGCAAATAACCACTGTCTTGTTAAGGAGCTCCAAAGAACTAGGTGCTTGACATAAAGAGAAGCTTCTGCCAAAGATGCAGGCCTAGACTCCAATTTGCTGTTTACTGAATATCCTGAGCTAACTTTGAAAAATCAGCTAACCAGCATACCTGAGGAAACCTGCAGGCCCACCTCTTCCCCTTCTTCCCATAGCATGCTCCCTGACGAACATTCACTCAGACTGGTCCTCTAACCATCCATAAATTAAGCTGTTAAATGACTCAAACTTTACAAATAGCAAAAGAGTGTTTAAGGGATCCTGCCATTATCTAGTGTCTACTAAAGCATGATTTTTATAAATGTTAAACAATCAGATTTTTTTTCTTAGAACTTCCTGGATTTTCTGTATTTAAGCTCTGTGAAAAATTCCCTTTGCTGCAGTGCTCTGGTAAATCCTCACAAAGTGCTGCCTGTTTCTGGATCACTTTTTCCTTCAATCAACTCTTTAATTTTCACAGAAGCTCTAGTTTGCCCTTTGACAGTCTATTCCAGGAAATTCCTGAAACATCCTTCAACTCCTAGACTGAAAGCATCAAATAACATTTTGTTTAGACTTTAAGACTGTGAAGCTCTCACCTCAAAATCATGCTTTGCTGTGTCCACCAATCCTAAATTATTGTGGTAGTTAACATTGTAGGTCAACTTGGTTGGGCCTGGTTGAGTGGCTGGGCAGCTGGTGGTAGTTATTCCCCATGATGAGACTGTCAGTCAGTTCCACGGTGGGATCTACCACAAGCAGCTAAGTAGCTGCTTTAGGGATGTGGTCTGCTTCCTGTATATAAGCAGTAGCTTTGGGAATGATCTCTAGCTCATGGCATGCTTGAACTCTGCATGTAGCCAAGTCATTTTCAGCATCGCGCCATGATCTGCTGATCTTGGGACTTTCAATGAACTTGAATTAATGGCCTGCCATGTGGTTTGGTAACATTGTCATTATTACTTGTCAACTTTGGGCTTTTCAGCCTCAGCAGCCAGCAGGTGAGTGAAGAAATGCCTCTAGCTCCAGTGGGCTGGGAGCAGGAGGCAGAGCTGGACCCCAAGGTTGAGGGACTTTCACCCAGCCCCTAGAGCCTGGCACTTTGAACTCAGACGTAAAGTCTCCAAACTGTAAGAGATAAACTCCTGTTTGTTCAAGCCATCCCCTTTGTGGTATATTCCTGTCAGAGCAGCACTAGGTAACCAGAACAATTATTGTATTGAATTTTACCCAATCCTAATCAAACTCCTACACTGAAACACCCATTGTAAACCAGATTTCAAAATCACAGTAAACATCTCACCCTTCCCCTTCTCCCTCTTGTTAGGTGCCGTCCAGTCATCTCTGACCAATAGCAACCCTATGCACAGCAAATGAAACACTGCCCGGTCCTGTGCCAGCTTCACAATCTTTGCTATATTTGAGCCCATCACCACAGCCACTGTGTCAATCCATCTCATTGAGGACCTTCTCCTCTTTCATCAACCCTCCACCTTATGAAGCATGATATCCTTCTCCAGGGAATGGTCCCTTCTGATAAATGGCCAAAGTAGGTGAGATGAAGTCTGGCCATTCTCCCTTCCAAGGAGCATTCTGGCTGCAGTTCCTCCAGAACAGATTTGTTAGTTCTTTTAGCAGTCCATGGTACTTTCAGCATTCTTCGCCAGCACCACAACTCAAAAGTGTCAATTCTTCTTTGGTCTTCCTTATTCATTGTCCAGCTCTCACATGCATATGAGGTGATTGAAAATATCATGGCTTTTGTCAGGCACACCTTAGTCCTCAAGGAGACATCTTTATTTCTCACCACTTGAAAGAGGTCTTTTCCAGCTGACTTGCCCAGTGCTATACATCATCTAATGTCCTAACTGCTGCTTCCAATGGCATTGATTGTAGAACCAAGCAATGTGAAGTCTTTAACAACTTCAATCTTTCCTCCATTTATTGTGATGTCGCTTATAGGTCCAGTTGTGAGGATTTTTGTTTTCTTTATATTGAGATGTAATCCATATTGCAGACTGTATTCTTCAATCTTCATCAGTAAGCACTTCAAGTCATTCTCACTTTCAGCAAGCAAAGTTGTGTTGTCAGCATATCACAGGTTGTTAATGATTCTTCCTCCAATTTTGATGCCACATTCTTCATCATATAGTCCAGCTTCTTGGATTATTTGCTTAGCATATAGATTGAATAACTATGGTGAAAGGATACAACCCAGACACACTCCCTTCTTGATTTTAAACATGCAGTGTCTCCCTCTTCTGTTTGAATGACAGGCTCCCGGTCATAGGTTCCTCATGAGTACAATTAAGTGTTCTGGAATTCCCATTCTTCTCAATGTTATCCACAATTTGTTATGATCCACAAAATCAAATGCTTTTGCATAGTCAATAAAACACAGGTAAACATTTTTCTGGTATTCTTTGCTTTAAGCCAAGATCCCTCTGACATCAGCAATGACATCCCTTGTTCCATGTCCTCTTCTGAATACAACTTGCACTTCTGGAAGTTCTCTGTCAATATACTTCTGTAACTGTTTTTGAATTATCTTCAGTAAGATTTTAGTTGCGTGCAATATTAATGATATTGTTAGATAATTTTTTGTTAGTTCTTGAAGCAGTCCATGGTACTTTCAGCATTGTTCACCAGCACCACAACTCAAAAGCATCAATTCTTCTTTGGTCTTCCGTATTCATTGTCCAGCTCTCACATGCATATGAGGTGATTGAAAATATCATGGCTTGCATCAGCCACACCTTAGTCCTTAAGAAGACATCTTTGCTCTAGGTCATTTGTAAGGATCTGCTGAAGTGATGTTCTCCTTTACTCAATAAACTCAGCTTTGTCTTCCCAACAGGTTATTTTGGTGATGCTTTTTGGAGATTACATTAAACACAATGAATTTGAACTTATAATTCTATTCTTTGTCAAATCAGCAATCAAGTGTCAAGATAACATAATGATATTTTGATGCATTCAGACAGTTTCTGGAAAAACTACTTGAAGATACACATAGCAAAATGAAACTAAAATATGGGACCTATGAAATACTGAGAACAAACACAAACACAAAAAACAAAACAAAAAACCACTTACTGTTAAGCCTACATAATTATTGATCCATAAAAACGAACTGCAGAGGACTTCCAGTAAGATAGAGGAATAGGCAGACAGGTGACACAGACCCTTTTCAACAAAGAAAAGAAAAACCAATTGACAGAGACACAGAAGATAATCCTGGAGCCCTGAGCTTTGAAAGGAACTATGCAGAAGTGGATTGGGAACCAACTAGTGGAAAAACCTGAATGAAAACAGAGATGGTCTGTTTTCAGTGAGTACAGAGATGGTCAGAGCTGTGGACTGTCAGCTACTCTGATGGGACCCACAGCCAGAATATTTCCAAGTGGTGTTGGGACTTGAGAATTGACCTAAAGATTAACTCTGGTCACCAAGGGCTGCAGGGATGACTGCCTGGTGTCCTATGACTAGTAAGAGAAAAAGCAAGGAGGGAGACTACCTGAGCTGTTGACTTTCTGCTGTCTGGAGGGTGCAGTCATTTTGATTGTTTACATGCAGCAGCCATTTTGGATATTTAAAGTGACTAAGGGTGCAGCCATTTTGAATGTTTACAAGCAGTGGTCATTTAGGATATTTAAAGTGACCGAGGGCACAGTCATTTTGAATCTTTACAAGTGGCAACCATTTTGGACTTTAAAGTGATAGCATTCTCATTCGGATTCCAGGGACCTAAGAATAGGCTCTGTTTGCCAAGGTTGGCAGCACATATGAGAGGCTAACAACAGGAAAGGAGCCAGGTGGTAAGTGTGTAAGTGCTGTCAACTAGCGAATAGAGGAGCACAGTAAGCTGCTTGTGTAGATAACATACAAACAAAACAAAGAAAATGAAAATTGTGGGCAAGTCACTCCAACATACAATCACCAATTAAATATAAACAAAAACATCACAATGCCTCAGAGACAACAGAGCATCACAGTCCACACAAAGAAGCAAGATAAAGCAGGAGAAACAAGGGACCAGAATACAAACCCAAAACATCCCTGAGGAAGATGCAGCATTGGAACTCCCTGATAAGGAATTCAAATAATTATATTTAGCTATCTTCAATGAATTGAGAGACAGATCAAGGAAACCACAGAGAAAATGCTAGAACAATTTTGAAAGACAGTACAAGAAAAAAATGACAAAATAAATGAAAAATTAGAAATGATACAAACTCTACACACAAAGATCCAGAAGATTAATACTAAATTGTCAGAAATAGATAAGACATTGAATGAGCAAAGGAGCAGAACTGAATCAATGGAAGACAGAATTAGGGAAATTGCAAACAAATACCTAAACACTT
Source organism: Orycteropus afer afer (assembly GCF_000298275.1). NCBI lineage: Eukaryota > Metazoa > Chordata > Mammalia > Tubulidentata > Orycteropodidae > Orycteropus > Orycteropus afer. Next base: position 11,933,743 of record NW_006921626.1, on the reverse strand, counting down.
CTTTGGAAAGGGATAAATCAGAAAAAATATTAAAAAAAATAAAGAAAGCCTAAGGTTCATGTGGGATACCATGAAAAGGAACAACTTACTGTAATCAGAATTTCAGAACAGCAAGAGACAAATAAAACCATAGAGAAAATTGTCCAAGATTTGTTGGAAGAGAATTTTCCTGGTATGATGAAAGATGAGAATATATCCATTCAGGAAGTCCAATGAACCCCAATCAGGATAGACCCCAGAAGAACATCACCCAGACATATCATCATCAAACTTGTCAAAACCAAAGACAAAGAAAGAATCATGAGAGCAGCATGGGAGAAACAAAAAATTACCTATAAGGGGCAACCAATAAGACTAAGCTTGGATTTCTCAACAGAAACCATGCAGGTGAGAAGACAATGGGATGGTATATATAAAATATTGAAAAAGAAAAGTTTCCAACCAAGAATTATGTAACCAGCAAAACTGTCCCTCAAATATGACAGTGAAATTAGGACATTTCCAGATAAGCAGAAATTAAGGGAATTTGTGCAACTAGACCAACCTTACAAGAAATTCCAAAGGGACCCCTTTGGACAGAGAAGCAACAACAACAAACAACAACTGACCATTAACACCCATGATGAAATAACCCAGAAACAAACCCAGTTATGGAAGTATCCAAAGTAAATAAGTCTATAAGATTGTAAACAGGAAACCAGAGACATCAGTTGAAAAATGAGGAGAACTACAAACCAAAAAGAGGGAAAAAAACTGTGTCATTACAGAACTTCTAGATGGTAGGAATGTCAAGACAACTATAAGATAGAACAGACTGTTTTAACCTTAGGAAGAAAACTGTAAATCACAGGGTAACCTCAAAGAAAAATGATAAACCTTCACATCAAAAAAGAGGGCCAGCATAAATATTCAGCAAATACTAAAACAATAGCAATGAAGGAAGTGATAACATGGCTCATAAACAAGCTCAGCATAGAAATTATGTGGAACAAATAAATCGACATCATGAAAAAGCACATAATAAAAATGACAGTAACAAATTCATATTTGCTGATAATTACACATCTGTCAAGGAACTTATCTCTAAGATTTATAGCAGAAGATTGGATGACCAAACTATGGCACATACACATAATGGAATACTATGCAGTACTAAAGAATAAAGTAGAGTCTGCAAAACTCCGCATAATATGGATGAACTTGGAGGACATTATACTGAGTGACATAAATCAATCACAGAAGGACAAATATAGTATTAATTCGTTGTTGCAGAGGGCACACAACAACAACAGACTTCCAGTGTAGGACCAACCAGAGAAAGCCCAATATGCTTCCCTAACCAATCACATGAAGAAAGCAAAAGGTCATCAAAAAGACAGAAAATGAGGAAAAGGTGAAAATGGATGTCAGAAGAGACTCTGAAACTTGCTCTTAACAGAGAGTAGCTAAATGAAAGGAAGAAATGATGAAGTAAAACAGTTGAACAGAAGATTTCAAAGGGCAGCTCAAGAAGACAAAGGAAGGTACTATAATGAAATGTGTGGAGGACTGGAGTTAGAAAATCAAAAGGGAAAAAACATGTTTGGCATTTTGCAAGCTGAAAGAACTGAAGAAAAAACTCAAATCTCAAGTTGCAATATTGAAGGATTCCATGGGCAAAGTAGTGAGAAATGCAGGAAGCATCAAAAGGAGATGAAAAGAATACACAGTCACTGCACAAAAAGAATTGGTTTACATCCAACCATTTCAGGAGGAAGCATATAATAAAAAACTGATATATTCAAAGGAAGAAATCCAAGCTGCACTGAAGGAACAGCAAAAAACAAGGGTCCAAGAATTAATGGTCTATGCATTGAGATGTTTTAACAAATGGATGGAGCACTAGAGGTGTTCCCTTGATTATGCCAAGATGTTTGGAAGACAGCTACCTGGTCAACCTACATTTCAAAGAAAAGTGATCCAAGAGAATGCAGAAATTATAGAACAATATCATTAATATCACATGTAAGTAAAATTTTGCTGAAAATATTTTAAAAATGGTTGAAGTAGAATATTGACAGAAGTTCAAGCCAGTTTCAGAAGAGGACATGGCATGAGGGCTATCATTGCTGATGTCAGATAGATCTTGGATGAAAGCAAAGAATAACAAAAAGATGTTTATCTGTGTATTATTGACAATGCAAAGGCATCTGACTGTGTGGATCATAACAAATTATGGATAACATTGTAAGAATGGGAATTCTAGAACACTTAATTGTGCTCATGAGGAACCTGTACCTAAATCAAGAGGAAGTGTTTGAACTGGACAAGGGGATACTGCATGGTTTTAAAATCAGGAAAGGTGTGCATCAGGGTAGTATCATCTTATATTTATTCAATCTATATGCTGAGCAAACAATCTGAGATTTTGGATGATACAAAGAAGAACATGGCATCAGGGTTGGAGGGAAACTCATAAACAACCTGAGATATGCAGATGACACAACCTTGCTTGCTGAAAGGGAGGAGAACTTGAAGCATTGACTGATGAATGTCAAAGACTACAGCCTTCAGTATAGATTACATCTCAATGTAAAGAAAACAAAAATCCTCACAACTGGACCAATAAGCAACATCACAACAAATGGAGAAAAGATTGAAGTTGTCAAGGATTTCATTTTACTTAGATCCATAATCAACACTCATGGAAACAGCAGTAAGGAGATCAAATGATGTGTTGCACTGGGAAAATCTGCTGCAAAAGACCTCTAAAGTTGTAAGGAACAGAGACATCACTAAGAGTAAGGAGCAGCACTTCCAGTAAGACGGCAGAATAGGCAGACAAGCTACACAGACCCTCTTCAACAAAGAAAAGAGAAACCATTGATATGGATACAGAAGATAATCCTGGAGCCCTGAGCTTTGAAAGGAAGGATATAGAAGTGGATTAAACACCAACTAGTGGAACAACCTGAATTTAAACAGTGAGTAAGGAGACAAATGGAGCTGAGGACTGCCAGCTATCCTGACAGCATGTAGAGCCTGAATATTTCCAAGTGATGTTAGGACCTGAGAATTAACTTAAAAATTGGCCCTGCTCACCAAGAGCTGCATGAACTATTACACGGGTAGCTGACCACTGAAAAGGTAAACAGCAAAGAAGGAGACAAAATGAGCATTCAAAATGACTTTCAGTTATCCAGAGGGCACAGCCATTTTGAATGGTTACAAGTAGTGGCTGGGCGCAGCCATTTTGCATGTTTGTAAGTGGCAGCCATTTAGGATATTTAAAGTCATACCATTCTTGTTCAGATTCCAGGGACCTAAGAATCGATTCTGCTTGCCAAAGACAGCACAGACATATGGGAAGGTGATGACTGGTAAGGAGACAGGTATTGAGTGCATAAGTGCTGCCAACTAGTAAATAGAGGAGCACAGTACCCTGCTTACTCAGATATATCCAAAAAAAGCAAAGAAAATTAAAATCTTGGGCAAATCACTCCAACATGCAATCACCAATTAAATATAAACACAAAAATGTCACAATGTCTTGGAGACAACAGACAATCACAGTCCACACAAAGAAACAAAAAAAGCAGTAGAAACAAGAAACCAGGATACAGACCAAGAGCACATCCCTGAGGAAGCAGCAGCATTGGAATTCACTAATAAGGAATTCAAAAGAATTATATTTAGGAACCTTCAGTGGTTTGAGAGATAGATCAAGGAAAACACTGACAAAGTTGAAGAAAACACAGAAAAAAACCTTAGAACAATTTCAGAAGATAATGAAAGAACAAAATGAGAAAATAAATGAAAAATTAGAAATAATACAAAATCTACAGATAGAAATCCAGAAGATTAATACTATATTCTCAGAAATAGGTAACACATTGAAAGGGCAAAATGGTAGAATCAAATCAATGGAAGACAGAATTAGTGGGATTGAAAACAAATACTTCAATACTTATTTAGAAATAGATCAATCAGAAAAAACGATCAAAACAAAATGAAGAAAGTGTAAGGTTCATGAGGGATACCATCAAAAGGAATAACCTACATGTAATTGGAATTCCGGGAGCTCTGGCAGCATAACGTAGGGCATTTGACTGCTAACTAGAAGGCTGGTGGTTCAAACCCACCAGCTACTCCTTGGAAGGAAGATTGGGCAATATACTTCTGTAGTGATACTGCCTCAGAAACCCAAGGAGGGGTTGCTAGGAGTTGGATCCAACTCGATGGCAGTGCCTTTTTTTGGAATCGGAATACCAGAACAGGAAGAGAAAAAGAAAACCACTGAGAAAATTGTCAAAGATGTGTTGGAAGAGAATTTCCCTGATATGATGAAAGATGGGAATACATCCATTCAAGAAGTCCAATGAACCCCAAACAGGATAGACCCCAAAAGAAAATCACCAAGATGTATCATCATCAAACTCACCAAAACCAAGGACAAAAAAGAAGTCTGAAAGTAGCATAGGAAAAACGAAAAGCTACCTGCAAAGGGCAACCAATAAGACTAAGCTCTGATTTCTCGGCAGAAACCTTGCAGGTGAGAAGGCATCGGGATGATATATTTAAATCCATGAAAAATGCCAACCAAGAATTATATACCTGGCAAAAATTTCCCTCAAATATGATGGTGAAATTAGAATATTTCCAGATAAGCAGAAATTAAGGGAATTTGTGAAAACCAGACTAACCTTGCAAGAGATGCTAAAGGAAATCCTTTGGACAGAGAACCAACAATAGCAAACAACAACCAATCATTAACACCCATGATGATGTAACCAAGAGCCAACGCAGATACGGAAATAATCAAAGTAAATAAGTCTACAAGATTGTAAACAGGGAACCAGAGACATCAATTGGAAAATGAGGACAATTAGAAACCAAAAAGAGGGTAACTACTGTGTAGTTTCAAAACTCGTAAATGGTGAGGAAGTCAAGGCAATTGCAAGATAGAACAGACTGTTCTAAACTTGGGAAGAAAATTATAAATCACAGGGTAACCTCAAAGAAAAATGATAAACCTTCACATTACAATAAAAAAGAGTTCAAGCATAAATATTTAACAAATAGTAAAACAATAACAATGAAGGAAGTGATAACACAATTCATAAATAAAATGAGCTCAACACAGAAAATTATATGGAACAAAGAAATCAGTAACACCATGAAAAAACACATAACAAAATGATAGCCACCAATTCATACTTGTCAGTAATTACACTGAATGTAAATGGATTAAATGCACCACTCAAGAGACAGTTGCAGATTGGGTAAGAAAACATAACCCATCAATATGCTGTCTACAAGAGACACACCTTAGAGAGAAAGACACAAATAGACTAAAAATTAAAGGTTGGGAAAAAGATATATGAAACAAATGGCAACCATAAGAGAGCAGGCGTGGCAATATTCATTCCTGATCAATGAATGGTGACAAAAACTACCATATGAGACAAGGAAGGATATTATATAATGATTAAAGGATCAATTCAACAAGAAGATATAACCATAATAAATATCTATGCACTCAATCAAAGAGCCCCAAAATACATAAATTAGACTTTAACAGAATTGAAAAGACAAACATCATAACAGGAGACTTTAATACACCATTTTCAAAGAAAGATAGAACAACTAGAAAGAAACTCCACAAAGATTCAGAACTACTAAACAATACAATCCACCAACTTGACCTCATAGACATCAACACAGCACTTCAACCAACAACAGCACAATATACATTCTTTTCCAGTGCACAGGGAGCATTTTCCATGATAGACCATATGTTAGGCCATAAGGCAAACCTAATAAATTTAAAAACATTGAAATACTGCAAAGCATCTTCTCAGATCCCAATCCTATAAAATTAGAAATCAACAATAGGAAGATCAATGGAAAAAGAGCAAACACATGGAAACTGAATAACACCTTCCTTGAAAATGACTGGATAATAGAAGAAATAAAACATTCCTTGAATCAAATGAGAATGAAAACACAACATACAAAAATCTTTGGGACACAGCAAGAGCAGTGATCAGAGACCAATTTATAGCAATAAATGCATACATCAAAAAAGAAGAGCCAAAATCAACATATTAACCCAGTATCTCCAAAAAGTAGAAAAAGAGCAGAAAAAAAAGCCTAGAGTCACCAGAAGAAAAGAAATAATAAAGATTCAAGCAGAAATGAAAAAAAAAAAAAAAAGAAAAAAGTATGGTGAGCCTGACCCAAGTCATGGTATTTTCAATCACCTCATATGCATGTGAAAGCTGGACAATGAATGAGAAAGACCACAGAAAAATTGATGTATTTGAATTGTGGTGTTGGTGAAGAATATTGAAAATAGCATGGACTTCCAGAAGAATGAATAAATCTATCTTGGAAGAAGTATAGCCAGAATACATCTTAGAGATGAGAATGGCCAGACTTCTCACATTGGTCATGTTGTCAGAAAGGACCAGTCAGTCTGTGGAGAAGAATATCATGCTTGGTAAAGTAAAGAGTCACTGACAAAAGGGAAGACCTTAAGGAGATGGACTCACACAGTGGCTGCAATGATGGGCTCAAGTATAGCAAAGATTGTGAGGATGGCTCAGGACTGGGTAGTGTTTTGATCTGTTGTGCATGGAGTCTCTATGAGTTGGAACAAACTCAACAACACCCAACAACAACAACCGATCACATATTCTTGTTTTTATTTAACCTACTTACAGTTTGACAGTGCCAACAGCCTTCAGGTATTCAGGGCATACCAGATGCCTCTCCTTTTTCCATTATAAAGCTGTCACACTCCCTTGGCTACCTATGAGTCTCTGCCAAACTTTATGCAGTGGTAGCTGATTCTCTCACTAACACCAAATCTCAATAAATAGCCCTTGTTTTTCTGTGGGTGTTCTTTGTCTATTTCCACAGAAAATAGACAACAAAATGGTATGAATGAGTCTATATTCATAAGGGATATTGGTCTGTAGTTTTCCTTTTGAGTGATGTCTTTGTCTGGTTTTGGTATCAAGGTTATGCTTGCTTCATAAAATGAGTTAGGGAGGATTCCATCCTTTTCTATGTTTTGGA
>NW_006921626.1:11909528-11920096 GCF_000298275.1 Orycteropus afer afer | reverse complement strand
AGAAATCAGAGCTTATTCTTACTGGATCTCCTTTGTAGGTAACTTTTTGTTTTTCCTGTGCTGCTTTCAGGATTCTGTCTTTGTCTTTGGTTTTGATGAGTTTGATGATAATATGTCTTGATGATTTTCTTTTGGGGTCTATCCTGTTTGGGGTTTGTTGGACTTCTTGAATGGATATATTCTTATCTTTCATCATATCAGGAAAGTTCTCTTCCAACAATCTTGGACAATTTTCTCAGTGGTTTTGTTTTTCTCTTCCTGTTCTGGAATTCCAGTGACATGTAGGTTACTCCTTTTGATGGTATCCCACATGAACCTTAGGCTTTCTTCATTTTCTTTTGATCTTTTTTCTAATTGATCCTTTTCCAAAGAAGTATTCAGGTATTTGTCTTCAATCTCATTAATTCTGTCTTCCACAAAATGGTATGAATGAGTCTAAATGGAATAATACCATAATACAAATACATGTTTAAAGGGATTTATCAGTGTGTCATGAGGAAGCAGCTACAACACCAGCTATCATCATCCCTAAACTTGAAGGGGCAAGAGGAAAGAAGAATGTTACTGGAGCCTGCTGAGAACTAAAGGCTTCAGAAAGGGGCTGGCCTAAGGTAAAGGAACATAAAAACCAAACCGGTTGTCATCAAATTGACTCCACTTCCTGGTGTGCCCTATGTTGCAGAGTAGAACTGTGCTCCAAAAGGTTTCCAATGGCCAGTTTTTGGAAGTAGACTGCCAGTGCTTTTTTCTGAGGATGTCTGGATGGACTCTACTTCCAACTTTCTGGTGAGCAGTGAGCATGTTAACCAGTCATACCACTCAGGATGCCATATTTTGCCAAAACTGCAGCAAGGCAGAAAGGAGCCTCACATATGCCTTATCCAACTAGACTTCAGAGGACAAAGGAACCCACTTATATAATCTGTGAGCCTGAGCATCCCAAATACATACTACAAGTCAGAGAAGGGCAGAGACTAGATCTTCTGGGATATAGATAAAGCAGCACTGACAACAAACACTTTCATATTTTTTTTAAAGTAAAACCCAGTTTTATACTTGATGTAGAAAATATTAAATATTAACATGACACAGAAATGTAGAAAACAACATTGTAATACAAATGTTTGTGATCATGTAAGTAAATATTATAAATTATTAACATTAGAGAAAATAGTATTTAAGTAAAAAACTAAAAACTGGTACAAATATTTATATATTAGTTAAAGATATAATCTACCAACATAGAGTCTGAATATATGATAAATGTTAGAAGGAAAAGAGAGAAATTGTCAAACCTATAGAAAGTAGAGTTTAATATAGTTTTCTCAGAAATAAGTGAACAAAAAACTAAAGGGTATAAATTTGAAAACTGAAGAATGTTCCACATCAGCAAATTTAGTAACAACATCTACAAGTTAAAGGTGAGAGGATATTTGATTTTCTCAATAGAATTATAAAAAGTATTTCATATGATTAAACGTTCTTTAATTATAAAAAAAATTTGTGCAACTAGGAATACACTAAAACATCTTTACTTTGATAAGGGTCATGTTTCCGAGCCTAAGCATCATGATAAATGGTGAAACATTAGAAGGTTTACCAGTAATTTAGGAACAAAAGACAAATGCTCACTGTCATCTCTGTATTTCAACATTGTACAAATGTTGTCATCTAAAACAACATGAAAAGAAAACGACATTTTCAAAAGAATTGTAAACAAAGAGACAGGACTATTATGATTAATAAATGGCATGATTGTCTAACCAGAAAAATCTCAGGGCAACAACTGAAAAACTTGTTTCTCATTTTTTGTGGGGAGGAATTCCTGGCTTACAGAAGTTCCCCTTACATGTGAGATTATTCTCATTACATCACCTCAGGAGGGACAACTGGGGCAAAGGAGAGCCTGCATGGTTATTTTGTACATAAAAAATAATCTGCTCTGTTCTAGATATCTTGTTAGATATTAAAACTTAATAAAGATCAATAGCTTTCTTATAACCAACAATAATTAGAAATGTAATAACATTTTACTGGGCCAAAAAAAACCAAACACACTGCTGTTGAGTCAGTTTCAACTCATAGCAACCCCCACTGGGTTTCTGAGGCAGTACATCTTTACAGAGTACATTGCCCAGTCTTGCTTCTGCTGAGTCTCTGATGGGTTTGAACCACCAACCTTCTGGTCAGCAGTCAGATGCCTTAGGGACTGTGCTACCAGAGCTCCTTTTCTGGGCAAAGTAGTTTTAAAAATTCACATTTTGAGGCTCTTTCTTTGCTCTAAATAAGCAGAAATGATAGATTAAAATATGAAAAGGAGACCATTAAAAAGACTAAGTAAAATAAACAATTCAGGAAGCAAGAATGGAATGGAAATGCCAAGTAGTGAGATAGGTTGAAACTACAGGCCTACTGAATTCTAGGGAGCTCTGGTGGGATAGTGCCTAAAGCATTTGACTGCTAAACAGAAGGCTGGAAGTTCAAACCCACCAGCCACTCCTCAGAAGGAAGGTTGGGGAATCTACTTCCATAGTGATATCACCTTGGAAACAGAAGGAGGGGTCACTATGAATCGGGTCTGACTCGATGGCAGTGCATTGCATTGTACTGAATTCTAGGTCTTTTGAATGCAGGCTGATGTGGATGTCAATTCAGTTCCTGGCCAGTTTTCAGATTCATATGAATCTCCAAGTACACAAAAACTGTCTGAATGTTACCTGTTTTTTACCTAGTACCTCTCTGACAAGAGTATACCACAAATGGGATGGCTTTAACAAACAGGAGTTTGTCCTCTTATAGTTTGGAGGCTTTAAGTCTGAGTTCAAAGTGCCAGGCTCTAGGGGCTGGGCGAAAGCCCCTCAACATTGGACTTCAGCTCTGCCTCCTGCTCCCAGCCCACTGAATCTGGAAGCTTTTCTTCACTCAGATAGCTGCTGGCTGCTGAAGCTGACAAGCCCAAGGTTGACAAGTAAAAAGGCATAGTCCCGATGTTATCAAACCACATGGCAGGCCATTAATTCAAGTCCATTGAAAGTCCCAAGGTCGACAGAGCATGGCAGGCTGCTGAACAATGGCACAGCGACATGCAGGGTTCAAGTGTGCCATAAGCTAGAGACCATTCCCAAAGCTGCTTCTTATATACAGGAAGCAGACCACATACCCAAAGCACCTACTCAGTTGCTCCAATAGATTCCACTATGGAGTTAATTACCAATCTTACCATGGGGCATAACTACATTCAGCTGCCCAGCTGCTCAACCAGGCCCAGCCAAGTTGACACACAAACTTAACCACTACAGTATCCATGATCATACTCTCAAATTGAAGCATGTACTGTAAAGATGGTTATTTTACAATTAGCCATGTGTCATCATGTTCCATCAAAATCCATTTCATAAAGGATTTTATTTCTTTTACCTCTCCATATATTTCCCACTTAGATAAGTGGATAATTAACCAAGTTAAAGAAAAACAAATACATAGTATATATAAATATAATTTTAAGATTTGAAGTAGTACTTACTTGTTTAACAAATCAAACATGCTTTTCTCCACATTTACTAGCCACTGTTCTACAGCACTTCTTACTCGAATTTTCCTACAATTCAAAAATAAGCAATTATTTTTATTCGTCTTTCATTACTTTGATGTACCTGTTGACTGGGTAAGTTTTCTACACATTTTTATAATATTTATAGGCCAAAGGGCTTGATTGTATATTATCTTTTGATTTTTCTAGATCTTAATTATATAGAAAATCATGTTACCTAGCTTAAGGAAATTCTGACATCAAAAAACATGATACATTCTAGTACAAAATATTTTTGGATTCCTTATAGGATGTTTTAACACCAATCTAGGTTAGGGTGGGGTTGGGGTTTTGATGTGGGCACCATACTTCTTAGGCAACTTACATCAGGATCCACGTGCCAGAGGTTAGAGAGCCCTTGCTGGGGTTGGCAGATTGAACCAGTGTAGGAGCTCTGGTAGCATAATGGCTAAAGCACTTGACTGCTAACCAGAAGGCTTGTGGTTCAAACTCACCAGCCACTCCTCGGAAGGAAGGTTGGGCAATCCTACTTCCGTAGTGATACTGCCTCGGAAACCCAAGGAGGGGTCACTATGAGTTGGGGCCGACTCGATGGCACATAACAACAACAACAACAGCTTGTTATAACTGCTTGGGAGCAGGTCATACAAAATCAGAGCTCAGTGGAGGCAACAGTAACTCCAAGCAAATAGCAAATTTCCTTCCTGTCTATGCTTGTATAACAAAATAAAATAAGAAGCAAACACTAAAAAGAGAGTAGAAAACAAGAGGGAGATTTAATGACAAAAAAAAAGAGAAAAGAACTAATTAGAAAGAACCAGGAGGTTGAAGAGTCCATCCTTTTAGTTAAAGTAAAGATGAGAAAAATATTTCTTGTACGGAGCATGGAAAGGTAAGACTGTATTTGCAGAAGGATATTATCTTTGAAGAAATGGTTTTCTTAGAAAACTTCTTTGAAATTTCAGAAATTTACAATAAGAAGTTTTAAATAATGAGGTTTTACAGACTCTAAACATATGTAACAAGTGTATCATACTTTGGCAACACAAGACTTTCTCCTTCAGCTGATACAAGCATCGTTATAGCAGGAGGGCCGATTTCTTGTTTGTGTATCATTAAGTGTCTTATATTTTCAAAACATTTCACAAGATAAGGCTGTGAATCAGAAACAAATATAATTAACACTGTATAATCGTGAGCTTGTCAGGAAAGAATATCGTTGAGCAGTTTTAGACATTACCTGTACAGACTCAGGATTTTTACTATAAGCTAGAATGTCAAGAAGTTCAGCGTTGCTAAGGAAGTAAAATCTTGGGAAAATCGTTCTTTTGATTTCAAGGTAGTCCTGTCCAGAACCAGAAGAAATGCCATTCAGAATATATATTTAATCATGATATGAATCACATACTTATGTGGGCTTATTATTAACACACAAAAGCCACAGTCTTAAAGTATATGTAATAGTATCAGTCAAAATAATATCCCATGAATAATGAAAGCTATACTTAAATTGCTAAACATAAATTTTTATACAGCAAAAACTAAAATGAAAACCAAAACAAAATAGAAATAACAAAACCTTTGCACACATACACACACTTTCGCACACACATCATTTTATGATCATTAGATATTGTAAAATTTGGACATTATCAGTATTGTTTTTCCATGTTCCAAACTTTCTTCTCTTATTTTTCTATCTGTGGAGATATCATCTTATAGAATACATTATTTCTGCAGATGACCTCACATACTAGTACACAGAGAATTCCTGTATTTCTTCTGTCTCTCCACAACTGAGCTCCATTCACACCAGTCTTGTCTTGTCTTTGTTTTCAGAGGATGAGATGCCTGTCCATTTTTATTAGGCCATGGTGGTGCAGTAGTTAAAGTGTTCAGTTGATAATCTAAAGGTCAGTGGTTCAAACCTACCAGTCCCTGTGAAGATTACAGCTTCTGTAACGACTACAATCTTGGACATATTATGGGGCAGTTCTCCTTGTCCTGTAGGGACTCTATGAGTCAGAATCCACTTGATGACAATGGATGAGCTTTTTTTTTTTTTTTTTTTTTTTTTAATGCTCCTCTTGTTTTATTTATTATTCTCTTGCATCTTCATACTCTCCCATATCTTCAGTCTCTCCCATGCAGTACGCTTCCCCCACTAAAATTTCTCTCATTAAAAAAAAAGAAGCTCTTTTTTTCCCTAGTTACTACTTGTCCACCTTCTCATCATAGTTAAAATTATTGAAAAAATATTCTATAAACTCAAAATTTTTTTTTACTTATTTCTCAGTCATTCTTACTCTCCTGCCATCTAGCCCCTACAGTTACCAAATTTACTAGAAACTCAGTTTTCATGTTATATGATATTTCTACAGCAGTTGACTTTGTTAATTCTGTCCTGTGTTTTGATTTCTAGGATTTCACTCTCCTGTTTTTCTTCCATCTCTCAGCCACTTGTACTCATTCTCCTGCACAAGTCCACTGCACCTTAATTTTGACATTTCTTGGGTTCCATCATTATCTCTCTTCCTACTCCTGATTCTCTTCTATGATCTATTTGATACACACCCACTTGTTTTTTAGTTCAGATCACTTTCCTTGTGCTCCAGATCTATACACCCAACCAGTAATCCACTGGACTGTTTCATAAGTATCAGATTTTCAAATACTAAAGTTAGTTATTTTCACTAAAACCTCCTCCTCTTTAGTTCCTATCTCTGTTATTGAAATCATGCTTCATTGCACAGGCCAAACCATAAATCGAGGCATACTTCTGGACTTATTTATTTTATCCTTTATTCACCTGTCTGATAATTCCTGGCTCTACCTTCTTTCATGCTCACCATGGCCAGAAAGATGTTTACTTGTGTTTAATTGACTATGCAAAAAGCAATAGACTGTGTGGGTCATAACAAATTACAGATAACATTGAGAAGAATGGGAATTCCAGAACATTTAATTGTGCTCATGAGGAACCTGTACATGGACCAGGAGGCTGTCATTAGAACAGAACTGAGGGATACTGCATGGTTTATAAGGAAGGGAGTGCATCCAGGTTGTATCATTTCACCATACTTATTCAATCTGTATGCTGAGCAAATTATCAGAGAAACTGGACTATATGAAGAAGAAGGCAGCATCTGGATTGGAGGGAGACTCATTAACAACCTGCGATATGCAGACAAAACAACTTTTCTTGCTGAAAGTGAAGAAGATATGAAGCACTTACTAATGAAGATTAAAGACTACAGTCTGCAGTATGTATTACACCTCAACATAAAGAAAATGAAAATCCTCACATTGGACCAATAAGCAGCATCATCATAAATGAAGAAAAGTTTGAAGCTGTCAGTGATCTCATATTACTTGGATCCACCATCAACATCAGTGGAAGCAGCAATCAAGACATCAGATCATGTATTGCACTGGGCAAATCTGCTGCAAAAGACCTCTTTAAAGTGCTGAAGAGCAAAGATGTCTCTTTGAAAACCAAGGTGCACCTAACCCAAGCCATGCTGTTTTCAATTGCCTCATTTGCATATGTCCAGCTTTCACAGCTGGACAATGAATGAGAAAGGCTGAAGAGTTGATGCTTTTGAGTTGTGGTGTTGGAGAATACTGGAAGTACCATGGACTGCTAGAAGAACCAACAAATCTGTCCTGGAAGAAGTATAGCCAGAATGCTCCTTGGAAGCAAGAATGGCCAGACTTCATGTCACCTACCTTGGTCATGTGATCAGAAGGGATCATTCCCTGGAGAAGGATATCATGCTTGGTAAAGTGGAGGGAAAAAAGGGAGAGGCCTCAACAAGATGGATTGGCACAGTGGCTGCAATGATGGGCTCAGGTACAGCAAGGATTGTGAGGCTGGCACAGGACTGGGCAGTGCTTCATTCTGTTGTACATAAGGTCGCTATGAGCTGGCAACAACTCAATGGCACCTAACAACAACAACAACATGGCCTTATTTTACTAAACAAAAAACAAAACCTTCAAACCCAATGCTGTTGAGTCAATTCTTACTCACAGTGACCCTATGAGTTGATCTTGTTTTGGCCCCCAATATTTCTAGTCTTCTATTGGTTTCTTCATATCCGTTCTCACTGCCTTCAATCCAATCTCTGATCCCTTCTATAGAGATATTTTTAAGTTAAATAATTTCACTCTCCCCCTTTTAGTGGCTGTTCACTGTCTATAAAGTCAAAACACATTGTGATATTCATTGCCCTCCATCCTCTGTTCCCTACCTCCCTGGAGAATCTCATATCTCACCATCTTGTCTACAACTCCAGAAAGTGCCATACTTGCTCATGCTTCCATATCTTTGTAATTTTTCCCTCTGCCTAGGATGTTCAACCCACCCACCCTTCCCCATCTTGACTCTACCTGGTTAACTCTTACACTTCTTTCAAGACCCAGGTCAATTATCACTTTCCCAAGAAAGTCTTCCAAGCAAGATATTTCTCCTTTGTTATGGTCATAGCATCCATCTTATTATTTTCCATTTTTCAAAAAATCTTAAGCATCCTAGTGGGAGTGAAGTGGTATATCATTGTGGTCTTGATTTGCATTTCTCTCATGGCTAAAGACACTGAGCTTTTTTTTTTTTTTTTTTTTTAATATTTGCTGGCCATTTGAATATCCTCTTTGGTGAAATGTCTATTCAAGTCCCAGGCCCACACTTTAATTGGATTATTTGTCTTTTTATTGTTAAGTGGTAGAAGTTTTATATATATTTTGAATATTAGATCCCTATTGGATATACAGTTTCCAAAATTTTTCTCTCAATCTGTAGGTTGCCTTTTCACTTTGTTGAAAGACTTTTGATGAGCAAAAGTATTTAATTTTTATGAGATCCCATTTACCTACTTTGTCTTTCTTTCTTCATACTTTTGTTATTATATCAGATAATCCATCATTGAAAACTAGGCTCAACAGTCAGACCCCTATCTTTTCTTCTAAATATTGTATGGTTTTAGTTTTTACATTTAGGTCCTTGCTCCTTTTTAAGTTGGTTTTTGTGTATGGGGTGAGGCATAGATCCTGATGTACTCTTGCATGTGGAAATCCAATTCTTCCATCACCATTTGTTGAAGAGGCTCTTCCTTTCTATTGAATGGTCTTAACACTTTGTCAAAAATCACTTGACCATAGATGTGTGGGTTTATTTCTGGACTCTCAGTTCTATCCCATTGGTTTACGTGCTATCCTTTTATCAGTATCAAGCTATTTTGATTACTGTAGCTTCATAATATGTTTTGAAATCAGGAAGTGTGAGTCTTCCTACTTTGTTCATATTCAAAATTGCTTTAGCTGTTTGGGGCCTCTTGCCATTCCATATAAATTTAATGACTGGCATTTCCATTTTTGTAAATAAGGCTGTTGGAATTTTGATCAGAATTGTGTTGAATCTACAGATCAGTTTGGATAGTACTGATATCTTAACAATATTAAGTCTTCCAGTCCATGAATACAAAATATCCTTCCATTTATTTATATCTTCTTTAATCTCTTTTGGCAGTTTTATAATTTTCATTGTAAAAGTCTTTCATATCCCTGATTAAATTTATTCCTGGGTATTTTAATCTCTTAGATGTGATTGTAAATGAAATTGATTTCTTAATTTTCTTTTCATATATTTCATAGCTAGTGTATAGAACACAAATGATTTTTTGTGTGTGGACCTTATACCCTGCTGCTTTGCTAAATTCCTCTATTACCTCTAGATATATCTTGTGGAATCTTTGAGATTTTCTATATATAGTAACATGCCATCTATGATTAGAGATGATTTTACTTCTTTCTTTCTGGCTTGGATAACTTTTATTCCTTTTTCTTGCCTTATTGCTTTAGCTTGGACTTCCAATACAGTATTGAATAAAAGTAGTGAGAGTAAGCATCCTTGTCTTGTTTCTGATTTCAAGGGTAAAGTGCTTAATCTTTCTTCATTAGGTATAATGTTGGATGTTGCTTTTTCATAAATACCTTTAACCATTGTGGGACTTCCCTTCTATTCCTATCTTGTTGAAAGTTTTTATCAAGAAACGGTGTTGGCTGGAGAATTCTATCAAAGACTCAGAGAAGAGTTGATACCTATGCTACTCAAGCTATTCCAGAACATAGAAAAAGATGGAATACTCCCAAACTGATTTTATGAAGCAAGCATAACACTAATACCAAAACCATGGAAAGACACTACTAGAAGGAAAACTATAGACCAATATCACCCATGAACATAGACACAAAAATCTTTAACAAAATCCTGGCCAACAGAATACAACAACATATCAAAAAATTAATACACCCAGACCAAGTGGGATTCATACCAGGTTTACAAGGGTGGTTCAACATCAGAAAATCAATCAATGTAATCCACCACATACACAAAACTAAGGAAAAGAATCATATGATTATATCAATTGATGCAGAAAAGTTATTTGATAAATTCCAACATCCATTCCTGTTTAGAACTCTCAGTAATATAGGGATAGAAGGAAAATTCCTCAACATAATAAAGGGTATATATGCAAAGCCAATGGCCAACATCATTATTAATGGAAAAAGACACAAGGCATTCTCCTTATGAATGGGAACCAGATAGGGATGCCCTCTATCACCACTTCTATTTAACATTATATTGGAAGTCCTGGCCAAGGCAATAAGGCAAGAATGAGAAATAAAAGCTATAAAAATTGGCAAAGAGGGATTAAAACTATCTCTATTTGTGGATGATATGATCCTGGATATAGAAAACTCAAGGGACTCAACAACAACCAAAAATTACTGGAACTAATAGACAGGCTCAGCAAAATGGCAGGATACAAGGTCAACATACAAAAATCAGTTGGATTTCTCTGATAAAGAAATAAGGGAAACAATACCTTTTACTACAGCTATAAAAAAGATAAAATATTTAGGAATAAAACTCACCAGAGACACAATAGACCTATACAGAGAAAACTATAAAACACTGCTACAAGAGACAACAAAGGCACTACATAAATGGAAGAAC